>NC_141161.1:69760588-70088588 GCF_053477565.2 Lygodium microphyllum
GGACGCTCAACAGCAAGATACATGGGATGCTTGGTGTACTGATAATCTTCTGTTTGTTCAATTAGCAACCCACTGGAAGTTGGTAGACAGAGTGTTTTTCACAACATACACTGTTGAAACCATCAGAAGTTGGCATTACTATGATGATGGCACCACCACAATGCTCAGACGTATGCATTTTGACACCTTCAGAACCGAATACCTTCCTCTGTGCAGTGGCATGAAAGCAGAATTCAGGGACGTTGAAAAGAAAGAAGTAGAAGAAATGTTGGCAAGAGAGTCCTCCAGAGACTGAAGTCTTCTGTTAACCCTCTGTGGAGCACTAACAACATAGTGGAGCCACACCCCTGATGAATGACGCAATAAAGAGGCAAGCGTTAGAACGAGTCCAGAGGTACGTGAGAAGAGAGAAAGCAAAAATCAGAATCGAGAGCGAGCTCGCAGCAGAAGCCGCCTTTGACGCCCTTGCGGAACTCTTTACAGAAGTCCCAATGGCACATCAAGCCCTTCCTTCTCCTGCTGGAGGTCCACTTCCAAGCCAAATCCGTCCTGGAAATATTGATGACAAGCCAGCGAATGTAGTTCCATTGCCAGTTTTTAAGGGAGAGTACAATGAAGACCCCGATCTTCATGTAGCAGAGTTTATGGTAGCATGTGTGGCTAACAATGCCAGAACCCCTGAGCACTGGTTAGCGATATTCCCCGCCACTTTCAAGGGCGCGGCGTTTCAGTGGTATGAGAGACAAGCAGCAGGAACTTTTGGCACATGGGACGACCTGAAGTTGGCCTTCCTCACTAAATTCAGGCGTGGTTTTGAAGAGCGGATGAGAGAGGAATTTATGAACCTAAGTCAGTCCTCTGGAGAAAGAGTGGAAGCTTATATCTCAAGAATGGAATCCATCCTGAAGAGATGGACTAACCATAATCTAGATGATGGCATTTAGAAGGGAATGTTTCTCAGAGGATTACAACTAGAAGTCCATAAGTTTGTGGAGCTACAAAGACCACCCACCCTGCAAGCTGCAACAGAAGGTGCAAGACTGTACGATGAAGTGGAAGCTAGATTGGCGATGAATACAGGAAGAGGAGTCCTACCTCCCCTGATGCCAGGAATGATGTATCCACCAAATGCAGTCCCAGGGACTGTTCCCTACCCCTACCAACAGATGCCCCCGGTATCACAGTACAGTGCACCAAATCCACAGTGGCCACAATCCATGCCTCAAATGGTGGTTCACCCACAACAACAATGGTCCCAACCAATTTCCTCAATGACAAATCAGTAGCAACAGTAGAATCCTACCAACTGGAGCCAACAACCAACAGTTCAAACAGGAGCTCTGAATCAGAACCAGAACAGAGACCCCTCTGTACCAGCCCAACCCGTTTATGCAGTGATTACAGAGACTCCTCAAAACCCTCCTGCCAGTACGTCAGGAGGAGAAAGCTTGAAGGATTATTTATCCAATTCAGTTGCAAACATAAAAAAGGAGTTGATGGATGTGATTACAGAACAACTACAGACGTTGAAAGTGAATACCGCGAGCATATCCAACGTTGCAGGAGCAGGAAGAGATGTGATGTGGTCAAATACTTGGTGTGGTAAGTGTCATCAAGCAGGCCATTTAGCCACTGAATGTACACGAAAACCAACTATTCCTGGGGCCTTCTGTTCCTATTGTTTGTGGAAGAACCATACAGAGGACATTTGCTCTCTGAAGGAGATGCATGATAGGAGAAGGAAGGAATAAGACGCAAGATTCAACTTGCTGGAATCCAAAATGACAACACAGGATATTGGACCCAAGCCTAGAGAGTTTGGTCCTAATTTCGGACCCAGAAGATTTCCCTCTCAAAGTTACAGAGGAAGACAGTCTGGCGGTGGTCAGAGATCAGAAGTGGAATGTTACAGATGCGGAGAAAAGGGGCACATTTCACCAAATTGTCCAAATCCCAGAAGGTCAGTGGATTACAAGCCCTTATGCAGTCGATGCAAAGGAGAAGGCCACACTGCAAAAGACTGTCCGAGCCCAGCCCCAGTGAAAAACAGTGCTACTGACAGTCCGGCCAAGGCCCAAGAACCTACCTCCAATTTAGTGGAATTGGAAGTTGCTGCCATCACGCGTGCAAAGCAGAAGGAACCACTTATCCAGAAAGAAAATAACCCTCCTGCCAGAACAGTGAAGTTCAATCTTCCACCAGAAGAACAGAACAGAACAGAGCTTAACAGTGCCGTACAGAGCACTACAGTGCCACAGAGAGTTACAAAGACAGTTACAGAAACAGGACCAGAGGTCCAGGAGACAGAAGAGGGGGAAGTGCCACAATTGGCAGAAGAAGTTCCTGTAATGCCTCTGTTGGAAGAAAGAGGGAAAATGAAAATGGGTATTGCCCCATTCCCTAACCGGTTAGAGAAGCCAGTGGATCCTATTAAGGAATACGATCTGGTTAGAGATCTAGATACCTTTAGACCAAACCTCACATTCCGACAATTATTGATGTTGTCCCCCAGTTGCCGGAAAAGGTTCAAAAGTATACTGACAAGAAGACGTGGTTTAAGGATTGCTCCCTCAATAGCAACAAAGTCCAACAAGGCCTCAGAGCCTGTAAAAGAAGTGGATGTGGCTAACGCTTTCCTAGATCCGGGTACTCCAGAGACTAGCGTGTGGATAGAAGGCTGTTTCATTGCAAATGCACTGATTGATGGTGGTTCATCAGTGAAAATTATGACGGATGTGACAATGAAGGATCTAGGCCTACAAGGTGTGCAACCAACCCAATGGCTCATCAGACTGGCAGATCAGAGTAGAATCAAGCCTTTGGGAATTCTTCCATATGTGAAGACTACAGTGGCTAGAAAAGATTATTGGATGACCTATCTGGTGGTGAAGCCGAACTCTTATGGTACATCCTATCCTCTGTTACTCGGCAGACCATGGCTTTTTGAAGCCCGAGCAAGGACGGATTGGTTCAAAGGAACTTTGACCTTGGGTAGAGGACCCAACAAAGTGGTGCTGAAACTGTATGGTTCTCAAAAAGGACATGGATCCACCTCCTTGGAATTATCTTCTGACTCCCCTAATGAGGCTACGGATGGAACATTAGCAGATGAAGAGGTTGTCAAACAGATCCTTCCCAAGAAAACAGTGGCACATTCCTTAATAGTGGATACTGTAAGCCGACTTCCAAAAGATGCCAAGCCATTATCAATGGGTGAATACTTCCTACCTAAACCGGGAATGACTTCTGAAATCACTTCTGACAGTGAGATAGAAGCATGGATGTACTGCTCTCCCTGTTACATGGCCATAGCAGAGACAGAGGCAGAAGAGGAAACATAGAATCTGTTCTTCTATTACAGAGCTTCTACAGAGACAGAAGCAGAAGCAGAAGCAGAGACAGAAGCAGAAGCAGAAGCAGAGACAGAAGCAGAGACAGAAGCAGAAGCAGAGACAGACGAGGTTGAATATGATATGGACGAAGAAGGTTATGAAAGTGAGTCAGAAGAGTCTATCCCACCTAAAGAGGATACATTTGAGGAAGAAGTTCCAGAAGCATCAGAAGCAGACGAGCTCATGCTATGGGACAGAATGGTGATGGTACCATTTGGTCTGGTAAATGGATCTTCTTATATGCAAAACCTTTATAAGAAATGGATTAAGAAGAACAAGCCGTCTTTTAGCAGTGGCTCATGCCATCCTCACCCATCCTTGCCAAAGAAAGATGATGATGATGCACCGTGCCAACAAGCACCAGTCCGACAAACCCAACCGGCATCAGAGGGTCCCTGTTATGTGACGTTCCTGGATGTATCATCAGAAGAGGAGTCTTCAAGCCAAGAGGTAATTAATCTTGAAACCAAACCCGAAATGACTCTTATCCCATTCCAACATCTTAAGGAGCAACCTAAGTCTCCACCAAAAGCAGAAGTTGGTTCTAGTGGGACATCAGGAGAGGACACCACTCCCTTGAAGGAGTCGGATCTCTACCCAGAAGCAGTCCGTGGGACCTTCATCCGTGAAGTAGAAGGTGAAAGGCAGTTAACCTTTGTGGATGCAGAAGGCACTGAACGCCACTTGAAGGTGGGTAGCAGCCTCCCAGAAGAGGAGTTGTCAACCTTGTACAATTTGTTGAAAGAAAATTTGGACGTGTTTGCATGGTCTTACAAAGACCTAAAGGGGATTGATCCCACAATATGTCAACATCATATTGACTTGGAGCCTGATGCCAAGCCAATACGGCAACGACAGAGGCGAATGAACCCGAATTATTCCACATTGGTGAAAGCGGAGCTGCTGAAGCTTCTGGAAGCGGAGTTCATCTATCCAGTGGCAAATAGTGAATGGGTTTTACCCATCGTGGTTGTACCCAAGAAGAATGGCAAATTGCGAATATGTGTGGATTTCCGAAAGCTTAATTCCAAGACAAAGAAGGATCACTTTCCTATCCCTTTCACAGACCAATTGTTGGACACAGTGGCAGGACATGAGCTTTATTCCCTTCTGGATGGATTCAGTGGATACAATCAAGTGCAGATTGCAGAAGAAGACCAATCCAAAACAACCTTCACCACAGAATGGGGGACCTACGCTTATCGAGTGATGCCATTTGGACTCTGCAATGCCCCTGCTACTTTCCAACGAGTCATGATGGCCGCATTTCAAAATCATCTGCACGACTTCATTGAGGTATATTTGGACGACTTATGTGTCTATAGTTTGATCCGTGAACATTGGGAGCACCTGGAACAATGCTTTGATCGATGCCGGGAGTATGGGATTTCCCTCAACCCTGACAAATGCATCTTTGGGGTCTCTTCTGGAGTCCTGTTGGGCCACATTGTCTCTGCACAAGGGATATCAACAGACCCTGCTAAGATTGAAAGATCGCAGCTCTGGCAGCACCCACCAACCTCAAATAGTTGAGGGGATTCCTAGGCCATGTGGGTTACTACAGACGGTTTATAGCCCATTTTGCGACAAAGGCAACCTCCTTGCACAAGCTTCTGCGGAAAGATGCAGAGTTTACTTGGACAGAAGAATGTGACAAAGCCTTCCACACTCTGAAGCAGTGTCTGATTGAGGCACCCATTCTGCAACCTCCTGATTGGACGAAAGAGTTCCATGTACACACTGATGCATCAATTGAAGGTTTAGGTGCTGTCCTCTGCCAAAAGGGCTCCTCCAAATTGGATCAACCAATCTATTATGCAAGCCGAAAAGTCACTGATAGGGAACGGAACTATACAGTGACAGAGCTGGAGTGCTTGGCAATGGTGTTTGCCTTGGAAAAGTTTCGCCATTACCTCCTATCTACCCACTTTAAATTTTATGTGGATCATGAGGCCCTATCCTTCCTGATGAACAAAGCGGATGTGAAAGGACGAATGATGAGATGGCTCCTTCTATTCCAGGAGTTCGACTTTGAGGTGATTACTAAGCCCGGTCGTTCCCATGTTCTGGCTGATCATCTGTCGCGTATCCCACAAACTGCAGATGAGGAGCAAGATGATCCAGACCTCCCTGATGCTTCCCTATTCTTGGTAGAAACTGTAACTCCCTGGTATGCAGACATTGCCAATCTGCTGGCAACCCAACAGTACCCTCCTGGTATCTCTAGTCAGGAAAGGAAGAAGCTCATGCTAGAATCAGCCCCCTACACCCTGCTAGGCGGTGCACCGTACAAGAAAGGCAAAGATGAAGTGCTCAGAAGATGTGTTGCAGGAAATGAGATTGGGATTGTTCTGAAGGCTTGCCATGACGAGCCATGTGGAGGTCACTTTGCAGGAGAAGCTACAGCCAGGAAGGCTCTGCTAGCAGGATATTGGTGGCCTACCATTCACAAGGATGCCTATGATTACTGTAAAAGATGTGATGCTTGTCAGAGAATGGGGAAACCCACGAAGACAAGTGCCATGCCACTGCAACCTATCCTTCCCTTAAAGCCGTTTGAGAAGTGGGGCATTGACTTCGTAGGTCCGATCGACCCTCCCACTAGAAGGAAACAGAATAGATACATCCTCGTATGTACAGATTATGTCACAAAGTGGTGTGAAGCTAAAGCCCTCAAGCGGGACGATGGTAACAGCGTGGCCCTGTTCATGTACGAGAATATCATCACCCGTTTTGGCAGCCCCTTAGAGCTGGTAAGTGATAGAGGCACTCATTTCCTCAACAAAGTCATGGAAGAATTGACAGAGTTGTATAAGATCCGCCATCGCAAGTCCACTCCCTATTACCCCAGAGCCAACGGCCAAGTCGAAGTCACCAATCGCATCCTCTGCTCGATCCTGACAAGAACAATCGCCGCACATCGTCGTGATTGGGACGATCGACTTACAGAGGCCCTCTGGGCGTATAGAACCTCCCATAAAGCAGCAACAGGACAGACACCCTTCCAGCTGGTGTATGGAACAGAAGCCGTTTTTCCTGTTGAATTGGAACTACCCTCTTTGAGAGTGGCTATCAAAGAGCGTTTGGGGGATGATGATTCACTGCAACGCCGTCTCCTGCACCTGGAATGTTTGGACGAAATTCGTAGGATGGCTCTCCAGTGCATGGAAGCCACGCAAGCTCGACGTAAGGCTTACCATGATAGCTGCATCAAGCACAAGGAGTTCAAAGAAGGTGATTTGGTCCTAGCCTATGATTCACGCTTTGGCAAGTTTCCTGGCAAGCTTCAACAGCGATGGATGGGCCCCTATAAGGTACTTGCCGTCAACCCTAATGGTTCTGTCCAAGTGCAGACCGTTGATGCCTCTGATGATCCCTTTCTGATCAATGGATATCGCCTGAAGAAGTACTTCCCTCCTTGGGGATCTTGACAATTACGGTCACTTGATCTTTTCCCTCGTTGGCACGGCACTGTACTTGTTATGATGCTACTTCTGATAGCCGTTCTTCAGCCACTTCTAATGAGGTGGACGCAACCCTCTGTCCCCTCAAAACCCCCTTTCAGCCTTGATCTCTTATCCTCTATTTTCCACCAGTGACAGTGGCGAGGTGGGTTCTGACAAATGGTCTTTCTACCATTCCCTTGCTCAATATTAAAAGAAAAAAAAAGAAAAAAAAAACAAAACGTATCGGTCATGGGAGAAAAGGACTTAGGTCCCTGTCATGCCGACCTATTCTTCGAGAAAAGGTGAAAACACCCTCGGGAATAGGGGAAAATAAGAAAAAGGAAAAAAAACAAAGAAGAAAAAAAAAACAAACAAGAAAAACAAATCTGTTATGAGAGAAAAGGAAGCAATTCCTTGTCATAGCAGGCCTCGTTCCAAGCAAAGGTGGTCAACACCCTTGGGCGGGAAGCTGGCTGTGGAAAAGGTGGCAACACCCAGGAGTCCAAAAAGTGGATTCATTAATTGATATCTCCAGGATCCAATTCTGAAGCTGCATCCCTTGGTACGCTGTGTCTTGGGTCTCTCTGCAAAGTGACTACCTGTCCTCTAGCAGACGACATGTTCATGTCCAATACAACGTTCGATTTAATGGCTACCTCCCTGGGTACGCCTCTTCATCAACTGATGACGCGATCTTCATCGACAACCCCTTGAGTGAAGTGAGCTTTCATCCTAACCGGATGGGAAAGTGAGTATGGTTGCCCTCTGTATCTATCAACAGAGAGTGAGACAGAGGGTGGGCTGAGTGTGACTGGAGTTTCTTCAATCAATTACCGAGAGGTGAGATTGAGGGACGTTACGACACTTGGAGTCAGGTATGTTCCCATTTCCCTATGCACCCACGGGATGGGTTTTTACCGTCAACACAAGACACGTCACCCTGTTCTGTACACTGCAATGTAAGGCTCCCGTGCCTTCCTCCTTGCACTTATGCCAGACGGGTTGGACGCACTAATGCACCATCAACTGTGCACCCTGGCATACTCTTTCTGCAACATTCCCCCCTTGTCGATTCCTTAATCGGGTACGCGATATGGGTTTCAATCCTTTTTCCTCGAGTGATATTAGTCATGGGGCGAGTGACTGTTCTTTCATTCCAATTGAGTGACTGCGAGTTGAGTGTAGTATCCCTCATCGTCAACGGATTTCCTGTGATTCCTTCAACCAACTACCTCCCTGGGTATTGCTGCATGGTCCCTGCCATGAAGGACGTGCGCTGTAAAGATGCCTTGGTCCCTCCAGCGCCGACAACAACACTGGACGTGCCATCGACCCTCAACCTTGCTTTTTGACAAAATGGGCCAAGTTTTTCTAACCCTCCCCCTTTGGTTTCTTCGTGACGGTCATGTTTTAAGTGTGGCGACGTTAGTGGATGGTCTGTGGCGTGGTCCTAGGTCCCTGTTGCTCGGTTAACCCTATCCGTTAAGGTCTTAAGTGTGGGGACGCGTCCCTGCGCGTCTACATTGCATACCCTTTTGCATATGCCTTACCCTGTTCATGCATGTAGGCCATGCCTTACTTTTACCCTGCTGGGGATCCCTTTCCACCCACCCGGTTATGTTCCACCCACCCTTGGGGCTCTTCCCTTGCAGTTTTGCTTCATTCCCTACTTTTGAGGTCCTACCATGTGAATGCATCCTACGTTCACTGAAGTCCAAATCCAACTTTATAGCCCTGTTCCTCCCTTTGAACTGATCATTTTTCCTTTTTACCTACCCCTGTTCTGGTGCACGGTTTTTGAGTTATTAATTTTCGAATCATTTTTGCGTAATTTAGCCGGTTTTCCATGTGAACGCGCTTTTCTTGCTTCAGAACCGTGATCTGCCATCATAGCCTTACCACGAATTTTTCCCTTGACATTTTTCCTTTTTATTCCGCATCATTCCGATACACGGTTTGTCCACTATTAATTTTCCGGTTTTTTAAAGACCTTTTTCGTGCGTATTTTTGACATTTTTCCATGTGCACCTGTCCTGTTTGCATCGGACTTCCAATTTAATCCGACAGCTGTGTCCCCTGTGCCTTCCCCCACCTTTTTCCTTTTTCCTCCACCCTCTTTCGACTTCTGGATTTATTATTATTAATTTTTACATGTGTTTTCGGGAGTATTTTTGGTGTTTTTCACATGTGAACCCCTCCTATTTCCACCAGAACTGCGGTTTAACATGATAACCCTGTGCCACTCCTTCCTGCGGACATTTTTCCTTCTTACTGCATGTCATTCCGGTGAATGGTTAGTCCGATATTAATTTCCGATCCCATTTTCGGGTTTGTTTTTTGGGTTTTTCCCATGAGAACATGTCTTATCTCCGTCGGAATTATGTTTTGATGTGATAGGATTGTCGGGCACATCTTTCTGCACAGTTTTCCTTTTTTTTGCACCTCGTTCCGATGCACGGATCTTTCGACATTAATTTTTAAATGCGTTTTTTGGTTCATTTTTTGTGTTTTTTGCACGTGACCGCCCTTTACCCCTCTCGGAACTTTCGTCATATATTTTCCCTGTTTTTCCCTTGTCATCTTGCCCACTTTTTGTTTTTACGCTATTTCGTTTTGACGTCCGGATTGGGAGTTATTAATTTTTTCTTTATTTTTACGTGTATTCGCGCGCCCGTTTTGCGCGGGAACGCGCCCTTTTTCGATTTTACGCATCCCCACGCACCCCGGTCGTGACGCATGACCCGTCTCGTCATCCCAGCACCCTTTCAATCCCGTCACGGCAAATTTTTTTACCCCGCCCCGCGCACGTGTGCGGGACGGGGATACGCCCCCTCTTGACCCTACCCAACCCCTTGCCCATGTCCATCCTCCCCTACCCCTGTCCAACCACCCTGCCCACCCCCACCCCTTGCCCATGTCCATCCTCCCCTACCCCTGCCCGCCCACCCTGCCCACCTCCCTTGTCCCTGCCCATCCTCCCCCCATGTCCACCCTCCCCTATCTCCCCCCTACCCTCCTTTCTCTCTCCCCGTCCCCCAACCGTCTCCTTCTCCTTCTGCGTTTTCCCCCCCCCGCTGCTTCCTTCTCCACCTCCCTCTTCACCTCCACCTCCCTCCTCCCCTCCTCCTCCATTTCCTTCCCCCCCCCCGCTGCTTCCTTCTCCACCTCCCTCTTCACCTCCACCTCCCTCCTCCCCTCCTCCTCCATTTCCTTCCCCCTCCGCTGCTTCCTTCTCCCCTCCATCTTCCCCTCCTTTCCCTTCTCCTCCTTTGCTCCTCTCCTCCCCTCCCTTCTCCACGACGTCTTCCCTGCTCCAACCCCTGTGCCCTGCTGGTCGCCGTCGAAGCCCTCCTGCGCTCCGCCTTGACCGCCGCCCTGGACGCCTGCAGTCCCCCTGGCCGCCGCCGTTGCCCCTGGACCGCCGCCGTCTCCTCGGCCGTCGTCCGCCGGTGCCACTGCCTCCTCCTCGCCTGCGCCGCCCCCACCTCCCCCACCACCTCCACCTACAACCACCTCCTCCACCACTAACCTAACCAGGTTTGACACTAACCCTAACCCCACCCCTAGTTTACTAACCCTAGTTAGGTTACTCTAACCCTAAGTTAGTTACACTAACCCTACCCTAGTTAACCTAACTTTAGCCTAGTTACACTAACCCTCCTTAGGTTAGTCCCCACAGACCTAACTTAGTTTACTAACCTAACTTAACCTACCCTGACTTATCCAACCTGACTAACCTAACCTAACTTGACTTCTTATGACTGCCATGACTTACCCACACTAACCAGACTTAACTGACTTATTTCTAACTGACTTATTTGATTAACATGATTTATGTGATTTAATTAATTTTTAAATTAAATTTTCCATTAAAAAAAATTCAAAAAAATTTCTAAAAATTCCTTTTACTTTTTGCCAATTTTTGGGAGTTTGTTCGCTGGAAATTACCTACCCTAAAATTTCTGAAAATTAAATATTTCCTAATTAATCCCCCAAATTGCCAATAAATGTAGAAAATTCATTTAAAAATAGTACAAAAATTCTAAACAAATACTAAAAAAATTCAAAAAAATTCCCCTCACCTTCCTTGCTCATTTTCCATTTATTCAACCATAAATAATCATAACTTAACACCAAAAACAAAAATACAATATAAAAATACTAAAAAAAAATAAAAATAAAATAAAAAACCAACAAACATCAAATCCACACATCCGCTAAGGTGTTGTCTTTGTTGTTTCATCAGTGATCTTTACTTTTCCTTTACTGGATTCACTTCTTTTGGGAGACTCTTCCGTACGCATTTCTGCATTACATACACACCCCTTCTAGGTATTTATTTTATGTGTTTTATTTATTTTCATTTCTCCCTTAATCATAAATTAATTGTTAAAATGAACTCTTTATTCACCCACAGTTTCCACACGCATTCGCGCTCAACACATATACTTTTTAATTAAAATAAACCCGCCGTTCACTTAGCACGCGCTACGTGCGCTATAGAGGCACTTTAAAATTTTAATTAAAATAAACCAGCCGTCACATGAGCACGCGCTGGCAAAAAAGCGCTCCACATCACCTTAATTTGTAATCAATGAATTGCATTTAGAGACCCAGTCGGGTATCGAAGTCCGGGAATCGAATAAAAGCACCAGTTTAACCTAATAATTGGTAATTTAATTTCTAATAAGGAACCGCCATTTTTTTGCTAAGGTTTATCACCGAATAAAAATTCACCCATTCTTAATAATTTATTAAAATCAACCCTTCATTAAATTAATTCCCCCTCACTGCACTTAATTCCCCTTTTTAATGAACCGTTTCGTGGGATGGGTATGCGCAGTCATTAGCGTTATTTTCCATGGTCCAGTCTTGGTTTATCAACGTTATAGTCTTGATATGTGTCGGATATGGTATTGTTTTGATTTACTGCCTTTGATACGGTTAAGGGTACGGTATGCAGTTTTCTTCTTTTATTGCCTGATACGGGGTTCTGGGTGTTTGTCTGATGCATCGCATGAAGCTTTCGGTCGCATTTGTCTCAAGGTCATGTCGAATTTTTTCTAGGATGTGGTTTGCTTGGGGTTAGTTGGTCGAGTCACGTTTTCTTATTTGGTTATTCTCTTATCCTTGGTTTTTTGTTTGTTGCTTTGCAGGCATTCTCCTTGATTGTCTGTGTTTGTGGTGTGTGTGTAACCATCTGAATGGCGCCTTTTCATGCTCCTCCCCCTATCCCATACGTCCCACTAGTTAGTAGGGATTACTCTTCCCTACTTACTTTTGAGCCTCTCACGAAGGCGCGACTTATTGCTTTTGTGGCCACTCCTTTTCCATTGGTTCCAGAGGATCCGTCGTTATGTGATGAGTTTCTGGCCTCTTACAGCAAGAAGACAGGCGTAGTCCAAGGAATTTCTATGACTTTGACGCCTCGAGGCCTAGGGAAGGCTCTGTCTCTTCCCTTCAAAGGTGAACCTTTTGTGACCACTCGTCAGCTCTTCTCTAATGAAGAGATTCTAAAGCTCTTGCAAAAGCAGACAAGGAAAATCCTTGATGTTAAGAAGGTGATAAACTCTTCCGGAGTTTCCTTTTCTATGATCACTGATCCCGTATGGAAGACGATCTGTCAGTTTCTCCAGGACAGGTTTATGCCTGCCAAAACACCATCCCACTATTTGTCCAAAGAGCTTTTTACAGCTTCCAGGATGGTGTTGAAAGGAGTTGCTATTGATTGGAGCACTTACCTCCTCACTAAAATGGATCAGCATTTTGTTAAAGTCACCAGGGGTAATGTTACCAATGTTACATACGGATCATATTTGTCTGCCTTCTTGACCTATTCGGGTTTACAGAAGACTGTGCCTCCACCTCCTCCATCAGATCCATTACCTCCTCCTCCACCTTCAGAAGAGTCAGAACCTATTGACATAGAGGATGATGATTCTCCGCCTCCCCTGGTCATACAGTGCAAACGCTTGAAGAGGGTAGCGGATAAAGCTCCTTCCGTACTTCCTTCCGTACCTATCCCTGCTAGTTTTGGCAGTGCACTCCTTGGGTATCTCACTTGCAATAACCTGTTCAGAGCACATCGCGAAGGATCGTTGGAGATCTCAGTTCCTTTCCTGAACAATCTAGTTGCAGGAGATGCCATTCCTTTCCTCTGCAAGGATATTCAAAGTTCCATTGAGTTGTCAGTGACAGCCTGTGTTCAACAGCTGTACGCGTCTTTTTATGAGGAGCTCATGCAGTCTAAGGACCAGTTGCATAAGGCAACATCTGAGTTAGCTTCTGCTAAGGATACCCTAGCAGATTTATTTAAGCAAATGGAACAACAAACCCAACTGGTTGCCACCCAAAGCGATGAGATTTCTTCTTTGAAGACCCAGTTACTAGAGGCTCAAACCCAGGTTACTAGCCTTTCAGCAGAGAAGGAGAGGATGTCCAGAGAAGCACAGGAATTCCAAGCTATCTTAGATGACAAGCTTTCAGCTTTACAGACTGCTAATGACACAGTGGCCAACCAAGCCTCCCAAATCCAGCAGTTGCAAGATCAACTTGCAAAGTCCCGCTCTGTTCCTCCAAGCCCTCCTGTTCCATTGATTCCTTCTCTTTCACAGCAGGACTTGGCTGCTCTTCAGAGACAGGCTACTTTGTGCCCTCTATTTCAAGATAAAGTGGAAAGATTGTAGTCCAGAATGGACTTGTTATGGTCTACATTTGAACAGTTTCAGGAATATGTCTTACCAGACCATTCTTTCTTTGTCCACTACCACTTAGAGAAGTTGGTCTTCTATATGAAGCTTTCCACGATGGATTTACCTTTTCCAGAGGATGGCTGGAGTGGGGCTTGGTCTGCTGAGTTGTTGACAGAGGTAGTCAGAATGGTCTTTGAAGATTCTATCACGCCAGATACCATGTTGATGTCATACATGTATCTCCGAGGAGATTTGTTAATTCCAGATGAGGTAGATATGGCATGGTATGTGGGGGATGTGGTCTTACAGGCTGTTTTGTATGTCAATCATTTGGAGTTGCGCATAGCTGACATGTTTCACAGTTATTTCTCCAAAGTGGCTGATTGTCATGATAATTCGTGGCATCCCATGATTGATTCGGTGGTTCTCAATCAAAGACAAAACACAGCTCCTACCTTTGCCCAGAGTACTAATCAACTGAGGATGGATCTCTTAACCTATCTTTCCAAACATAGTCCATTTGATGCTACCTTCTTTGATGCCTATCATAGACGATCTCTCTTAGGACCTTCTGTTCCTACCCTCTTCTATTACCAACAAATGGCTCACCGCTATGCTATATATCTTTCCCTTTGTCAATCTAATTCCACAACTATTTCACCCCTTCTTTTCCAACCTTCATCTTCCCCTCAAATTCCTATTTTCACTTACTGTTCCTTTATTGAGGATAGGGTATTTTCCCCTTCTCCACCCTGTCCTTCTCCATCCATTAATGTACCCTCTACATTTCCTATTTATCAGTTAACACCCTTCCTTAGTGATTCCTTACAAATTTCTGCCACTCCTTCTTTAACCTTTTCTTCTTTTTATGATTTTTCCTATCCCTCCCTACATCCACTTTCCCTTATTCCATTACCCTCTCCTAACACTTCCATATCTCAACCACCTCAGTTGGTTAGTGACTGTGACGGGTTTGATAATCAGATTTCCAGAAGAAGGGGATGGAGTTCGGATGATTGCCTTACAGGACCGCAGATCAATTGGCCAGTAATTCCAGGAGAATGGATAGCTTCTAGTCAAGCTTATCAGAACTATGTTCATTTTGCTCAGCAGTATTCACAGTCTGCAGATCCCTCAGTGAGATTAACTGCTCACTTTGCTTGGTACCTGGCGTATATGCATAGGCACTCTCATAATGATTCCAAGCCTATTCCAAAGTTGTGCATGAATGTCAATGTTAGCATTGATTCCCACCAGCTGGAGATATTGTATTTTCATGCCCTCTGTTTGCCTAGCAGATACTTGGTCCTGTTGGAAAGGATGTGCTGTCTCCAATTTTTTCAAAATCCTTCTAAAAACTTTGTAGATGAATCCTTGTCTATGGATCGTTTCCGACAACATCAATCTTTTAAGAGGGATCATCTTCATTGATACCTTTCCAATGTATGGTGGAAGCTTTCTAATGAACAACTCTCTTTTTGAAGGAGTCATTCAGATGGTTGTGTTGTGTATTAGTGTTTGTGTTGTGAGTTTATTTATGTAATACGACCGTGGTGGGTTCCTATTGAATTTCGTGTACGAGCTACGATTTGGAGAATTGTGGTGCTGGGGTCGTGGTTGCAGAGTTGAAGTTGATGCTGATGAAGACGAAGAAAACTTTTATATCCTTTACAGATTTGTTGTGATTTTTAGTTTGATAAGAGGTGTTAATGTATAAAGAGTTTTCCTTTCTTTGTATTTTTATATTAGAAACAGGTTATAAGTTGGGGTCATGGTGGATGGATTATTTGTGAAAAGCTATTGAAGATCAAAGTTGAGCTTTTCCCTGAACTTGTATTCCCTTTTTCCTGGGTCGCGAGGACGCTTCCTTATTAAGTGTGGAGATATGTTGAGTGTTGAAATGACTTGTTTTTTGGCTGATTTTTGTTGTTTTTGAGAGCTGAATGGTTGATTTTATGAGATGATTGATTGGTTTGGAAGTGGTATGAGAATGTTTTGGATGGTAATGATTGAGTCTTGGAAGATCATGATGTTTGTTGGTGGTTCTATGATGTTCTGATAGGTTCTGATTGGTTCTGTATACCTTCTGTTTTGTTTTGTTTTGCTTTGTTTTGGTCTGTTTTGTTCTGATTGTCTTCTGTAAAGAGGGATGGAGTATTGATTGATGAAGAATGAGATATTGTGAAAGCTTATTGAATGGTTTGTGAGAGTTTGGAATGGTTTGAGAATGAGTTATGAGGTTTTGATGACCTTTTGTAACCTTCTGTAGGTCTTCTGTAGAGCTTCTGCTTCTGTTCTGTCTCTGTTCTGTTCTGTATTGTAGCTGTTCTGGTACTGTTCTGTAGACTGTTCTGTATGCTTCTGTAAGTGTTCTGTGGAATGTATGTGTGACTTTGGGAAAGTTTTCTAGCCTTGGAAAGAGGTGAATACAAGTGCAAAAGAGCTGAAAGAAGTGGAAGAAGTAGCTGTTGAAGACTCAAGTGAAGACTGGAGTGAAGTGACAGTAGAGAGCTATGAAAAGACACTGTAGTGGCTCTGGTGACTCTTCATATCAGACATACCTCTTGGGAGGGGTATCCACAACCTAAGAAGGATTATTGAGAGTGATTTTAGAGAGATTGTAGTGAGGATATGATGTATTATTGATGGAGAGAGAGAAAGAGAGTCAGAGATAGCCAATTCTACTCAAACAGAGTGATTGTATATGAGAGATTGAGAGGGAAGACTATGAAGATATTGAAGATGAATACTATGTGATGTATTTCCATTCCAAGATGGTGTATTCCTTTGCTTTCTTTGTTCTATTGATGGATTTTGTGAAGATGTTGAAGAATATGGTTGATTCTATTAAAATCCGTGGGAGATCTACATGATGCTACATGAAGATTTGTTGTGCCTGGTGTTCTTTTCTTCATTGTGATCATATGAAACATGATAAACAAGCTTGTTGATGTTACAAGATAGATTTTCTTGCAAGAGAATTCCCTTTTCCATGGTGTTCCTCTCGGGGCTCCAAGGAGGCTATGTTCTTTACCAAATTTGACTTGAGATCAAGATATCATTAAATCCGTGTGTGAGAGGATGATGCAATCTTTAGTATTGATAATTGGTTATACTATTTCTTGGTGATGACATTTAGGCTTATCAATGCTCCAACTACCTTTCAAAGTCTGATGAATAAGATTTTACAATATTTCCTCTTTTAGTTTGTCCTTATTTTCTTTGATGATATACTAATTCACAACAAGACACTATAGGATCATTTGTTACATATGAGGAGGGTTTTTGATGTATTGATGCATCACAAACTCTTTTCTAAGGAGAAGAAGTATTCTTTTATGCAAACAAAGGTGGAGTACTTAGGCCATATGGTTAGTGAAAAAGGGATATATGTTGATCCTAAGAAGGTGCAGTGTGTTAGATATTGGCCAACAACTATCATCACTCCTTCACTTAAAGGATTTCTTAATCGATCATCATTTTATTGCTTTTTCATTAAGCATTATGTAGTTGTAGTAGCTCATTTGGCTATAATTTGAAGAAGGAATTCTTCTTTTGGGATGCACTTGCACATTCTAGCTTTAACTAGTTAAAGAAACTTTTTACTTTTGCTCCTATTTTGGTATACCCAAATTTCTCTAGAGAGTTTACCATATAGTGTGATGCTAGTGACTATGGACATAGGGGCTGTATTGCTACAAGAGCATGGAGTTATTGCCTTTGAGAATTGCAAGCTTGTAGATAAGGAAATGGCTATGAATGTCTATGACTAAGAGATATTGACTATTCTTTATGCGATAAAGAAGTGGTATCATTATTTGTATAGCAGTCAATTTAGAGTCCAGAGTGATCACAGGGTCCTAAATTACTTCCTTACTCAGGATAATTTCACTCCTAAGTGGTGTAGGTGGGTAGCTACCTTGAAAAATTATGATTTTGACATCACTTATACAAGGGATAAGGATAATGTGGTAGCTGATTTTCTTTTCAAAACATAGGCATAGAGTGTTTTGACAATGATTGAGTTACATAGTGATTGGATTGAGGAGTTACAAGAGGCTTGCCTTTTGGATGATGATCTCAACCATGTATTTTGGAGATTATAGCAAGGTTTCATGGAGGATAACTCACATTACTAACTTAAAAATAGCCTAATTTGGCTTAGTGGCAAGATTGTTATTCTCTCTATTTCTTTTCAACTAAAAATTATAGAGAAGTTACATTCTTAGTCTTTAGATCGACATTTTGGAGTGTTTAAGACGTATGATAAAATCAGCAAAAGCTTTCATTGGAAAGAATTGTGGAGAGATGTGAAGGATTATGTTATGAAGTGTATGCCTTGTCAACAAAATAATGATATTATCCCCATAAGCCCAGTGTTTTGTTATAGTCATTGCCTATACCTAAAGGAAAATAGATACATATTACAATGGATTTTATAATTGGTTTACGTACTACCAAAAAGGGATGGAATAGCATCTATATAGTCATGGATAGGCTCATGAAGGTAGCCCATTTTAATCCTACCAAGACAGTTTATTGCTTCACAAGTGGCTAGTCAATTCAAAGAGCAAATCTTTAGATTACATGGATTACCATAGGTGATTGTGCATGATAGGGATACCAAGTTCATGAGCAACTTTTGGTAGGCAGTATTTAGCTCCATGGATCTTAAGTTAGCTCCTTTTACAACCTATCATCCACAGATTGATAGCCATACAGAAATCATAAATAAGTGGTTGGACACTCACCTTTACCATTTCTGTCATGATGTGAACATGTATGGGATTCACGATTGCATTTGGCTAAGTTTGCTTATAATAACTCCCTAATAACTCCACTCATGCTAATATTGGGGTTTCACCCTTTGAGGATATGTATGGTTATATCATTTTCAGTAAGATGATCAATCCTCACGGGAAAGAAGAATTATAAAGGATGCAAACCCTTCTTTAGTAGTGTAAGATGAATCTTAGAAAGGACCAAGATCAAATAAATATGTATGTTGATGATAAGAGGTGACCTTTAGAGTTTTAGGAAGGAGAGTTTGTTTTTCTGAAAGTACCCAAGTCTTGTTACTCTACTTTGAAGAATGGATCCACTAACAAACTTGCTCACAGGTTCTATGGACCTTAGGATCTTGAAGTGTATTGGAGACTTGGCATATAGATTGGAACTACCCTCTTCCAATAAATTTCATAATGTATTTCATGTCAGTGAGCTCAAACCCTTTTATGGTACTTAGGTGGAAATAGTTGATGAGCTATCTTCCCGATGGGGAGTCCACCTATAAGCAATCATCTATATAACGTGCGTTCAAAGGATATTAAGAAATACCCTTTGTTTACATGCTATACTACCTTAAAATGACCCCTTTTACTTTACTAAACTTACATAGATATTTCAAATTCTAATTAAAAAACCCATTTCATAAATATAATCTTGTAAAATTTACTAAATATAGTACCCTTTCTTTTGAAGTCACGTGGTATCTTACATGTTTTATAAGGTAGACCCCTTGGAGATGCCTCCTATGGATGAAGAAGGTCTTATTCAGATCAAATGGAGAGGTTTTCCACTTGAGAAAGCTTCAAAGAGGCCAGATTTTATATTAGATGAGTTTTCCTACTTACAGGATACATAAATGGTTAAGATATAATCAACAGTAGAGCCAGCTATGATGCAGAAAAGGCCTAGATAGTAGTCTATTTTAGAATCAAAATTTGGCACCTATATAGATCAAATTATTCATCAATAGTTAAGTTTTGACATGTGGCACACTTCATTTGGAAACTTCTATTAGAAGTTATAGCAAATTTTGTTCAATAGGGCATGTTTTTATAGCCAAATGTCTATTCATTATAGAGTTTGTTTCTTGAAGATCTAAATGCTCAAACTTCTTTTTGAAGACATCTGGATCATGTATATGAGAGATGCTTCCTCTAATGTCTTCACTTTACTCTATAAATCTCAAAAATTTCATTCATTTTCTATAATTTATATAGTTGAAATCAGAGTAGTACTCTATTTTCTCCATCCTTCTTAGCCATTATAATTTTTTTAAAAAAGGCAAAAACCTTTGGCAAGGGATGGATTGTAAAGAAGCTAGGAAGACATATGTTTTAGTGAGAGATTATTGATAATATCTTGTCACACTTATATAGGTATAAAAGGGGTGAGAAATGTGAGTTTTGGCATCTTTTGACAATAATACAATTAATGTCTCTTATCTCACCTCCTTGCTCATAACTTTTGTGGCTTCTCTCTCTTCTTCC
This sequence comes from Lygodium microphyllum, assembly GCF_053477565.2. Classification (NCBI taxonomy): domain Eukaryota; kingdom Viridiplantae; phylum Streptophyta; class Polypodiopsida; order Schizaeales; family Lygodiaceae; genus Lygodium; species Lygodium microphyllum. The sequence continues at coordinate 69,780,394 of NC_141161.1, forward strand.
TATCTTTTTAGTATTTCCCTCTCCTTGTCACTCATTCTCTCTCCTCTTTTCTCTCTCTTTCTTGGTTTTTTTTCTTATTATGATTGATTAAAGTATGAAGAACATGCTTGTTGGTGTGACAAGATAGATTTTCTTGTAGTAGTTCCCCTGTTTTCTTGGTGTTCCTCTTGGGGCTCCATGTTTTTGGTGTGCAGGCAGTGAAACTACCATCAACAAACACAAATAATGATTGAAAATGGAAGCAGTGGGACTATTGGAGAGGAAGAAAAGCAATGGAAGATTGTAAAATTCTTGCTTCTGTTGAAGAATTAGAGATCATCATTGCCAAAGCCACTTTCTACAAGAAGTGCATTCCTCAATGGCTAAAACATGTCACTATTTTGATGTGGACTCTACGTGATAGATTGATTCCACTTTCTTCTGAAGCTATAGAAAGTTGTATCATTATAAAAGACTATTTTTCACAAAACCAAAGAGCAAATTAGGAAAAATGAGTATCAATGGAAGATTTGGCCTTCATTGAATAACTTTTAGACATAATTAAGTGGGAGATTGTAAAGAAGCTTCAGGAGTTGTGGTCAGTGGAGGTTCACAAGAATAGCCTTGTCGTGGGGGGGAGACGGGGTGGGCTGAGCGGTGTTTTTTGAGTTGCGGTGGGATGGCGTGGATGGAGCAGGGTTTTTTTGAGGGGGGTTGTCATGTCATGGGGGGGCAAGAACTTGGGTGGAGTGGGGTTTTTTGGGGGGGGATCGTGCCATGTTGTGGGGGGTTGGGTGGAGCGAGGTTTTCTTAGGGAGGATATGCCGTGTTGTGGGGGGGTGAGGTAGGGTGGGTTGAGCGAGGTTTTTTGAGGTGGGGTGGGGAGGTGTGTCGTGTCATGGGGGGGTGACGGGGTGGGTTGAGCGGGATTTTTTGAGGTGCGGTGGGATGGCATGGATGGAGTGGGTTTTTTTGAGGGGGGTTGCCATGTCGTTGGTGGGGGGACTTGGGTGGAGTGGGGTTTTTTGAGGGGGGGATCGTGCCATGTCATGGGGAGGTGGGGGGTTGGGTGGAGCAGGGTTTTCTTAGGGGGGGATGCGTCGTGTCATGGGGGGGGGTGAGGTGGGGTGGGTTGAGTGGGGTTTTTTTGTCGGGGGGGGGACTTGGGTGGAGTGGGGTTTTTTGAGGGGGGATTGTGCCATGTTGTGGGGGGCGCAGGTGGTTGGGTGGAGCGAGGTTTTTTTAGGGGGGGTACACCGTGTCGTGGGGGGTGAGGTGGGGTGGGTTGAGCGGGGTTTTTCGAGGTGCAGTGGGTTGAGCGATGTTTTTCTTTTATTGATATATAGATAGCATGGAAAGACATCTCAAAGTGGATAGCAGCCTTCTAAAAGAGGAGCTATTGACCCTTCATAACCTATTGAAGGAGAATTTGGATGTTTTTACTTGGTTTTTCAAAGAATTAAAGGAGATTGATCCCACTATATATCAATATCACATTGACTTGGAGCCTAATGGCAAGCCTATACAGTAGCATCAAAGGTGCGTGAATCCCAATTATTCTACCTTAGTCAAGACATAGTTGTTGAAACTTTTAGAAGTTGAATTTATCTACCCAGTGGCCAACAATGAATGGGTTTTTCCCATTGTGGTTGTACCAAAGAAGAATGTAAAGTTGCAGATCTGTGTGGACTTTCAAAAGTCTGAATTCAAAAACAAAGAAAGATCATTTTCCTATCCCCTTCATTGACCAATTGTTTAAACACAGTGGCAAGCCATGAACTCCGTTTCTTGCTTGATGATTTTAGTGGATACAATTAGATGTAGATTGCAAAAGAAGACCTGACCTTCACAACAAAATGGGGGACCTATGCTTACAAGGTGATGCCATTTGGGGTCTATAACACCCTTGCTACCTTTTAGTGATTTATGATGGCCCCATTCTAAAATCACCTACATGATTTTATTGAGGTATATTAGATGATTTTTGTGTCTTCAATCCTCTCTACAAGCATTGGGGACATTTGACACAATGCTTTGAGCGGTGTCACAAGTATGGAATCTCCCTCAACCTTGACAAATGCATCTTTGGGATTTCCTCAGGAGTTCGTTGGGCCACATTGTCTCTGCATAGGGGTAGCAATAGACCCTAATTAAAAAGATTGTGGCCCTAACCGCACCAACTAATCTAAAATAGTTGAGAGGATTTCTTGCTCATGTGGGCTATTATAGGTGATTCATCACCCACTTTGCAACTAAGACAGCCCCCCACACAAGCTCCTAAGGAAAGATGGAGAGTTCATTTGGACAAGCGATTGCGAAAAAGCCTTTAATGACTTGAAGCAATGCCTCATCAAAGCACCTATCTTACAACCTCCTAATTGGATGAAGGAATTCCATGTGTACATTGATGCATCAGTCGAAGGGCTAGGTGCAATTCTCTATTATGCAAGCCAAAAGTCAGTGATAGAGAGCAAAACTATACAATGATAGAGCTTGAGTGCGATGGTGTTCACCTTGGAGAAATTTTGACACTACTTACTATTGATGCACTTTAAGTTTTACGCGGATCATGAGGCTTTATCCTTCTTGATAAACAAGGTTGATATAAAAGGACGAATACTAAGATGACTCCTTCTCTTCCAGGAGTTTGATTTTGAGGTGGTTACTAAACTTGGTCGTTCCCATGTTCTGGCTCAACATTTATCACAAATATCTCAGAGTAATAAAGGGGAGCAAGATGATCAAGAACTTCTTGATGCAGCTTTATTTCTAGTAGAGAGTGTGTCTCCATGCTATGCAAACATTGCCAACCTCTTGGCCACACAATAATATCCTCCCGTCATCTCTAGTAGAGAGAAGAAGAAGCTTTTGTTGGAATTAGACCCCTACACCTTGTTGGATAGTGCATCGTATAAGAAAGATAAAGTGTTGTAGAGATGTGTTGTAGGAGATGAGATAGGGATTGTGCTAAAAGCATACCATGATGAGCTATGTGGTGGCCACTTTGCAGGAGAAGCGATGACTAGAAAAGTTCTACTCACAAGATACTAGTGGGCAACCCTTCACAAAGATGCCTATGATTACTGTAAGTGATATATGCTTATCAATGAATGGGGAAGCCTACAAAAACTAATGCAATGTCTCTACAGTCAACGATCCTTTCCTTGAAGCCATTTGAGAAATGGGGCATCGATTTTGTGGGCCCAATAATCGACCATCCAACCAAAAGAAAGCAAAACAAATACATTATAGTCTATGGTACTGATTATGTGACAAAGTGGTGTGAAGATAAAGCTCTCAAGTGCGATGATGGTAATAGAATGGCTTGATTCATGTACAAGAATAATATCATTTGCTTTAGCAGTTTGTTGTGGTAGGACCTACCCATTAGAGAATTTTAGTGGCCAAAAGGAGGGCAAATAAGAGGAGAGAGAAGTAGTAGCGCATCCAATAGGATGGAGGCCAACATTACATTGAATTTTCTCAAAAATTACTCACAAAATAGTGAAAAATACCCTAAAATCTTTTTTGTTTAAGGAGAATACCCTTTAGATGTCACTATCTACAGACAAGAAGAAGATTTGGAAAGATTATGGAGGTAGGTTTGGGGAGGTTTTGGGAGGGAGGTTTTTCAAAAACTCCACACCTTCTCCTAGCTACCAAGACCTTCTCCTCCTTCTAGAGCTCTTTGCACTCTTTCTTTGTTATCAATCTCTAATGGCTTCCCACCCTCATCATCTAAGTTCTCGATATTCTGCAGCGGTCGCAAACAATGCTACTCCCTTGCCTCGCAGATCTTCAACTTCTGTCTTCTCTATCTTGGTTTCCATTACCCTTGATGGGAATACATGGGTAGAAGTTCTCTTCTCTAAGGGATCTTGGGTGCTCATGTAACCATGATGAGGAAAGCATAAGCATGAGGTAAGTGTTTATAAATGGGCATGGAAGGGACGTGTGGTGGATTTTAAAATTCCACAGGGAAAAATAACTGTGAAGGAGATGCTCGTGCAACACATCTCCATGCACCATCTGATTGTAATGGCACCTAGATATGAGACAAGGCTTCCACCTCACAGGCCAAACTATAGGTTTGGCTTACCCTCTTGGTTTTTATATATCGTTATTGTCATTGAATCAAACATCTATTGTATTCTGTGTGAGAATATCGTGTGTTGTTGCTTCAAACATTTATCCTTCATTCTATAAGGAGTGGCAACCCATTGACTGCATTGTAGGAGTCATCCATGTGCTTGATGAACATGTTGGACAGTTACAATATGAGGGAAGGACTAGGGGGAACCTTGCAGATGAAGGCCTCTTCTTTTATGATCATTTTTACCAACTTCAAGACCGGTCTCACACAAAAGGTTACCTCCAAGCACTCCCTTTAGATGTTGACAAGAACAGATTGGCATGGCTAGTGCTTGATTGCTTTGCAGTAGAGTCCACATGAAGCAAGATATACAGATATGTGCAATGATCATTATAGGCTACCATTCCAATGAAATTAGTGAAGATCATGCTATCTATGCCTATCAACATTTTTGTGGAATTGTTTTGAGATTTTGATGTTAATGTTACCAAGACAATGCTAGTTTGCATGCGAATGGATAACAAATTAATGTCAAAGATACTGTGGAGCCAATGGTTCATGAAGAAGGTGGGACATGTACACTGTCGTATTGTCCTTGATATAGTTGTGGCAAAGTACATGATCACAACCCAAACTTTTATACTATCATTCTGGTATTGTCGGGAGCACTATATCAATGGAGTGCTTGTGCCAATGGACTAGGAGGTTTCAAACTTACAAGCCAACTAGGTTATAGACATTGAGGTGGTAGATGAGGCCTCATCTCTATTGACCATTATAAGAATAAGAGAGGAATGTGCTTTGGTTGAGCTTCGCAAAGACATCAATGATGAGGCACCCAATATGCTACCAGAAGACTTCTACTTTGTCCCAGGGGGTCCACTAGGGTTTATCGTATGGTACCATGTGAGTGTAAGGAAGGGGGGTTATTTAAGGGAAGGAAGGTACATTTTATAAGGTAAGGTCCCATAAATAGGGGGTAGATAAGGAGTATTTTCATATATTTCTTGCATGCAGGTGACGCCTCCTTATTACTACTAGTGAATCCCCCGTGTACTTTGTACACAATAGAAAGCATGTACTGAAAAGAAGGGAGTCACAGATTATGTGCAAGGACCTTCAAGGCAGAGTTCAGGCCAAAGCTTAGTCGCTCTTGTAACATGCAACCTTGTAACTTGAGCTTCTCTTGCAAGATGTACCTTGTAACGCACAACCCTTCTGTTAAGGGATCTTTTGTAACACACCTTTTTTTATAGAATGGATCCTTTGTAACACAAAAAGCCTTTGATAATTTATGGATCATTCCTGTCAATTTCCTCTCTACAATTAGTTGCATTATTGTTTTGGTGTATTTTTAGTGCAGAGATGGTGTAATCGACATGATGTAATTGACACTACAAGTTGTACCTTGTAACACACAACCCTTCTTAAGGGATGGGTTTTTTATAACACAAAACCCTTTTGTTAAGAATTTGTTCTTTGTGTCATTTTTCTTCTACTGTTGGTAATGCTATTGTTTTGGTATGTTAAACAGTGCTTGCCTCTGAGGAATACAAAGATGATGTAATTCAGACATTTTCTTAAATTCACAAGATATCAAAGAAGATACATCACAATACACTATCCAAATGTCTTTAACAATCAAAGAATAATGTGTTTCTATATTATATCATTTGACCATACATATTCAGTAGCACATCTTGGAAACTAATACATATTATAATTATGGTGTCAATCAGAGCTAGAAGAAGGTGGACTTGATGAACGACTTCAGGGAGCGCTCTTGGTCATTCTCATCTTCCACCTCTGGCATCAGCATCATCGTGGAGGGGCCTTCATCAGGTTGTGGCAGTGCACCCTTGCATAGCCTTGTTTTCTTTTCCCTCATGAATCTTCTCTTTCCATATGGATGCAGGCCCTCAACTTGTGTCATCCCCGCTACAATAGCTTGACCCGCATATGACAAATAATATGGCATTCGAAGCGCCTGGCATCCATATCCTATACCAAAAACTCGCAAAGCAAATTTCTTTGCTACCAGTATCACCTTATCGGCATTGGTTGCCACTAGATGGTCACCTAAATACCTCGAAACTACCTTTAGTGCAAAAAGAGGTAGCACCGCATTGTCTGGAGAGAAATCCTTGTGAAATATTATGATCTGTCAAGAAACAAGAAAAGAAAAGATGCTTGTAAGGAAACATTGCAAATAATATGTATATAGATATTTGTCTCTCAATTGCATATATGTACATGTGTACATATGACTTGTTACCTTTTTATGATTGAAACGTCCCACATAGTGGGCCAACTCGGAATCCTTTCTAGTCTCTTTTAAATTGGAGGAAGGTGAGGATGCACTGCCTCTACCAACCTACTTCCTCCGACTCTTTTAATGAACTCATCTTCGCAAACGAGAAGCTAGAAATCAAACATATCAAAATTGAAAAATGCCATAGCAATAGCAACCACTTAACACTAAGAACAAAAGGAACACACACTACCAGATGATTCTCATAGTCTTCTTGCATTCTTCTTGACCATAGCAGGATTTTCCCCCCAATGTCTGGCATTGCTTCTCTCTCTTGGATCCTGCCCATGTCCAACACTCCTAAACACTCTGTAGCTTGAGCAGTCTCTATCTAAGGGGAAAACTGGCTCTCTTGTGACTTAGCCCCCTCAAAAAACTATGTGAGCAGTTGTTTTCTTGTCCTATAATCCCCCTCCTTGACTTATGAGTTAGCCAAGAAATATTTATCTTCTTCATCCGCAATGAAACCAATATCAGCATTGCTAAATTCAGCTAATGCCGCAAGACAGTAGTCCTCATGCATATTTAGTTGTTGCATAATGTCCACTAAAAGAATAAACTCTTCATTTTTCGGGCCCATCTTGAAGCTTGACAGGCATGATAAAGGAAGGCCTTGAGACTCGTCCTCCATCTCTTTACCCTTCCTTGGGGCATCCACATCAAATCCCAGCACCACAGGGTCACTACCCGCCAAGGCTCGCTCTTTCTCTAAGTTGATGGGTATCTCTTCATCATAATCCTCATCCTTTCCTAGCTAAGCACCCTCTGAGGTGGATGAAGCCTATGCTTCCGTGTCATCTCAAAGATGAAGGCGCAAAAAACACAAAAACCAGTACTTGTACTGAACAAGTCAACATTTCTTCGAATGCAGGGGACAACTGTCCAGGCACACTATGGCACATGAGGGGATCTTTTCCAAATACCTTCTAAGCTTTCTTGCACTTGCTCTATCTGATGACCAAAGCCCTAGATGGACATAATTCACTCCATCTAGCACAACAACACTCACCATGGTGACTTTTGAACTCATGTTCATAGTCCTCAAAGGCTTCGAATGCTAGCACCTGCTCTAATGGAAAATCTACCATAAACATGCAAGAGAGCTCATGTGCTCTAAGCATAGCACGTGCTATGTAAAAAAATTCAAAAAGCTTGTCCTTTGGAAGCTCCTGGGCAATCTCATCCAATGACGTTGAACAGGGAACTTCAGGCCATTACTTGATCACAACTTCTAAAAAAGGGGCTTAAGAAAATAGGAACCAAAGGTTAGCAAAAGAATCAAGAAAATAGGAACCAAATAAAAAAAATAAAGAAAATAGAAAAAAAGGAACTTCGGGCCAATGGGCCAGATAGGTGGGAGTGAGGCCCAACAACCTTCCTAGCGGGGCCTCTATCGCACCGTTGTGACCCATGCTGATCACACTGGGCGTGTTGAAGGCCAATGGGACAGAATAGTGCGAGTGAGGCCCAAGGACTAACTAACACAAGGCCCAAGGATTACCAATTGGTCCCCTTATTGCATGGGAGAGTTCTCCTAGTCCAACGGTGTAAATGTTTTGACCTAAAGGCGAAGATCCCCCAAATGACCTAAAGATGGACAGAGGAAAGCAGGGAGAAGATGAGAGGTGCAAGAGGGATTGCTTTTGGTTTGTGATAGGAGAAGACGAGAGGTGGCGAGAGGGGCCATTGTCGTACATCGTTGTGACTAGTAAAAGGGAGGATTAAGCATACCTTGTACGAGATGGAAAGGAAAGCATGTAGAAGACAAGAGATGCAAGAAGAAAGAAAGTAAGGATAATACGCGAGGTTTGTCAAAGCCAATCGTAGAAGAAGATGCGAGGTTTGTCAGAGCCAATTGCACACCAGTGCTCACAAAAAACTTTGTTCCAATCCAATGGAAAAAAGGAACATGCTTAATCCTAACCGGTTTTTGGAGGGAAGTAGCTAGTTTTATAACTAAAATGCTAAAAAACAGAAAATTTTTGTCAAGACGAGATTCAATTTCAACCCGTCTTTTAAGAATCTTGCTTGGAAAAAATACATTAAAGGAAGGCTTTATGTGAGTACTGATGACGGAGGAACATGACTCATGAGACTGATTTGCTGGGAAGTGTGTCCATACTATTTGCATTTAATGCCACTTGAAGTGACTCGCATCAAGTTTGTTAAACCACAAAGCTCATTCCTTTCTTTTTGGGAGAGACATGATTTGATTAAAAGGAAAAAAAGAAATTACAAAGTGCCATGAGGAAGGCCCATGGGGAGACTCTTAGTAGCAACACATACTAACCATGCACACAGGCTCAGAACCAAGCACATAATAGGAATTAGACCCAATATGGAATGTACATAATAGGCTCAGAACCAAGCACATAATAGGATGAGTTTGTAGGGAAAACATAAGAAATGGACATCGAATTTGCTAATCAGCTTGAAGTTGAGGATGTGGTCATGATGAATAGACTTTCCCTTTCCCCTTCTAAAGAGAATCAAGGAACCCTAATGTCATAGAGGTTTAACCTAGCGCTGGCAGAGTCTATCCCAAGATTGTTGCAGAAGATGTTATTTTTTTTCATTGAAGGTGGCAGCTCATTCCTTATTATTATTTTTGTTGTAGGTACAGGAAATTTAGAAAGGCTAGTTTTGGACTTGTCGTTTGATGAGTGGTTTTGGATTTTTTTATTTTTATTTTTTAAAATAGTAGGCATAAGGTAAGTTACTTCTTTGTATTGCCACCCCTTCCTTGGCTCTTCGTATTCATGTTGCTCACCTCGTTCCCCTGCCTCTTCATGTTCGTGTTGCTCGCTTGGTCTCCTACCACTTCATCCCTGCATCTTCGAGTTGCTTACTGTCAGAACACAAAGCTTCTCATCTACCAAGGTATGTTAAGCCTCTCATCTTCCAAGCATGGTCATCTTTTTTGCAGTAGGGTTCCATTACTCTCTGTCTTGCTTTCTCTCTTCTTGGGCCATCACAGTGGGAGAGAGGCCCCTCAATCCATCGACCTCGTCCCCCTCGCCCCATGATGACCTCCCTTCCTGGGCCATCACGGTGCAAGAGAGGCCCCTCAATCCATCGACCGCCCTCCCTCGCCCCATGATGGCCTCCGTTCTTGGGCCCTCACGGTGCGAGAGAGGCCTCTCAATCCATCGGCCATGCCCCCCTCGCCCTGTGATGACCTCCCCTCCTAGGTCATCATAGTGTGAGAGAGGCCCCTCAATATGTTGACGGCACCCCCTTGCCTCATGATGACCTCCCTTCCTCAGCCACTCACGGTGCGAGAGAGGCCCCTCAATTCGTTGACCGCACCCCCCTCGCCCGTGATGACCTCCCCTTCCTAGGCCATCACAGTCTAATGCAAGGCCCAAGGACTTACTATCATATACTTGTAGATACCACAACAAAAAGGCCAGCCACAACAAAGCCTCAAGTAACCAAGGTGACGCTACATTATAGATTTAGTTTAGGAGACAAAGATACAATGCACACAGGGGAGTTCTTGATGAGCTTAGGTGCATTTTGCACCACATGTAGCCTGCAATCCCAAGGCTCCCTTTCTAGAGGGTTGTCATAGAATAGGGCTGTGGTGGACTGCCTCTACCCTCCTTTCCCTCCAAGAGATACATGGAGATTACTTGATTGAATTCATGGAGGATTCCTACACGCTTGCTACACATGCACATAGGGTTACTGTGATGGCAAGAGACTTTGACACTAACAAGAGGCTCCGCTACAGATATGATCAGTTGCTTCAGCCTCCTCCCATCCGTGACCCTCGCATGAATGACATCCTTGCAATCCCTCCTATCCATCCAGGGCACCATAATGCAAAACCATATCAAGCGTCCCACCCTCTCAATACAAGGTCGCAGAGAGGGCATGAATCACATATTTTTGTTGAGGAAGTTTTGTAAGAGCAGCCCCAGCCCTAGGAGTCCCAGCCCCAGGAGACCTAGCCCATGGCCAAAGAGCCAAAGCCCCAGCCCCCAGCAGGAGCCCCAATAGCTGGAGTCCCAGTCCCAGCCACAATTGGACCCCCACGCCCAATTGTGAGCCCATGGCTGATGAGCGGGAGCCCATGACCTAGCCATAAGACTTAGGAGCTGGCCCCTTTGAAGAGCGCCATGATATTAATGACGAGTGCACCATTAGCATGCTCAGGGCAGAGGTGGAGGTGGGCCTCTAGGATTATGAGAATATGCTAACCTCCACTTCTTCTTATTCTTCTATAAATTGTGGCTTTACCATTCTGGGGAGCCCAAAGAGGTTTTATCGATGGACCTGCACAACGTGCAGTGCATGCAGCATTTTGAAAGTCGGATGACCACAGACACAGTAGTGCATGCAGCAATGTTGTAAGTATTATATTCAATTGTCTTCTGTTTAATAAGTATTTGATCAAATGCTTGAGTCTTACTTGCCCAATTGTTATTACCTATAGGTTCAATTTGGCATCTCTAGCAGAGGAACATCAAAGACAAGTTTTTGTTATTGACCCTCTATTCTCCATTGCATTGCACGACGGTGCACAAGCATTCATCTGATAGCTTGATTGGTTTAGGCCTATCAGGTTGTATGATGCTAAAATCATCTATATGGCCTATAATCAAAGGTATATTGTGACTATTAAAGAATATCTTAAGAGGCCTTAAGTGAGCATGCTGCCAATAATTGCTTTTTCCTGTTAACTTAGTGAGCATTCGAGCTTGTTGTTGTATTCGATCAAGATGAATATAATATTTTTAGCAAATTCAAGGAGATCTAGTGGATTCCATGGTCGAGTTAGGCAGTGAGTAACCTCAACACTATATTCAGTTATTTCATTATATGCAAGTTCAATGCATTTGTTGTAACATCAAGGTGCCTTTGTAGTTGTGTAAAAAAATTTGTGATGATGTACGCGCATCTAGTGTTGGAGGGGGGGCTAGTGGACGCGATGCAAATACAACGGGTCATGGTGCTCGTCTAGTCAGACATGTTCTCTTATGGATGGAGAACCACTCTGAATGCCTCACTTTTATACATGAAAATTCTTGATATTCCTAACGTAAGTAGAGTGAATTATTCATATTTATTTATATGTATGCAATGTGTATTGATAGGCAAGGTGCATGTTCTTTGTTTTCAGGATGTTCCACTACACTATTATAGTGACTCCCGTCGCCGGTATACCCTGGTCACTCAATAGGGTATACTGGCTGGCATTACGGGCCGAGGAGGTAGTGCTATGAGAAGTTAATGAGCACTAGCAATTGGAGTGCCATGTACAACAAGGAGAACTAAATCATGCCGCTGCTATAAGGCATGCAGAGGCTATGTGGCAATTTGAAATAGACCAAGCAGAGGTGGAGGAGTTTGTATGCATGAGAAAGGCAGCCGAGAGGGAAAGCACTGAATTAGGCCATGAACTCTTAGAATGACACTAAGCATGTACATGTTTTCAAATCTACATTGCATGTTAGAAGATCAAAGAGAAGAAAATACAAGTAAAAATATCAACTTTGAAACATGTGAAATAAGATAATAGCTTGCCTAAAAATAGCACAAAAGCTTCTAAAGTATACATAATTAAGCTTAAGTATTAGACAATGTTTTACCATTAAGAACACCCTATAATATTAGAGAACAAAGAACAAGGTTGTACACAAAGCATCAATTTCGTTTCAGTCCATGCAAAAAAATTGTGGAAAGACCCATATATATTTTGCAATGGAAGACACCTTACTAGAGACTTGCCAATGTGGAGCTCATTGAAAACCATGGAATTTTTTTGAGAACTTTATCACGAAGGAACCTTAACTAGATAGGTATAGAAAAACTTGCTAATTACTTAACTCACTGAAAAAGATAGGTAGAAAAAACTTTCCAATTAGCTAATTCATTAAGGACCAAGGAATTTAATGATGATGGTTTTCGAGTTTTCTATAGTATGGATTATATCTTACCCAACATGGGTTAATTTTTTTGAAACATGTTACTAACAAAATGTGATGTCTGGTCAACAACATTCCTACTAATGTGAAGCATGGCTTAGGGTGTGAAGCCCACTCCATTTTGTGATGTCATAGTTTGCATGGCCTAGGCATGAATTTCTTAACTACACAATCATTTATGCATAACAAAACACTTTATGGTGTTTCACAATGTCAGAGTGTGTAGGGTTGAAGGCTTAACCACCATAGAGGTTTAGGATAGAAGGGATACAAAGATTAGGGAGAGAAAGAGAGCCAATAAATTCTATGAATTAGATTAAAGAAAACTCTAACAAGTTCTGTTAACAAGAATTCCACACAATATACTATAACTCTTAATAAACTATTCTCTATACAACTAAACAAACTCAGTCAGGCCAAGAAGCTTTTCATCCACATCAATGGCTTAGACAAAAATCTTCTTGAGACAATAGTTTAGAATCTTATCTTAGCCCAAAAGGAGCTTATACTAGTAATACAAAGCACTTCATTCAAAACAATTCTTTTAGTCCACTCTAAACAACTCGGATGATGCATATAGGCAGCTGGACATTATCTAGCCCGACAACTCTTGAATTCCTTGATAAAAAAACTTTATTTTCATTATCAAGACTCATCTATAGTAGTAAGTATTCAACAATACAAATCTATCCTAAAATTGTCTTTGCTACGGTAAGCCTTTTTGGGAAGAAAGCACTCATATCAAGCCACATACACTTGAATTCTTTGCTTATAGCACTTCAGCCCTATATTCCTTGTGTATTAAAATAACAAAATAACTCTTTATGCAGATCCAAAAGTACCCTAAAGAGGATTCTTCATATACTTTAAGCATACACTCACTATAGACAAGCATATGCATTCGGTATTGATCCGTATGTTCAAAGTTTCAATCTAAAAATTCAAGATAGCAATATGCAACTTGAATATTATGTTTAACCCTATTTCTCACAGCTCATATGAGTCAAAAAATCCCTCCTTTTCTACCCAAACCATACCTTGAAGATCCAAGAATGTTTAATCTTGTTCCTCTTCCCTAAAGCCTCCAACTTGCATGAGTTTTCACGCCCCTTCTTCTCCCCTTTTTCTAGGCTTGATTTGCCCTAATTTTTCTATCGTTCACGTTGAAATGCTCCCCCATTTTCTCTCTTTTTCCTCCCTTTCCTACCCTACAAGAAAGTACCACAAGTTCCCTACTTACCCCCTACATAGGGTCACATGCCATATAGACTTATTTGACTTTCGTATCTCCTCTTACGTTCAACCCCATTACATGTGACCAAACTCTTATTAAACCACTAACTTGTCTTGTCATGTCTTGTGTATAGGCTCCTAAATACATGAAGTTAGGGAATCTCATTTGTCTTCATAGTATGGACATAAAATTGTATGACATCTAGCCCCTCCAAACCTACACATTCTTTTGGCATGTGCTAAACTACCATGCTTCTACAGGGTTTAGAGCCCTCATCATCCACCTCAAGATCATCCTCATCCTCACCCTCAACATACCTCTTTCCAACTCTACCTCATATGCATCAGAATTACATCTCTTGAAGACTTTGATATAATTTCCTATAATTGATATTCTCAACCTTGGACCACCTAATTCAATAAGGGAGTAGGTAGTATTGTCATGCACAATTCAAGGTTAGTATCTTGCATCCACCATGATTAGGCATTCCTTGCTCTAAAAAATCTATTAATTAGGACAACCTTGTAAAAATAAATTCATAACTTTTGATACATAACTCAGATTGCCAAGTTTTCTTCTGTAAAACTATAGCACTGCTTCCAATCTACAACTTTGTGAAGACACTAGGACCAAGTTTTGAAAGATTTTGCCACCAATTTTTTTTGTGTAGCATGCAACTCTCTTTTCATGTGCATAGTCTTGTTCAAGATATCAACCTTCAAAGCTTGTAACCCTCGCATATACTAACTTAGATGACAATCAAACTTGGTAGGCCTCTTCCCCAGGTATAAAAGCTCATCTTGGAATTGTTGCGTCACCATGAGAACCTCTCTGATTAATACTAGATTTTAAAATACCAAATCTTCCCTAAATAATCAACTACAACAACATGCTTCCATAACCTCCTTTTGGGTCAAATGGCCATTCATAATCACCCAATAAGTGATACATATAAATCACACACTTTCTCCTTGTCTATATGGCATGTATATACTGTATGGCAACACACAGAGACCATTAGGAGCAAAAGTCCACTTTCTTTTCTTGCATATATCAACCTCATGAAAACATTCACCTAGATCATAAATCTAAATATTTGTATCCTCCATCATCATGCATTCAATCAATTTGTGAGCATACACACAAATACATGGTTGTTTGCTATTTATTATCATGCTCTATCTACCCTAGTAGACTTGATGCCACTCGTAAAACTTGTAATTCTAGAATGTGGTGTCATCCCCCTCTCATGGATATTAGTGCCGCATATCTTTTGTGTGAGATCACATCTTTTGCTCATGATATAATGGTGAAATACAATTTAAAAAAATGTAATTCTTTATATCTTTTGCCTTTGCATCTGCTACATGGTATTCTCAAGATTTCACCAAGTGAATGCACACAAATAATAGATGGCAGAGCAATGCAATGAGCTTCATGTTTCAGGCCAACATAATCAATAATAGACTCTTTCTTTGAAGACTCCAAGATATGGCAACATCACAACAACTAGATTATTTGAGAGACTCTCACAAAGACAAAGACATCTAAGCACCATCAATACCAACATCGCAATTTCTTCATCCATAACATACATTGACTTAAACTTTCAATGGTCATCTACTTCTAAATAATATTTACAAATTGCTTCATTAGCAAACACACAAATCTTCAACACATCCATATTCTTCACCAAGAACAAGGCATTGTACTTCATAGTTCTCGGCTTAGTCTTCAATATTCATGGATACACTCTAGTATAAAACTCCATGCTTTCAAATAGGGAAAGACTGAAAAAAATAAAAAAAAGAGAGCATGAAAAAGAAAAGAAAAAAGGGAAAGATATCTACCCACCCTTGCTTTGCCATACACATCCTCAACCCGTCTAGATACTATATATCCTACATAATTCACATCTTAAACTTCTTGCAAGCATCTTGACTCCCTCCCATCAGAAATCATCAAAGCATCCATCTTATTTACATCTTAAGTCACTATATCCTCTATTTGTATTGGTAAAGCATCAGACAAGGCATGAGTATCATGTATACCCTCTCTCAATATTTTATTTACATATACTAGTATTGTATCATCTACATCCACAAGCTATAAAGCATCAATACTTCAGTCACACAACATCTTTAGTTTGCATATTCTCATCAAGTAGAGAATATATATCATGTACTACATCAATATTTGCAATACCCTCTATCAAAGCATTGTGTCTTATTCCCATGTGTGTAGTACTATAAATAATTAAAGTTTTGGCCCAATACAATGACCTTTCTATCAAGAATTGCGTGGTGGGGGGAGTTGCTCAAGATGCTGCGCCGAACACACACACAGAATGCACAAGGAGAAGCTCACTCAAGAGACAAGAAGAGAGATGGAGGCCGAAACGTTTTCTTGCTGGTTTCTTCTTCTTCTTCCACACTTTTTTTACAATGTACACAAAGTATAGATAAGATACAACATAAAGGAAAGTGGCCTACTAAGTCAAACAATGCATAACCGACTACACTAGTCGGCTGGCACTATAACTATGCCAGCTGTAAATAGGTGTAACAACTTGAATATAATAAGTAATGAGTCAGTGGCCATATAAGAGTCATAATGACCACCGACGTGCTAAGTGTAGACGTGTGGACCCATCTAACCAGGCGGTCCATCATCAATGTCCGCATGTGTTGAGCTTGTCATCTCAACACTTTCCACTCTCAAGCAACCCATTTTTAGCTTCAACTTGCTTTAAAACAACAATGGATTCATCAGTAAACTCTAAACGAATCCCTTACAAACCTATATTCTCAATTTGCATTAGTGCTTGAGTGGTCTCTCCCACAAATTACCTTTTTCTCTTAATAATATCTATAATTTCATCACAAAATTCATGCTTAATAGTTCCTAGCACCTCACCATATGTAAACTCAAGTGTGCTATTAAGGATTTTCTCCTCAAATACTTTCTTAATGTTAGTGGAAATATCCATGTCAGATTGTAATTTATACCCAAGCTGCTTGCCTTTCTTCTTTCCTTTTTGCTTATTTTCCTAGACTATATCCTCCATTATGTATTTGGGAGTGGCTTTTCATTAGCCTTCTATTACTCTGCTTATTTTGTGTCATCCTCTTTGAGAAACCTACAACAACATCATCTCTTATCCTCTTTTCCTCCACAACTACATCAATTTTCTACATTTTTACTGAGTATGCATTGTTTGTAAAAGATCAACCATCCCTACTTGTCATACTTTGTATATTTTGACCAATTCAATCTTAGAAGACTTTTCCTTTTTTGCACAATCCAAACACATTACCATACTTTATACTTTGTGTTAGCCATATATGTACCAAGAGAACCAATAGATTTTTGAATTTGTAAACCATATGTGATAGAATCTATGATTGCAAATGCATTTCTTATTGCCAATTCCTTAGGTGCTTCAACATACCTCCTTTGCCAAAGTTTGCCTCAAGAGGCAAACCTCTCTCTCTTGAATGGATCTTACCATCATTTCAAAATATTAAAATTTTGGCTTATGCATCAGGATAAGATGCATAGTCCCACCTCTTATGCTAAGGGCTGTATAAACCCTTCTTGGAAAGGTTTTGGACACTACAAGATATAGGCCTTATACCAACGTTAAAAGCGACGAAAATGTAAATAACAAAATTTACCCCCATCGTCGCAAAAAGCATCGTTATTGGCAACGAGCCATCATCCTCCTCCCCTCATCATTCATGATGATGGCTCATGACCTATCATCGACAAGATAGGCATATCCCTATGGGGTATGCCTAAGATGGGTCCTCTCCCACCTGCGTCCACATTCTTGGGCATATCCAGGAGACCACTGTACATCTGGTGTACCAACCAGGGTAGTATTTATCGGTGTAGCACCCATAGGGGTGCCATCTATAGACGGCTGTGGAGTAATTGGAGTAGACGTTCCCACAGGTGTGACAAATCCTGGAGATGATGCAACTCCAGCAAAACGACGAGATGGAGAACCGCGTCCATGCCTCCACATCAACCACTTGAGCCACGCTCTCTGAAACTGCCACGAGAGCGAGGAGTCGCACCTCTATCCTGTGTCGACCGCAGGCTCACTGCCTTCGTATCTCTACAGCATCCCCCAACCCTGAAGCACTTCCTCCCTCTAGCCCAAGTCTGGAGCGTCAACCTTGTCTGCTCGAAGCTGAAGCATCTGATTGCGCCGAAGTAGATCTAATAGAGCAGCCTGACGATGTCCGAGAAAGCTCCTGGTCTGCTATGTCTCTGAATCTCGCCATCTGATTTGGAGACATGTGTGTAAAGATATCCTGCAAATCCTCATCGCTCATCCCTCGACTCATCCTGAAAAGGTCACCTGCACAGACAAAAAATGATGTTAGCATAATCAATTTAAATCATGCAAAGCACGGTAATATAAATCCTAAAAAAATGATCTCACTTAAAATGCATATCTTATGTACCCTTATAAGCAATTAGTCAACGAATTGAGTAAGTGGATGCTCCAAGTATGAAGTATCCTATGGTCCCATGTCAATCTCCTGACACAACTCCACATACACTGGAAGGTCGATAGACATGTCACCACAAAAGGACGAGTCCACCTCATTCTCAAAGAATTCTTGGAATCTTGTATTTCCATCATTTTTAGCCAATGCGGGCTCCTCTACATGCTCCAAGCTTTTGGTGGTCTCCACCCCTTACAATATTGACCTCTCTATTTACATATTGTCCTCATCTATGCTCGGAACATCACTTTGATCATATACTCTCACACTTCGGGGAGCTGAAAGTATAACATACCACCATCAAGGTTGTTGGGGGTTTGGATAGAAGAGTACCTGTTCACAATCACGTACAAGAGAGATTAAACTATTGTGACATGTACCATGTCGTAATACAATTAACAAACAAATGATTTCATGCACCTGTTCACAATGGGCCGGCAACACAAAGGTGTCACGCAAATCCGTCCATTTTTTTTAAAAATCTATTTCGAGAAATCCAGATGGACCTCGTCGAATTGTTGCTCCAGCTCCTTCAAGTATCACTTTGAACCACTGCACATCGAATAGTATCATGGAGAAGCTACGGTAATCCACCGAAACAATACTTTGCAAGTTCCCAAAATACTCCATCTCATCTATAACCGTATTTGGATCCATTGCTCGTCGTCGGCTCCCATGCTCGAACCTTGCTATGATACCACAATCCATTGCGGAGTGCATTTTGTCAATACTCTCCACGCAAAAATGCCGTCTGCGCGACCACGCTGCACTATATATTTTGTACTGTACATTGAAACACTCAAATTAGTTGTTGCATATAAAATATAGATATGACAAATCCTAATCTTTGGACTACATCCCCTCGAGAATTTCCACTCCTCAATTGAGACCTCCGCCCCTTTGCGAGATGCTGCGGTCAAAGCTCCATGCAACCATCGCGTTGACATGAACTACGACATCTTCTCCATTCCCTCAGGATATTGAATCGGTCGATGGTGCATACTGTGTCGAAATTCAGATTGCACTTCCTCTCGATCTTGCCTAGCGATTTGGTACCTGGTGAGCCACGTCTCCATAGAGGCATGGTGCAACATACAAAAGCGATTCACCTTCTCCTCCATTGCAACATCCATTCTTTTTTCGACCCCATTTCCAACCACCACATCTCTGGTCAATCTATCATCGTCCTTCAACGACCATAGCATTTTATTGTCTAGATCCACCGTTGGTAGCCATTGTGAAATATGCACTAGTGCCTCAAACACCAACCAACCTTCAGCCATGCTACCTTCTGGCCGAGCTCGTTGTCGCACAAAGCCTTTCAGGGTTTTCATGAAGCGCTCCAAGACAGGCATCATTTTTGGCCAAGTTTTCACCGGTGGACTCTGGGGGACCCGACGCACCCTACCATCAAGTTTCATCACTTTTTGATAACTCTAGGTTAGTTGCTAAATATATTGTTTGATTTGAATTTTTCATTCAGGACATACTGTATATAGATGACTTTGCATCAAGGCAAGGAGGAGCTCGACATGCAAACTGGCGCATGGATTCAGCTCTTAAGGAGTATATCGGTAACTTTGTTATTACAGATTTGGTGGTCTTCCATAAGAAATGCTCACCAGGAGGGCAATAAATAATTATGAAAATTTGAGCTTTGACCAAGTTTGGACCTTTTCAAGCGATACTTGTGACATCTAGCTTAGAGAAGGTGGTGCTAATCAAGCAGTCAAAGCTTCTTTATTTGTTTGATCAAATGCGAGGTGGAACTATGTGTGTGCTTGCAACATTGGGCGACCTCACTAAAGTGTCGGATCTGCTTTTCTTGGAGAAAGAGCTGAAGGGGGAGCATATCATTTTTGAAGCAAAGAAGGAACTTATATTTTCATCGAAAGCTGGCCCCTCCTCTCCATCGAAGAAAAAGCCAAGGAACAATTGAGAGTTCTTGTTGGCTATCGGCTTTTTGTATCTACCATCACTAACAACCATCACATGTATTTTTCTTGATGAATATAATATACTTTACTTTGTCCCTACAAATAAATATTTATTAAATAAATGTGTGGCTCGTATAAGTGTGATGATAATGTGTGGTACGTAAATGACTCATTCGTATACGTTAACACAATTCAATGTGTAGTACTACACTTGCGATTGTGTAAATGTGACGATAATGTGTGGTATGTGAATGACGCATCCGCATATATTAACATAATTCAACGCGTAGTACTGTACTTGCGATTATGCATAAGAAATAACGTAACTTGTATCCATACATATTACTACTTTTGATGCATTCGTACGTTAAACAAAAATTAAGAGTCATGCATTTCAAGAAACAAAACCATACAACTTTACTCAATTATTTGAATTCAATACACATCACACGAGATATTATGTATATATAAAGAAATATTCCAATGTGGCAGAGTACAAAAGTTTTTGGGCTTCCAATATGTTATGGTGCTATAACACATTACAAACTTTGCATCATTAATCTAGTAAACTATGGCGGGGTCCCCTTACTGTGTCGAAGCCGAATGATAAAGTTCATGTCTTTGTCTGTGATTGTAACACGCTTTGCATGGATGGCTGCAAGCTATGTATCATCAAACAAGTCGATGAGAAAACCCTCTACAGTGGTTTGTAGGGCCTCCATGGTTGCAACAGTCCACCATCTTGTTGGTGGGCCATCTCGCACTCGTGCCCAAAATCTTCCCATCCCTTTTCGCTCCAAGTCTTGCATGACTTCTTGAATAACTTTATGAAAAGAACTTTTTGGGATGAGAAGCTCGTATCTGCGTTGGATTCTCCTTATCTCTCGAAGAGTGACAGTGCTCGGTTTCCATCTCCTCTTCTTCTGCGGTAGTCCTTGTGCTCTACGGGGAGTACCTGTTGTTGCACTAGAGGAGGCTCCACCTTGTGCTCTAGGTGGTGGGCCTTGGCATGATGTCTTCTCGGGGCCAAAACAGTAACATGATTGCTTGGTCTGTGCCATGCAAGGAGAGCAAGACAGAGAAGAGACAGAGGTTGAGGATGTGAAAATGGAGGAAGCAAAGAAATCAAGATGTGAAAATGAGAAGAAGAATGAACTTTAACCCATTTAAACCCCAAAATCGGGTTAATGGAGCTTCATACGCACTGTCCATCATGTGATTGTAAATCCATAACCTTGTATCGAAATGTGACGAAACTTCACATGCGCACTTGCTAGACTTCGGACGAGGGGTCTGCAGGCACTTTTTTTTCAAAAAATAATAATTTGGACTCTTGGCCACCCAACGAGTGCACGTGTGAAGTTTCATCATATTCCGATATAGTTTAGTATTTTAAAAATTATCCCACACCAAAATTATGGATGGATTGATAATTGAGAAATCAACATTGCGACTACTGGCCCTTAGAAACTTCGCACCACATAAACTATACAGAGGCATTAGGAGTAAAGTCTACAACAAAAAATGAAAATTTTTTGCATGTTATTCCTATTGAAATTGACAATGCTAACAAAAACTGTAAGTAAGAATTGAAAATACAGCGAAGATGCACAATCAAAGTTGAGAGCGAAGGACAAGTGTAAAATTTTAATTCATATTTTAAGGGTGCATACAATAGTTTTGCACTGGGACATAGTCATATGTCTAATGCACGAGGATAACATTATGCCAAAAAAGATAACATTGCAAACTGTGTTCATTCCATTGGAATGAATGCATCCTTCACTGCTTGAAGATTTCTTACAAGTTGAAAGTCCTTGGGAGTTACAGTGATGCGCTTTGTATGTATTGCACAACGTTGAGCATTAGTCATTAAGTCAACTAAAAAGGCCTCTGCAGCACACTGTAGAGCATGAAGACATTCTTTTGTGAAGCGATCAAGTCTATCATGACCTTGTACCAAAAACCACCTCTTGCTTTCTGTGCAGTAGAGGTCTTGCACAATCTTCGAACAAGTCTGGAGAAGCTCGCCTTCGGAATGATGAGATCAAAAGAGCATT
Source organism: Lygodium microphyllum (assembly GCF_053477565.2). Classification (NCBI taxonomy): domain Eukaryota; kingdom Viridiplantae; phylum Streptophyta; class Polypodiopsida; order Schizaeales; family Lygodiaceae; genus Lygodium; species Lygodium microphyllum. Next base: position 69,802,461 of record NC_141161.1, read on the forward strand.
GATACCTTCTAATTTCTCTCAAGGGCACTGCATCTGGCTTCCACTTGCGTTTCTTGTGGGGGTGCTAAGGAGGACCCTTGTGAGGGTGACTTGAGGAAGGTGGATTGGGTTGAGAAGGGGATGCATTTGAGCTAGTAGATGCTCCAAGGGACTGAACACGATATGGGGCTCTGAGCGGAAGCTTATTTGCAACTGCCTTAGACCTAGCCATCTTTCCTGCACAAGAGATGTGAGAACTCAATGAATAAGATAGAAAGTGAAACCCTCTTTTATATAACCCTAAATTGTGAGACTCATTCACATAGATGCACACTCTCTCTTTCTCTCTTAAACTATGAATTGCATTCACATTGACTCACATTGTTCATCTTACTATCTTAGCTCTTTTCGAACCCATTTGCTGCCTTGTCGAAGCCTTGTTTCTAGCCACTTGGCATGGTTTTATTTGGCACTTGAGGCTTCATAACGTACCCTTTTAGTGACACGATGTGATTCCATCATGTCTGCAGCCGATTCATCAGCACTTTCATTTTCTCTCTTTTGCGAGAGTTTAGCTTCATCCGCTACTATAATTCTATACCACCAAGATAGCAATTCAATCATTGGATTGCTACCATTCACCCCTCCACCATGATTAGTTTTTCTTTGTTATGCACCATGCGCTATCCAATGTGAATTTTCCATCCCTTGTGTGGAGCAAATTCCAATGCTTCCCTTTTCTGCAAAGTATGGCCCATGTGCCTCAAGGATATGCTACAAAGACAGATATTACACATGAGTAAAACTATGCTCAATAGTTTATACAATTCATACAAATTTAAAATATTAACTTAGTACGCACCATGTAATGTGTGATAGAGCTTTTTCCCCATGCTTTCACCATGTTTTCGTAGAAGCTATGCACAACATTGATAAATTCTTGCTTATCTTCATTGTTAAACACCATCTTGCGAAGTAAGGGAGCCAATTTGTTAAGAATTATCCAAACCTTAGCTTTGGCCAATCTTGTTTTTCCTCCATTACTTCGATCAGGAATTGCAAAATGTAACTTTTTCCACCCATCATAGTCCTGCGGCCTACAAACCATGACATTCCCTTCCTCATTGATGGGTACTGAGAGAAACTTTCTAGCCTTTGCTCCTCCAAAGCAAGGCTTTTTTGGCAAGTTACCAGATTTTCCTGATCTCTTATCATCTTTTTCAATCGTCACTTGATGCTTGTGTAGCCCAATTTCTGATAGCACTCGCTCCACATTCCTACATGTTGCAATGGCTTCTTTTTCTAGTTGCATCCTATAAGCAAAGCAAATGTATTCATATACAAGTTTCTCCATGATTTTGACAAAAGCATGCAATGAACAAATGTGAACACGATCCAAGGGAATGTTGAAGATGGGCTTCCAAGTGGGATCTTCTCTATTGCGCATCGGTGCAGCACTTGTCACCTTTTGCTAGTTCTTCTTTCCGTCCTTTCCTTCCACCCTCTCTGTCAAGAAATATAGGCATGGATTCTTTGTATTTGCACCATTGGAGATTCCACACATGCATTTTAAAGTTTTCAAGTCTCCTGCAAGATGCCATTCAACCAAGCATTGACCATACCCTTCAACCGAGAGCATCTCACCATGTTCCTGACGATCGATGATGCTTATGAATGATTATGTGCATAAATAATAGCTGCAACACCTCAAATGTTTCCTTAGGAACTTCAAATGCACCGAGGCACCACACATGGCACTCAGATTTGAACACTAAAGTTCCCTGGGTTGTTCTTGTCGAATTGTAAAGCTCTATTCATCAGAGTTACACTAACTCTTTCAAGATTTACTCCTTTGATGACCTCATTTTCATCTAATTTTATAAAAAACTGCAATTTACCATTACATTCCTCAACAGATATACTGTAGTACATTACCATTGCCGACTGCACCTTGTTCAAATCTAAATAGTAATTATTGAGTTCGGTGAACTTCACCTCATATGCATTTTTGGTCCCAACCTTTAGTGTTTCCATACATTGAACATGCATGGGATCTCCTATCAACCCCAAAACCTTTGTATTAAGTTGACGTTGGGCCTCTATTAACTTTGAAGGTTGAGGAAGAGGCACAACTCTATTTCTCTTCAGCACACGACCAAACCTAGCCTTCACACCTTTGAACATCTTTGAGTAAGTTGTTGTGCTAATGCCGGCTCTATCACAAATAGATTGTGCATCCATAGCTGAGAACTCATTTGACACATCTTTTAATGTGCACTCAATCACCTTTTCCTTCACAATCTTAAACTTATGATTGCTCTAGTTGTACCACTTGTCCTATGAGCTATTGTATATGAAGTTGATGTGCAGTGATCACATCGTGGCAATTTTTCATGGTTTCCTGACAAGTTGTAAATACTTTGAACGCCTGATCATTGAGCCGCCTAGTATAATCAAGTAACCCATTTTCACCCTTGCACATATACTTCAGCAAATTTGTGAGTCTTGAGAAAGTTGGAGGTTTATTGTTTAAGGGGTCAATTGGGTAGATTCCCCCATCAACCCACAAATCCACATGTTTCAATCCCATTTGCCTGTAACTCTGCAAAACTTGAGGGTTGACACTGGTATGCTGGGTTCTTTTGAATAATGGGGCATATTCAATCTCTACCTCAATATGCAGCTCTTTCTTTCCTGTATTCATTTTATTATTAATAGAAATGGGGAGCCTACTTGGTTATCACAAGGGGTAGAGTGGAGATGCACAGAGAGGCACAGAAAGGTGCCAAGGGAAAGGAGGGTGTAAGTAATTCACTTTGTTAATGAAGGTTGCATAAACACAGAGAAGAGGTCACAATAGAGCCATGAGAGAGTATAGATATGGGGGGAAATAGCTCAGAGGGTAGGGATATCCAAGACTTTTTGTATTTTAGATATTTCTATTTTGCCTCCAAAAACATCTCCAAAAAACACAAAATTCAACCAATTGGTTTGTTTTTTGACCAAAAGCTAGGATATAAAAAATCCCCAAAATATCTTAAAAGGAACTTCCAAAATTTCATTTTCCTTGTTCTCGATTAAAAAATCAATTACCTTGTATCTACTAATCATTTTGCATTGAAAACGAAGCACTACACTTCCGTAACTAACTCCTTTTTGAATATAAAATTTGGTTGAAAAAGACTTTTTCAATGAGGAGAGAGAAGGAATCTGAGTATATCTTTGTAGATAATATAAAAAAGGCAAAACAAGATTGCAAAAGTGGAGAGAGAGGATGACTATTTTACTATTCTTCTCTTTTCTTTTCCTTGTTTTAAGGAGGAGAGGGGGGGCTAAAAGGCCCATTTGTGAGTTCATTTTTTTCCTAATGCTTTTCTCTCTTTTCCCCTCCTTTCCTACCCTACAAGAAAGTCCCACAAGTTCCCAACCTGTTCTTAAGAGATAGATGCTTCAAGTCAAGACCTTGATTCAATGAAAGAGGCTTCATAAACCTCTATGTATAGTATACCCTACTATATACCTTGCCAAAAACCTGTGTATCTCAACCCAAGGAAGCCGCAAAATTCCCCTTTTTGACAACTCTAAACCATTCCTTCAAGAGTTATTCTTGCTTGTTCAAGCTTGGATATCCTTGAAGAGATTGAAATAAATTGAATTCAGTATTCATACCTCGTTTAAGACATCATATATCCTCTTCAAATCAATCCATAAACTCCTCTTGGAAGTCCACAAACAACCCTTAAAGTTGTTAAGAAGCTCCAACAATCCTCTCTTCATCAAACTTTCATGGATATAAGATGCCCCTTTTTGCACATCCCCCAAATATGCCTTGAATGGAACTCCCAACATCAAAATTTCATGGATATATAGACCAACATCCCCCAAATATGCCTTCAATGGAACTCCTAGCATGGTACTTCCGTGGCCAAGGATCCTTCCAACAAAATGCAGCATACACTTTGTCTTCATCAGATGAGGATGGAGATAGTGTTATAGAAGAAGCTTTTATTCCAATCAACCCACACACAATACGATCATCCCCCACATCAGTGCTACTCAGAGTACATATGAATCATCATCATCATCATTGTCACCATGTAAGTAAACAAGAACCAATTTTGTCTACTGCCAATATGACTATGCCGCTTAATGCCACAAGTACTGCTTCATCATCCAAACCTTATTATAACAAATTCTACAAGAAAATAGGAGTCCCTGAGAAGGTCGGGTTCTTTCTCAATTTGGTCCATTGATGGAAAGACACCCGAAGAGATCAAGCTATTGATCTATATGATGTATGTATATGTTGGCCAAAAGATGAGAAACCACATACAAATAGGATTGATATCCTCAACGCCATGACACATGGTTTTGTCGGCGGTTTAAAGCAGTGGTGGGTTTCAATCCATCCACAAGTGAAAATGGCTATAGTACAACATGCTAATCTTGTATATATATTTTTTGAGCTACTACTAGGAGAACTAGTGGGTAATAAATTAAATGATGTTTTAGAGGCAAGAGAAGCCTTTTTTAAGTCAAAATTTTGTGATCCGAGAATGTATAAAGAGTACCTAATCTATATGAGAGACCTTTTGTATAAAGGCCTTGGAGCTCATGATAGCTCCATGAAGGAACACTTAGTCTGTTCTAGCCCATACCATTTTATTGCAAGCAGAAAATGAAGACTGAGAACAGAGACTTCACTGACAGCGTTGGTCAAATAATTCAGACCATTGAGCAAACAATAAAAGAAGTTTGTCATCACTAGAAGATGACACAGCTAAATCATAAATTTCCACAGTCTATCTACAAGCATGCCTCCAAGTTTGATGCTGACTTCGGATGTGAGAAGTGTAGCTATGACAATAGCTACAAATATGGTCATTCCAACCAAAGACATCGGCATTCATCCAGACATCATAGAAATTCTTCTTATTTAAGGTTTTATTTCAATAAACAAGAGAACATCCACAGGTATTCAAGGTACTCAAGAAATTCACATAAATATAGAAAATGAAAATATTAGCACGTCTGACAAATACAGAGAAAATGAAAAAAGTACAAAAAAGCAAGAACTCAAATGTTTTATTTGTGGAAGTTCTTCACATTTGGCAAGAAAATGTCCAAAGAAGGGTAAGGAGTGAAACAATTCTGCTAAAGTCAATATGCACTATTATCAGATTGACTCTGCAGAAGACTTCTTAGATGATTCTTTTGATACTGAGAGTTGCTACTCTTATGATGATTCAACCAACAATGAAAGTCCCGAAGAATCTACTGGATCAACTGAATCAGAAACAAAATTAGAATCAACTTCTTCTAGTAACCCTTCTTGGCATATAGTTGAAACTACGAATGATACTACAACTTCTGATATAACTGAAGAATCAACTTCTTCAAGTAACCCTTCTTGGCATATAGTTGATGAAACTATGGATGATACTACAACTTTTGATATAACTGAAGAATCAGGCGATAATGATATCATTCATTCCTCAAGCTTTCATCCAGTCAATGCCCATGAATCATATTTCCGAGGAAAGAAAGACAAGTTTATGGATTCTGATTCGACTTCATATCTCAAATGTTATTTTTCAAAGAAAGCAAAAGGAAAACATGTAAAAATCAGCTCTTCTGAATCAAGTGATTCTGACACATCATCAACATCTTCATCAAAGAACAAAAAGCATAAAAATAAAATTAGAAAAAAGTTTTTCTTTAATCCTTATGACCTGCCCGATCTTGAAACTCTTGGTCGAGAAACCAAAGGTCAAGCCAACATGTTCATACTCCACAAATTAGAAAACATACATCAGCCCAGAACCTCATTGCAACTTCTTCAGTCATTCCCTCCAATGACTTCAAGCATACAACAAGCAAGAAATGAAATAGTGAATGCATTTCTTCAAATGCAACAAGAGCTACATTCGTTGTGCAAGATACATAGAAGAATTCTTTCAAGCCAGAAAGAAATAGCTCAAGGCACTACAACAATCCTTCGAGAGCTCAACACTTCATCTTCCTCTTCTACAATACCAACAGCCCCTATTAATCAAATAAGATTATCTGAGCCCAAGACTCATAAGATCAATGCACTTGATACCATTGGACCCAAACCGATGGTATGTGTTCAATTTAGAAATATGCCACAGTTCTCATTGTTTGTGGATGCTCTGTTAGATACAGGTTCTAGCTTGACAATAGCCCCCTTTGAATTTTTCCCCAAAAGTTGTATAAAAGCTACTACTCCAATTATAGTCGAGTTGTCCAATAACAAAAAAATCACACTTATGCATGCTACATAGGCTTATTTGCAGCTTGGAAAAGTAAAGGTGCCTATAGAAATCCAATTGATGCGACAAATGAGGTATGACTTTCTTATTGGTACAAATATATTGTAGCATCTAGTACCCTACACATTCTGGTCAGATCATTTTAGCATATCCTACAAAGGCAAAAAAACTGAAATTCCCTTATTGCCCAAGATTGGTAGAACATTCTACTCAATATCAAAAGCTTCTAATCCCTCCAAAGAAAATGCCAAAGAATAATGGATAAAGGTGGAAATGAAAAAGCATGATGCAGAAATACAAAAGATACAGGCTCATTTGAAGCAATTTATGCATGAAGACCCTCTTATCTATAGGGAAAAAAGAGAAAAGTATGCCATCTCTCTTCCAATTCAGCCAAAATGCCATCCCAACTAAAGCAGTCCACTCTGGGATGAAAGATGAAGACTTGGTCTTGTGCAGAGAAGAGATACATTCTCTTCTAGAAAAAGGATTAATAGAGCCAACCAATTCCCCCTAGGCTTGTCAGGCATTTTATGTTAACAAGCAATTAGAACAAAAGAGAGGTAAGAAAAGGATGGTGATCAACTACAAACCACTGAATAAATTCTTGATTGGGCATGGTCACCCAATTCTACTAAAGGACTCGCTACTGAAGAAAATTAAGAAGGCAGATGTCTTTAGCAAATTTGATCTAAAGCCTGGATTTTGGCAGTTGCCTATCAAAGAAGAAGATAGGTACAAAACCACTTCATGTGTACCACAGGGACACTACCAGTGGACTGTCCTCTCCTTTGAAATAAAAGTTGCCCCAACAAAATTCTAGGAATGGATAGATTCTGTGTTCGACAAGTTTCCTTTTTGTTTAACATATATAGATGATATTCTTGTATTTTCAGATATAGTTCCAGACCACTTGGACCACCTCTCATAGTTTGCCATCGAGGCAGTTGAAGACTCTGGAATGGTTTTGTCGCCAACAAAATCAATTATGTTCCAGACCTCTATAGAATTTTTGGGAATTGAAATCAACCAAGGACAAATCGAACTGCAGAATCATGTACTAATAAAAATCCTTGATATGCTAGACAATTTAGCCAGTGTTAAGAAACTACAACAATTCTTAGGTTGCTTGAATTGGATTAATTCCTCAACCCCAAATATTTCCCTTTACTATAAGGAATTATATCTCCTAGTTCGTAAAGATAATTTTCATTGGCAAGACATCCACACACTGGCAGTTCAAAACAGTAAAAAAATTATGAAAAATCTTCCACCATTAAGGTTGCCAACTGACCTTTCCCTTATTCTATATATGGATGCTTTTGATTCTGGCTGGGGAGCATGCTTATGTGAAGAAGAATCTTCAACACTTCATCCTTGCAGGTATGCAAGTTGTACTTGACCCAACATTGCATAATTGTGTTTTTCCTTAATCAAATATCTTTGATGTGTTCCTCATGTATCCTCCTTGGTTCCTTTTTTCCCTTTTCTCTATTCTTTCTTGTTAGTATCTTAGCTACTACTTGTATGGGGTGGTTGTTTAAGGTGATGTTTCAGACTTGTCGACTATCAAGGAAGCAATGGTTGGGCCTCTTTTGAGATAACTTTGTAGGTACATTATTTTCCAATTAATTTTTAAATCATTTAAAATTTTATAAGTAATAGGTATCGTATGTGTACACTACTTTTTTAACTTTGGATTTATCGATCATTTTGTGTCCAAGCTAGAGAAGGAATATGCAATATTACACATGATAAAACAACTCGTGGTGGAGAGGCTACGGTATATCAGATGGGAGGTACTTGCCTATTATAGAATTCTACATACTTGTAGGAGGCATTACAAAAGCATGAGATTGCTAACTAAGGATCTCATTAGTTTATACTTTGTATATAAATATATCTTTTTAATTTATACATATTCATTTATTATTGTTATATCACTTGTACATAATACTTTCATTTAATGAAAAATACTATCTTTGTTATTTAATACAAAGTCTAAGTACCCTCCTTTAAAGTTGTTATAGTACATAATACTAATTTTATTTGCATGCATGGCTAGGGATTTATACAATTTAAACAATAGTACATAAGCACCCTCGTTTGAGTTTGTCACAATATAGATAGTAGGGGGGCCAAATCCCTCCTAAAAGAATTCTTTAGTTGCACCCATTGATATATGCCTTAATATGATTTTTTGCATATGTCAAAGTACATGTTGGTACAAGCATAAATATATATCAATGCATTCTAGGGCCTTTTTCGAAACCTTTATAAGAAATCCATGCCTATTCTTATGCCAATGCATATATCGATCATGAGGCTTAACATTTTTAAGATTTTCCCTTGTATTTTCCTTAGATTTTGGTAGTATACAATTTATGGGTTGGAGAATATCCCAAGAATTTAAGATTTGTTGCTTCCCAAGTGCATTTTTTAAATTTATATCTTTAAATTATGCTTGTCCAATGCCCAAAAGTACCTCTCCTAAAACACAAAAATATTCTTGCCATGTATGAGGTTTGTATGAGAATATCATCTAGACAAATCACTAGGACTTTTCTCTCAATGAGATCTTGAAATAGATTGGAATAGAACCATTAATATTCAAAAAGTTATTTTTAAATATATCTTTTTATTTAATGCTATTTGCAAGTATCTAATTAGTCTATATGGTCTAATTAGTTTAAAGGATCATCGAATCCTAGTGATGGATATAAATGTCTTATTGTAGCCTTATGAAAAGAACTATCATCCACCCAACATCTATATTGTCCATTGTTATTCATCATAGGACGTGGTTTTATTATTCATGGACTTTTTGATGACATTAAGATATCCATTCATAATATATCTTTAACCACTACAAAGGGATGAGGAGAATACTGATACAAACTTCTCACAAAATTTAAAAATATTTAGCACATTGATATCTCACTATTGGCATTGATATATGCCTCAGAATGCATGTCGATATGACCATTGGCATTGTTCAATCATTATACCATCATATATGGTTATTTATTTAAATAATAGATTCCCATGCTTTAACTGGTGTTCATACTATTGTAAATTGAAAAAATATACTAGTGCTTATTTTGATGAAAATTACATAAACTAAAATGAAACTCACCTTGCTCTGCTCATTTTGTAACGTTTTTGTTTGCTAAGCAATGTGCTTCCATATCTTCTTCTTCTTCATTTTTTCATGCTTTATGTTTTCTTCTCATGTTGTTATGGGGTTTTTGGTAGATGTAGGACCTCATTTTTCCATATCATCCCCAAGCCAAGAGGTGAGCTTTGAATCCTTATTTCATGTTTCTTCTCTTTGCAGAGAGAGAGAGAGAGAGAGAGAGAGAGAGAGAGAGAGAGAGAGAGAGAGAGAGAGAGAGAGAGAGAGAGAGAGAGAGAGAGAGAGAGAGAGAGAGAGAGAGAGAGAGAGAGAGAGAGAGAGAGAGAGAGAGAGAGAGAGAGAGAGAGAATTTCTATCACATATACATGAAAAACAATTGTGAACTAAGTTTACTAGTATAGATTTACTGATTTTGAAATATATTTGAGTCTTTGTAATATGCATCTGTTCTATATATTATTTAAAGCTTTAGCTTGGGACCCTCCCAAACCAACCAGAAGGCTCTTGAGTGAATGTGACATAAGGAGGAGAGATCCTGAGCCTATAGGAAAGGTTTATTATCCTACAAAAGAAATTAAAAGAAATATTTTTCTTGAAGGGTGGGTGTAGGCAACACTCATAGTTCATTCTTGCTAAAGGATATAAATTATAAATATTGTTGGAATGAAAAAAAGTTTATTACTCTCTTTTGTTAAAGAGTTTATTAGTCTCTTTTTCTTTTTGTAACATGCATTCACTAAAGAAAACACTTTACATGCACGCACGCATGCGCGTGCGCTCGCGCGCACACACACACACACACACACACACACACACACACACACACACACACACACACACACACACACACACACACACACACACACACACACACACACACACACACACACACACACACACACACACACACACACACACACACACACACACACACACACACACACACACACACACACACACACACACACACACACACACAGAGAGAGAGAGAGAGAGAGAGAGAGAGAGAGAGAGAGAGAGAGAGAGAGAGAGAGAGAGAGAGAGAGAGAGAGAGAGAGAGAGAGAGAGAGAGAGAGAGAGAGAGAGTGTGTGTGTGTGTGTGTGTGCGCACGTGTGTGCGTGTTCAAGAACAGGTAAGGAGGACGTGTTAGAGTGGATGGCATGGATGGGAAGACCTGTTCCCTTCATATTCTTTCTTTTGGTCTCTCTCCATCCCTCCATCCCTCTCTCTCAGTGCATAGTTACAAGTAGGTGGGGATGGTGTGTTAAAATGTTAGATCTAGAGCATGGCAGGAGCTATGGAGGATGGAATATGAATACACAACTCATGATGACATAGACTTAGATAAATTGTTACACAAGTGAAGTAGGTTCCAAGATTGAAGCTTGGACTCATAAACACATTCTTGTGTAAGATGGACAATGACATTGACAATGACTCAAACTGATAGTACCATTACCCTTGTCATGAGTGTCAACCAAGTACATGCCTTTATAGCTTTTTGGATAGTACCACTCTTCTCACTGTGCATATGGTATTTTGAACATCTCTTCCTAGAGCATACATCATTTGTCTATCTTCTAGCCTCTGCAGGGCATACATCTAGCCTCTATGGGCAAGCATCATTTTGTATTCTCAACACCCTCGTCAAATGATGAGTTCCTACACTTGCTGGCTTTTGCCCCCCCTTCATGATGACATGGCTGGGGAGACTAGCTCATATGCAGCCTAGTCAAGTTAAAGCTTGAAACTTTACATCTTTGGCAAGGGTTTTTACAGAGAAAATCCACGAAGGGAAAAACATATGAAAGATACAATGAAAATTCGTTTAGAATAGTCTGTTAGAGTTGTTGATGGTAGCGCAAGCATCTTCTTCTTCTTCTTCATTCATGAATTGGTTTTGGTGGTGATCAATCTGCATTTGCTGTGCTCTTTTCTTATGGAAACATTCACTGGCTATATAGCCAGTATTACCACAATAATGACATGTCATCCGATTTTTTTTGTTGGTGTTGAATCCTCGACCTCTTCCTTTGGGTCCAATAGCTCCTTTGGTGTATAAGAGATTTTCCCTAGATGATGGGATACCATGTTTTGCATTCTTGTTCTTCTGTTTGTTCTCTTCATCAAGAAGAAAGTGCTCAATATTTTTAAGTGAGAAACTTGGAACATTACTTAGGGTGGACACAAGATTCTCATATGGATCCTTGTTTATACTCGCAAGCAGTAGGACTATTGCTTCATCTTCATCAATATTCTTTTTAAGAGTTACAAGCTGGGTTTTTATGCTCTTGAACTTTTTAATGTGTATGGTCATGGAAGCATTGTCTTTATATCTAGTTTATAAAACTGCATGAGTAATTTTACCTTTGAATTCTTTGCTTGGGTACCAAACATCTTGTCAAGTTCCTCCCAAGCAGTTCTAGCATCTCTAATGCTAGAGATATGATGTAGCATATCATCATTTAGTCCCTAGGCAATGATGCCTAGTGCCTTGTTATTCATCTTCTTCCATTCTTTGGTTTTTGGTGGAGCTATTGCAAAGATCTCGGATTCTGAATCTTCTTTCTCATCATCTATATCACCTTCATCATCTTCAAAGAGATCCCATAGGTCTTTCCTCATGAGGTGGTACATGGTCTTTTCCTTCCAGGCATGGAAGCCTTCTCCTTGGAACTTTGCTATTTGTTCAAGATCTTCCATTTTTTATTAGCAACTAATCAACACCAATGAGTTGATCTTTGTATGTGTCAAAAGACACAAGCAATGGTAGTGTAGTATTAAAAGATACTAGTTTGAAATTTGATGTTTGTTGCTTGAGTTTGACTTGAAGATCTTCAAAAAAATTCACAACTTCCCCTCGTTGATTTTATGGTTGAATGTTTGCTGGAAATTGAGGTTAGAGTGGCAGGAACTCCAGTAGGTGAAATTGAAGTGTTTTATGAGCTTGAAGAAACTTGGCTATGGTTGTTGCCCTTTAGGGTTTCAGGACAAGGGCTTGATTTTTCACTCATTGCAGCTCACAGAGGTAGGAATTTTAAAAACCCTTTGAGTGGGAGAGAGTTTAGGTGTAGACCTTCCAAATCCCTATGGTCTAAGTGGGAATCACACTCCGTGGAGAGAGAACAACTATATGTGCAGAATCAGGCACAGATCAAGCAGTGTCTTCAAATTTGCACAATGTTGAGTAGCTGGGGGGCCAATGTCCCATTGTAATTGCTAGGAAGGAGTGCCTAGAGTTCAAGAATTTTTGCTTAGAAGAGACCTTGGAGAGATATGGCCTCTATGTGGAGATACAACTCCTCCAGGTTAGGTAGGTGTTGTTGTCCATAGATATAGTAATGGCAAGGACTTTGAAAAGAGGCAATGCTGAAGCTATAGTTGCCCAATCTCAATGATTGAGGTGCGAGGGAGGAGATCTAAAAATAGAGAAACACTTCTCTAGAAGGAATTTCAGAGAGATTTGGCCTATTGAGAGAGATATGAAAGCTTCAAGCTGACATGGTACTGCTAGCTATGGCTGCCATGGAAGCTTCATTGAAGATAGAAATGCAAATGAAGTTGGAGATGGGGTCCATCACTCAAACTGAGCTGAGCAGAGATGGAGAGGAGCTAAGAGGAGTGAAAGGAGAGCCAGGCCATACTCAACTGAGCTCTGATACCATGTTAAAATGTTAGATCTAGAGCATGGCAGGAGCTATGGAGGATGGGAGATGAATACACAACTCATGATAACATAGACTTATATAAACTGTTACACAAGTGAATTAGGTTCCAAGATGGAAGCTTGGACTCATAAACACATTCTTGTGTAAGATGGATAATGACACTGACAATGACTCAAACTGATAGTACCATTACCCTTGTCATGAGTGCCAACCAAGTACATGCCTTTATAGCTTTTTGGATAGTACCACTCTCCTCACTATGCATACAGGATTCTAAACATCTCTTCCTAGAGCATACATTATTTTTCTATCTTGTAGCCTCTATGGGCAAGCATCATTTGCTATTCTCAACATGGTGGAGGGTAGGCAAGAAGCCCAAGTTGAGGCCACACACGCACACGCGCACGCGCACGCGCACGCGCACGCGCACGCGCACGCGCACGCGCACACGCACACGCACACGCACACACACACACACACACACATAGAGTCAATGGAGCAAGGTGGGGATAGTCCATATTAGTGCAAGTAGTGGATACATATCTATCTGTGTAAGTGTCAATGGAGTGGGGTGGGGCTAGTACGTGTTAGTGTGGGTAATGGATACATAGTCATTTATGTGTGTGTGTGTGTGTAGAGCAAGGCAAAAGGTGTGAGTGGGTGAAGACATGGGAAGCATGGCCCTGCCTTCTCTCTCTCTCTCTCCTTGCACAGACAATTGCAAGCAAGTGGGTGGCCGAGGCTAGGAAAGAGGCCCAAGTTGAGGTCCTTCCCCCCCTCTCTCTCTCTGTGAGTCTATACCTTTGATGTGGTGGCATGTGGTATGCATGTAGACTTGAGGCATGTAATAGCTACCAAGAAAAAAGGTTGCTCTTTTTCTTAGAAAGAGGCAGTGTAGCCAACTTTAAGATACAACATATCTCCTTAAAATTTAGAGTGCGTAACCCATGCATCCTATCAACAAGTAGAGTCTATGCCATACTCTTAGTCTACTCTACTCTTATAGGATTCTTGCAAAAAGAAAATGTTTGCAATAGTTGCAAGATTTTAAATCACCTAGTCTAAGATAGAAGATATGTTGGCTTGCAACAAGCTCATTAAAGTCGGCTTTTGCAAATATTTGGCAAAATAAAGTTAAGAATCTACAGAATGACATTACTACAACCACATATATGAGTATGAAGGCTTGCCCATAGATTAGAAAGCACCAAAACAAGAAATGAACTCCTAGAATGATAGTAAGCATGTACATTTTTCAAATCTGCACCATAGGTTAGAAGATTAGAGAGAAGAAAAGATAAGTACAAATGTCAACTTTGAAACATGTGAAATAATACAATAGCTTGCCAAAAAAACATTAAAAAAAGCTATGCAATATATATCATTAAGCTTCTGTAGTAGTGGACAATGTTTTACCTTTTTGCATCAATGTAATTCTCAAAAAGGTTTTTTACCAAATGTCAAAATTTCCATTGGTGTATGCATTAAAATGCATATTTTTGACATGTATTTTAATGCTTATACTTTCACGAAGAGATCAAAGCTTTTACCAAAACCCATTTAGATGGAAGGACCTAGCATTTAAAATAAATTCACATGCATTTTTAATCTTAGATATTGCCCTCATCCATTGTAGCTGATTGCTTCATTAATTATTTGTATCCCCCTTGGTGGTTGTCTTCTCATAGGTATTTAGATTGGAGGGCTTGGATATATTGGTAGCTCATAAAAAATTTGTGCATTGATGACTATTTGCTTCTCTAGAGATCACAACATACTTATATACTTTTGAAAATGTTGTTGAATGTCTCTTTGTCTTTGCTTTAGATATTTCATCAATTTGTACTTGATGCAAATGTTTTTCATTGGCAAAGCTATAAATGGTATTGGTTGCATATTAGGCAATTCTAATGCTTCATCCTTAAAATTGAGTGATTGCCTAATGTATTCTAAGCCAATTAGATCCTAAGGTTAATGGGGATAGTTGCATCAAAATAATATATACATTATGATACAACATATGCCCACCTAATGGGAATGCAACTATGGCTTTTTAGTTAGAATGATAAAGATGTTGAGAGAAGCCAAATAGAGCTGGAATTGGTTTGGGAAGTTCTTTTGTAATATTTAAGTTTTGTGCTAAGGAATGTCGGATAGATCAAAATGATGCTCATGAGTCTAAAAGTATGGTGATTGTTGTTCTTACTATATATATATAGTGACTACAACTATTAATTACATTCTATTATAACACTAGAGGCTTAAACTTGCATCAATGGTTATGCCTTAGTAAGCATTCACTCAAATATTTCCTCGTATTGCCTCTAGACTTGCTAAAACTTCTTGACATTTTGAGTAGAGGTTTGCTTAAACTTCAAAATTTACAATATTTCTCAATATATCCATGTTTGTTGCAATATTTCTTGACGTGTCTATATTTTTTGCAATAGAAACACTTCAGATGCCATCATGTATCTTGATTTGGTAGTGCTCGTTTATTTGCTATTTGTAAATTTTGTACATCAATGTCCATTAGATTTGGCCCATTTGACACGACTGCCATGTCTTCCATTGCTCCCAATCTCTATTGTATGATATATATAGCCTCTTGCAAAGACTTAAGCCCTTTGTCTTTGGTGCATGACAATTGGCATCTGATCATAATTGGGGGCCAAATGAAAAACAACTTCATGAACTCTAATACTCTTGGAGCTGCTACTGTAATTATTTGAAATTTATAGCAAATTGTGCTACTATTTCACTAGGCAATTTCTCACACTCTCATAATCTCTTAAGAGTAGATTGTGTGATATTTTGCTTTGGAAAGTGCCTTACTAAATATTGTTTTACTTGTTTTTTATAACACGGTAAGTATATTAACCATAGGTGATGAAATATGTACAATGTGCTAAGAGGTGGCATTTTCAGGGAGGTGTCCCTCAGGCTCTTTCCAAGGAAAAAGAGAAAATTTTTTTGCAAAGGTTTTACAAATTGTTAGAACATCAACCTTAATAATCAACCACTTACCTAAAGGGAGCTAGTCTAGCAGGATTTACCAAAGACCTTGTCATCTCTAGCATGGGATATAGCATTGATCAAAATGGTTGTAGTAGTGTTCAAGAGCTTCATACACTCTTTATTCATTACTCCTTTGTCACCAAAAAGTGCAATCTTGCAGCCAACTTGGTCACCAAACTTGCATTTCTTATCCAGTTCTTGATCTGTCTCCATAGCCCGTGCACTTCAATACATTCCCAAAAGAGGTGCCAGATAGTTTTGGGCTCCCCTTTTACAGAAGAGATAGAGGGGAGAAGGACCCAAAGACCTTGCTTAACTTCTTCTTAGTAGAGAGTTTATTCATGAAACTCTCAAAAGTTGAAAGTTTAGCTTCCTTGAAGGGGTAGCTCTCCAAACCCTCTTGACCCTCTTCTCCTAGGTCTTAACTTTGGCTTTTGGGTGCCATATTCTCTAGTACACTGCTACTTTTAGAAACTAATCCTTTGACCAATGCTTGGTGTCTTTAGGCTCCCTATAGATCCATAAAATCTTATCACTTAGTGCCAGTGGTTCCCTAAGGAATTTGGTGGTGTTGGCATTGTTGATTGTTAATGAAGTAGGCCAAATGGGTTTGGCTTTGTTCATAACTCTTTGTAGGAATTGTGCTTCACCCTCATTATGGTTAACTGCATTTTATTGGTTACAAGATTTTTGAGAGAAAAGCTCTTCGTATCCCATACATCCTTCCACATGGCAAGTTTCCTTTAGTTGCCATGCTTTTGCATAGATTGGGTTTATTGTGTGTTAGGCCATACAGGGTGTAAGAAGTTGGGAAGAATAGTTGTTTAGTGTGGAAATAATAGTAATACCATGTCACACTGACATAGGTATAAAAGGGAGAGATATGTAAAATTTCACATCTTTTGAAACATTAATACATTACAGTCTCTTTCCTCATTACCTTGCTCACAGCTTCTATGGCTTCTCACCTCTTTCTATCTTTCTCTCTCCATTTCTAGTCTTTCTCTCTCTCTCTTGCACTCCTCTCTCTTCTATAGTCTTCTCTGTCTTCTTTCTCTCTCTCCAGTCCACTTCTTGACAAGTGGTATTAGAGCATTGGTCTTTGATCCATTTTTCTTCTATTTTAGTGCAAAATTTCACCATAAAAACCAATTTCAGACAAGTACTATAGGTACAAGACATGGACAATGATAGCAGTGGCTTGCATGACATCTACAATTGGAAGAAGACTATATCTGGAGATCAAAATAGATATGGTGGTGGGAGGGACAAAATAGCAGGTCGCCATCAAAATTTCATGCAATTTTGAAGGTAACTTGGTCAAATGGAGTTAACTAGACTTAGAAGGGAAACAAAGTCTAGTTACTTTTTTCAAGAGAGGGTTCCCTTTCCTCTTTCTTAGAGCTTCTTGCTATAGGTTTCATGGAGTATGCTACCAATATTTTCTTCTGTCTTTCAAACTCCTACTCCTCTTGACAAAGCAACACTTGATCAAGCTTCCCTGCTTCAAAATCTTCATGTTGATACCAATATTCCACAAAAGAGCTTAGTTATGAAGCATAGAACAAGCTCGAAAAATGCAGTGCATTTTTTGGATCGATTCTAGCTTGATTCTTGGTCCTGCTGCTCATCCCCCAAGCCAAGGTGTTGAAGTTGACCTTTGGGATGCTGAAGCTTCCATAAATTATTGGCAAAGTTGGTATTCTCCTCTTCTTCCATTTCTGAGAAACCCTAGCCATGGACAGCCATGAAAGCTTCAACTCAAGCTTTCATTTCTTTTCAATTTCTTAAAGATTTTTTGAAGAAATTGCAAGGATTGAGCATGAGTGGCCAAAGATTGAAGCTCAAGAGCTTATATGGAGTCAAAATTTTGGGGAAACAAGTTTAATGCTTCAGTCTTAAGCATGTGAGGTTTCAAGATTGCTTCCAAGCATTAAATACACAAGCATTGAAGATTATTTTAGAAACATTGGGCAACCGGAGGTTTCATCAAGCATTTGGGGATCAATCAAGTCTTCATCAAATATATAAAAGGTATTCGTATTCAATTCTTAATCTCTCTCATTCATCCAATTGCTAAGCTTTATCCAATTGATTGAGAGATTAAAGAGTTGTATAATTTCCATCAAATCTTAGCCAACCATTGCTTAAATCAGCCCATTCATGTAATGTAATGTTTACTTGATGATGCATATTGGATCCAATTAGTGAATTAGAAGCTTCTAATTGAAAATTCTAGCATTGCATTCAATCCAATTGATTAAGCCCCATTGATTGAAAATATTGCTTACTCTAATCCATTGATTTGCTTATGATTGTTCCTTCATGGAAAAATATATCATAACCCCATTGTAAAAGGATAAGTTAGTAGTGACTGCTTGATAAGACCCTCTTTCCATCCATTTTGCCAAAATTTCAATTCTCTTGCATTTCACAAAACGAGCTGAATGGACATTTCAGTAATCTATTTCATGCTGATTGATTAGAATAGTATGCCACTACCATGTGATATTCCTACCGAGGAAAAAGGTGGATGCCAGGAAAGATAGTGAGACAAAAGAGAGGTGATCCTCCCTTACTATTAAAGATCCCGAAGAGGTGCAACCAACCGACCCGAGGAGAACTTTGCCCACCTCCCAGTGATTTGGAGCCCATATAGGGAGCTTGTCTTTCCGTTTTATCCCTCACATAGGTATAATGAGTGGAGAATTGAAGATTGAAGCACTTCCAAGACTCAAGTACCTTTAAGAGCAGAATAGGGTAAAACAGGAGATTTACAGGACATTGCAGGGTATATACAGGTCATTAGAGGTACCATCTTTATTATTGAAATATACATGCAGGTACTACATGATGTCCACATGTCCTTTCCAACTTCCTATAGGGTTTGGTAGCCATTAGTTACTACCAATTTTCTCTTACAGGTGGAAATAGGATACTTACATGTTAAAACAAGGTGCATGCTTGGACAGTTCAGCCTCAGATATTGAATTGCAAAATTTTCTATCCTAAACCTGTTATCAAATGCTATAGCTTATCTTGAAGAGATAATTTTTGGCTTTGATTTGAATAAAAAAGTTTGGGAATTAGAGTTTTCTAGCTCAAGTTATAGCCAATTTTCTGACAGGGGGTATTGCAAGACTGCACTACTATGGCAAGTCATAAAGGAAAGAGTAAGGTTGAGGATGAGTATGCACAACAAATCAAAGATTCCATGCTGGATAATAAACCTCAAGAGGGCTTTGAAGAGCTTGAAATATAAGGTGAAATCAATGCACTCAATAATAGCATGTGTGAACATGAGAATAGGCATGCTCAAAGGCATATGGACCTATTATGAGACTATTATCTAGAGTAGAGCAGATGATATTGCCTACTAATCAAACGAAGTCTTCCATTGAGAAGTTGGTGGATATTATACTACTAAAATGAAGGCTTCTATTGATAAATTAGTAGAATCTAATGCTTAAATAATGACTCAATTCTTCTAATGGATACAAATGCAAATGGGAACCAAGGAAGCTAAGGAGAAAGCTAATTCAACCATAAAATCTTTAGTCCCACTTCAGCCACCTAACCAAAATGGTCAAGGTCATGGTATCATTGGATAAAGGGGTATTCCCTATGGTCAATATGAAGTAGGTGAGACTTCACAAAGGCATAATGACTATTTGGGCAGTTTGAATGGTGCTAACTCCCAAGCTTTTGGACTGAATACCCAACTTCCTAGATACCCTATACCAATGGGAAGGTTTCATATTAGTTCTTAGCCACCTATTGGGAGAGTACCATCTTATTTTGGAGTTTCAAATACTCATAAGTAGCCCATTTTGGGACAAAAACCCTTTCATGGAAGAGAGCTAAAGGATAAGATCATTTTGGCTAAGTACAATGGTTATCATCTTCACCATTTGATCTAGAGGAATGGATTTCAAAATTGGAATCTTACTTTAATATATTCCCTAGAACTGATGATATAAAGATTCATTTTGCATCTTTGCATTTGGAGGGATTTGCACATACTTGGTGGAGATACATTAAGAAGGAGAACATACTTGTAGAGAATTAGGATGCATTCAAGAAACTTATGGTTGAGGTCTTTGTCTCTCTTGTTGAAAAAGAGAAATTGGCACAGAGATGGTATGGACTAGAGCAAAGAGGCCTAAATATACTTGAGTATAAAAGCTAATTCCTCAATCTTATCATGTATGTGGAGAGCAATAGTGATGAAGCTAATCTCCACAAGTATATGTATGGTTTAGAACCTTCTTTATCAGCAGCTGATGTTATGGCACAAAACCCTACCAATATTTTCAAACCTATTGAGCTTGTAGAGCACTATGGAAGGAAATATAGAAGGGAGTCCCCATTTCAACCTAGTTATGGACAACTAAGGACTATTTTAAAACAAGGACAAGTTGGCAATGTTTATGGTAGCAATCATGCACCAAGTGGGAGCTTAAGAGTGCCAACTTATCAATTATTTAATGCTTCAAGACCTCAAAGAAATTTTAGGATAACAAACAATCCAAGAGTAGATTTCAAACAAGGGGACATCAAGCCTAAATCTATTTCAGCTAATATGAATCCAAAGTCTATTCCTATGGACCTCTACAAAGAACAAAAGGAAAAAGGATTATACTTCAAATGTGGAGAAAAGTATACAGCTGATCACACCACAAAAAGTGTGTATACAAAAATGCAAAAGCCAAGGTTCATAGTATGTTAGTCCTTTGAGGATTTTGAAGATGACATTGATGAGGTCAATGCACTTGTATCTACTGCTGAAAATGAAGATATTGAGGAAGAAGTTGGATAAGAATATTTTTATGACCTTGTAAAACACTTTTCCTTTTGATCCAGGTGGAAGTGTTCCTTTTGATCACGAAAAATTATGGAGGAGTTGCATTCTACGCCTTAGCTAGAAACCTTGGAGTTTTCAAAACCTATGATAGGATTGGTAAAAACTTTTATTGAAAGGGACTGTGGAAAGATGTCAAAGATTTTGTTATGAAGTGCATGCCTTGTCAATAGAATAAGAACAACATCCATAAGACAAGTGGTTTGTTGCAGCCATTACCTATTCATACAAGCAAATGGGCGCACGTTACCATGGACTTCATTATTGGCTTGCCTACTACCAAAAAGGGATGGAATAGTATATATGTGGTGGTGGATAGACTCACCAAGACATCCCATTTCATTCCAACCAAGACCCAATTTACTGCTTCTCAAGTGGCCAGTCAATTTATGGAGCAGATTTTTAGGTTACATGGATTATCGCATGTGATTGTTCATGACAAAGATTCAAAGTTCATAAGTAACTTTTGGCAAGCAGTATTCACATCGATGGGTATTAAGTTGGCTCCCTCTACAGCCTACCATCCCCACAAACTGATGGACAGATAGAAAGGGTAAACAAGTGGTTGTAGACTTATCTTCACTATTTCTGTCATGATGTGCACAACTCATGGGGTTCTTGGTTACACTTGGCTGAGTTTTTCTACAATAACTTCACTCATGCTAGCATTGGAGTTTCACCCTTTGAGACTATGTATAGTTATAAGGTGTCCTTACCCATAGTCATCTTCAATGAAAGAATCAATCCTCATGGTAAAGTAGAATTGGAAAGAATGTAGACCCTTCTTCAGTAGTGTAAGATGAATCTTAAAAAATCCCAAGACTAGATGAGAATATATGCAGATGAGAAGAGGCGACCCTTATAGTTTCAAGAAGGAGAATTAGTTTTGTGAAGGTGCCCAAGTCTCGGTATTCTACTTTGAAGGATGGAACCAGTAATAAGCTTGCTCACAGATTTTATGAACCCTACAAGATCTTGAAGCGCATTGGAGACTTGGCATATAGATTGGAGCTATCCTCTTCCACTAAGATTCATAATGTATTCCATGTTAGTTAGCTCAAGCCTTTCTATGGTGATTCTATTGATATAATTGATGAGATGCCACCTATTGATGAACAAGGTATTATTCAGTACATTCCAAAGGGATATCATAGGTCAGCGTGAGAAGAAGCTTTGCTCTCACTCTATCATTGAATATTTGATCAAGTGGAGAGGTTTTCTGCTGCTTGAGGAAGCTTCTTGGAGGCGTGATTCTATACTAGATGAGTTTTCTTACCTATAGGACTATGGAGCCAGTTATGATGTAGACAGGCTCTTGATAGCATATTGTTTTAGAATAGTTTTTATTTTGTCCAATTTTTAGAATTATGGCACCTATATAGCATCAAAGTACTCTTCAAGAGCTACGTTTTGACATGTGGCAGGCTTTGTTTGGTTACTTCTATCAAAAGTTATGGCAGCTTTAGTTCAACAGGGTTTGTTCTTACAACAAACTGTCTACTTCATTTTGAGTCCATCATTTGAAGACTTTAAGGATCCAAGTACTTTTGAGGCACTCGTGTTCATGTATATAGTTGAGGCTTACTCTCATTCCTTCATATCAGGCCACATGTCTTTAATCTTTCATTCATTTTTCTATTTGTATAGCTGAAAATAGAGTAGTACTCTATTCCATCCATCCTTTTCCAACTTTTGTAAATTTGTTTTTGAGGGAAAAAACCTTTGGGAGAGGCTGAATTGTAAAAAGCTAAGAAGAATAGCTGTTTAGTGTGGAAATAATAGTAATACCATGTCACATTGACATAGGTATAAAAGGGAGAGACATGTAACTTTTCACATCTTTTGAAACATTAACACATTGTAGTCTCTTTCCTCATTACCTTGCTCATAGCTTCTATCGCTTCTCACCTCTTTTTGTCTTTCTCTCTCCATTTCTAGTATTTCTCTCTCCTCATCGCTCTCTTTCTCTCTCCTGCACTCATTCTCTCTTTTCTTTCACTCTCTCTAGTCCACTTCTTCACACAAGGGGTCATAGGTGAAGTGAGAGGTCCATATGACTTGCATCAGGGAGGAGTCGCCTTATCTATCTTTGGCATAAGTCCACTTTGCCTCTTCCATAAACTTTAGTTTTTGCCTTGAGAGGATGGGGACCATCCAACCAATCAGCCCCCTTGGCAAGCCTCTGATCTTGCAATTGTAGAGCTAGTACCTAATCAATGTTGATTAGGGACAATCTTCCTCCACTCTCTACCTTGGAACCCCCAATCTACCCTCCACTGCTAGTGAGGTTACTAGTGACCAAGAGATGGATCTCCATCCCCTCTTGCCAAGTAGTTTGTGCTAGAGGAAGGTTGCAAAGTCTCTTTCTATGGAATTCCAAGGGCTGTAACTTAGGTTAAGGATCATGGAAAGGAAGGCAATAAGGGACGCAAGCATCACTTTAACAATCACTACCTTGCCTAGCCAACTTGTAGGGGTCCCTTTCCATTTGTCACACTGACCTTGTTTTGGAGCTAATTAGCTTGTTGTTTCAATGAAATTTCCACCCCAAGAGGGCGATCTAGGTGCATGAAAACTTGCTCATGAGGGATGGTTTGGAACCCCAAGTTTGAGCGCCATCACAAGATATTGGAGAATCCTAGAAAGACCACTTCAGTTTTGGGTACACTAAATGTAGAGCCCGAGAGCTTGCAAAAGTCCTCATAGAGCACAATTAGCTCTTGGACCAATTGTCTTTCAACTATAACTATGTTGGAATTATCATCAGCAAAGAATTGGGCTACAAATTGCTTGCTTCTAGGGATAGGAAGCCCTTTCATGAATCCCTTCTAGGCCTTTAGGTTGAGGCATCTCAAGAGAGGATCAATGATGGTAGGGAAGAGCAAGGGGGCATGGGGGCATCCTTGTTTAATCAATTTTGACCTCAAAGGTGTTGAAACACACCCCATTCACTTGTACAATCGCAATAGTATTAGAGAAGAGTGTTCAAATCATGTTCACAAAGCTTGAATCAAAGCCCATAGCTGTCATTGCTTAAAGGATGAACTCCTAGCTAATTTTGTCTATGCTTTCTCAAAGTCTATATTAATAAGCAAGTAATTTGATCGACAAGACATAACAAAGTTAATTGAAAAGATTAAGTTGAGAATTCTATCATGAATCTTCCTACCATGGATGAAGCTGTACTGTTAGGGTGAATAAGGTGCCCAAGGAGGAATTTAATCCTAAGTGGTAAAACCTTGGCCATTATCTTGTAAGGAACATTCAGCATTACGAGTGGTGTCCAAGCATTCAACTTGGCTCTATCCAAAGATTTAGGGATGAGTTTGATGAGTCCAATGTTGGTCTCCTTAAGCAAGTGGCCATCCTTGCAAACTTGATCAAGAAATTTGATAAGATTCTTGACACAAGCATCCCGTGTGTGGTAAAATTTGAGGGAATACCATCTATTCTTATAGTGGCTTTGGCTTTGTCCCTCTTCATCTTCTTCACCACAAACTTGAGTTCTTCTTTGGAGAAAGGCCTCGCTAGTGCCAGGGCTTCTCTCACAGACCTTGACTTGGCTCCAAGAACATTGTAACTTTGGCATGATAATTCGCAAACATGTATGGGGTTGTGCGTACAACTGTAGCTAGATGATTAGTCATTAATTTAGCAATGTACTCACAATCTTTCAAGGACAACCAAATATTTTGTACCCCTTAAAGCTTAGTCTTCTAGCATCCTTAGTGCACATCTTGACCTCTTGAATAGCCAGCATGTCCACTTTCTCAATCCGAGGAGTTTCCTACATGCATCCTTCTTGGCTTTAGTACCAAGCCCCTTGACATTCCAAGTTACCATTGTGACTTTGGACATAGTAGCTTCACTCATAAATCTAGACATCATCACTCTTACCATAATTTTTGTCAAGAATGACATAGAAGTTTTTGTTCACCAGTGGCTTGTGGGCGAGTTTTTGGAGTTAAACCTTCTTCCTATTCTTGCCTTTGGCTTTGTTGGTGGTTGGTTGCACATTTTCTTTGTTTCCTTCTTCACTCTTTTGATTAGGTTCACCCCTTGAATGCACCACATGGACCTTTTTTTGCTCCTTCTCTTGGACCGAGGCATCTTGATGATTGCCAATCTCTACCTTCTTTTCGCATCCTAGGCTCTTCTATTGCATGGCCTAGTTTTTTCCCATTGTCTTGTGAGTTGTGCTCCTTAGGGGCTTCCTTGTGTAGATAATCTCTAGTAAAATGTCCCCCTTCTTTGCAAAGAAAGTAAGAATCTAGGGAAGTAGAGAATTTAACTTATCCTTGCCAAGCTCACCCTTCTTCCTTTGGTTGAAGGCCTTTTGGTTAGCTTGCAATGAGTTTTCAATCTTTGTAGGATTGCCAAAATCTACACCAATAGCAACATAGTTGACCTCCATAGCTTCATCCTTCCTTCTTTGTTGCACCATCATGGTTTGTTCCTTTGCATTGGCTCCATCAACACCTCTCTTGCCTCCCTGCATGCATGGAGAGCGAGCTCAAAGTGGGGGGGGGGGGGGGGGGGGGGGCGAACATGAGTCGGAGGAGGGAGTTAAGGCGTAGTTAGTGCTCTTTATGGGCTTTAACGGCCTCCATGTCTAGCCTCCATCTTATCAAGAAGAGGTAGCAATCAATTCTGATATTGTTTCAATTGTTACCAATTTTCTTTAACATGTTCTTGCTATTGAGTGTACCATATGGTTGCTATTACTTCGAAGTGTCCTTATTTCTTTGGTTTTTTGTTCTTCAATCCATGAATGATAGCTTTTCACATGATCAAAATAATTAAACCAAGAAAGCATGTGATTTGTAGTGTTCATTTGATAGAGCATGAAATTGATTGAAGTCATCATTTGTTCCATTTATATAGGATGTTGTTCATGTGTGGCATACATTGTTTCATCTTGCATGGACATATGTGGCCTATGAGGGCTAAGGGGAGACCATGTGGCAATTGCTACCAACTTGGCAAGAGCCTAATATGGAAGAAAAGATAGGATAAAAGGAGCTTGAATATTCTCAATTGATCTTTTAAATACATGATGATGCCTTCTTTTTCTCTCTTGTGTTTTCAAGAGTGGTTGATAATAACCACTTAACCCAACATGGAGTTGTTCTAACTAATCCTCACAATATCTTTGAGAAATTATAGCTATAACTATGTATTTAGGCTTTTTCATCCTTGCACAATCTTGAAAAGGGTTCTTGACCCAGCTCTATATAGGAGGAAACAAACGTAACACGCTCGTCAAAGATGGATGATGGAATGTTTGTGATGTATGGTTACTTCATGAACCAGAAGATCTTGCAAATGCTATAAAAAGATTGTGTTTCAAAATGCAACGGTAACTATGGTACAAAGCAATTCAATTCTAACTTTTGAAGATTCAATCAAAATCGCTTTGTCCCATCTTCTTTCCGTAGATCTTGGACACGACCCTCACTTTACCAACAAACACAAATCCAAATCTTAAGCCATCTTTCCAACCAAATCCCAACATTTGGTAATTTACGAGCCAGATTTAACGATTGAAAGGGACATGATAACATACATGCGTAAAAAGGATGCCAACATTGTGTCTATCGAATGCAGGATACCATGGAATATGCCAAAAACATGTGTTAGCTTATATTCTCTGTGCATCTCAAAAATGTCCACTGGCTGAGGCCGCGGGGTGGTATATGTTCTCTGCTTCTGTATCTACATGATGAAGCAAGCATTTGGATTCTCATCGCTGAACATGGTGGACGCAAGATCGTCATCACGTCCACCGTATCTACTTGTGCTGCTCTGGTAATAATTTATATGGGCTGCGCCGTATTGAGAAGGATTGGCAATCACGTTAGTGTTGCTAGTGTTGTAGCCGTGCTTCTGGTAGTTGTACGACCGCGCAAAGGACTTGCTGTGCTTCAAGTAATTGCTCACTGCCGTGTCAATGCCGTCTGTGCCAACAGCAGCAGCTTGCTGTTGATGGTGGTGATAGTTGGTGGTATTCATGTCATCAGTGCAATTATCGGATCCATAATCGTAATTATAGCCGCTGCTGTTATAGTTGTTATAATTGAGGGCCTCTGGCCAGAACTCTACCCTTTTGCCGGTCTTCCTGGCTGCCTTGAGGACCTTCTTTCTATCGACATAGCCGGTTACCGTCACCTTGCATCTCTTCAGGTCCACCTCCACACTCTCCACCCCTGCCATTCATGAATTTAAAACCATCATGATCATTTACTGTCACTGAACATGCCCTGATTAAGCACAGCATTTGATTTAACACACCTCAAACAGCTCTATATTTGATAGGCAATAACCACTTGAGGATTCAGAAATGTTTGGCTGATCCGTTCAACATAAACGTCCCTAATCTCATCAGTTGGTTAGCTAATCTTGGTGATCTCCAAATCAGTTCGGTTGATTAACGAGCGCTCATAAGTCACAGTCTTCATTAACACGTTAACTCTCTTTACATTCACATGCACCATAACATATTAAAGTGAAGAAACTGCCTGTACCTTTGAGGTTAACCAGGGCCTTTCTCACACTTCTCTCACAACCGGCACAGTCCATTCGGACCAGAAGCTCCACCATCTGCACCAGCAATTATACCCACAAGTTAGTTAACAAAATACCGCTAAGGCGCAGAGTAAAACCGCTTCAGGAGCTACTCTACATTCTTGCAAAGTTAAGACGTTGAATTGGAAAGGTAAGCAAATGCATCATTACAAGCAGATGGGGCAAGCTGTCGTAGGGAATATAGCAGCTGTGCATACCTCCATGGCTGTCGACGATTATGCCGCGGGTTGAGTCTCAACGACCAGCAGATGAAGAGCTAGCTAGCACTATGCAGACTGATATGCAGTATTTACAATACGAGTCAGGAAGTCTCAAATGTGGGGCGCAGTGGGTTATGGCAGAATGCCGGCTGCCCAGGGAAAAAACAAGAGAAGCTCGAGCCGGAAGGTAAGTATGAGGATTTAAAGTACAGGAAAGAGTTGGGTTAGCTGATTCTGCAGACATCATGGGGTCTTATGTGCTTATATATGTATACACACAGAGAGAGAGAGAGAGAGAGAGAGAGAGAGAGCATGTGGGGGAATTTCGGAGAAGCCCTCGCCCTCCTCCAGTACTACTCTACTCTGAGAGAGAATATGGGCCTTGGTTTTTGTGTTTCTTGTGAGCTGGTTACTGGCCGGTGACATGCAAAAGAGAGGCGGTGTGTATCATCATACGTATTATCATGTAATATGTACCGCGAGTGTGTGGGTGTTTTATCCTTACATATTGAGAGACAGCTAATTCGCAAACGCGCATTCGGAGCTGGGAAAGTCCCTCCCTCATGACCTCCTTCAAAATTAAAAAGAAACTTTATTGTAACGTTCTCTTTTCCTTTTAAAAAACTTTGTTATGGAGCCAAGAATGGCTGGCTCGAGTGGTAGTGAAATGGTATAATAAACTCAAGGTCATGGGTTGTGTCCTAGATGCAGTGGTTCGGCACCTTGTATGATGTAGGATGTAAGAACCTAATTATGGCTCTAATAGGTCAGCCACCAATATGGACGTTATCATAGGACTAGTAAAATTTGTGGTCCAGGGTTTGCGTGTCCCTTGAGTACAATTGTCGATATAAGCTTATATTTAATTAATACAAACAACATTTTGCGTCTCAAAGTTTGTTATCGAGGCTCTATATTATTTCGATTTCTGCCCGGGTTATGCTTCTTCGATTGGACTAATCTATTTGCATCTAAAACAACTTTGTTATCAAAGCTCTATGTTGTCAAGGCCACATCCACTTTCACACTCACCCAACGGTTCACAAAAAAACATTTTCAACATGCTTTGATAGTTGGGTGCTCATGAACTTACAATTGAATTTTGCAATGTTTATAGTTTGAAAAATGGCCAAATACATGTAATTTAATTTTAAAGATCCCTCTAACAGTTTTAACTAAAGGTTTTTATATCTTCTACCACAATCGTTTTTTGTGAGCAATTAGATGCTATCACTAGGGCATAGCTCGAGGTTTGAACCCATACACGTATGAAACTCAACTAGCACTCAAAACAATTCAGTTACAATCCCATTGGTTTGATTTTGTCCTAAAGCTTTTTCATTACATTATTACTAAACTTGTCTCAAGCTAAAATCGAATTTCACAAACATTTTGAGGGTTTTCTTGTGTTTTGTGTCAACAAATTATTGTGTAGGTCTAGTTATTCTTTAGACCATTCTAGACTCTAGTTGTTTATAATACTCTATGTCATTCACAACAATATTAAAATGTATCTAATATAACATTGTTGGCCCTTTCCCCAAAGTCACAAGCATGCACATCTTCTCCGAGAAAAGAAAATCACGCATGCTAGTAAGGTTCTACTTATTCAAGCTTCTTGAATGAGTTATACCATTCTCTCTCTCATGTTACGTTGGAACTTGGCTATTTTGTACATCCTCTTGGGAGCTACAAATACATATTTTGAATCTAACAAAACCACTTTGCTATTGTTTAAACAAAAGTCCTACTTGTTTCCCCTTCCCTATGTAGTTTGTGGGGTGCATACCATGTTTTGTTACTAAGTTGAGTGAAACACAATGAAAGTGAGTTTGAAATTTAAAATAACGAGTGCATAGACACGCAATCAAGTTTAATATTTAAATGCTCAAAATAAGTAGGAAGTACTGTTTCTTCAAAGGCAACAACCATATGGCATTTTTAAGGATGATTAATAAAAAAAACAAGACTTATGATTAACTGTAGATTGGGAAGGAGGTTTCTTACATAAAAAAAAATGTTCTTTGCATCCACTACAAGGATTTGAGCTAGTAGCGACGCCGATTAGCGACGGCTGATAGCGGCGTCGCTATTGGCGTCGTTATTGGCGTCATTAATAGCGTCGCTATTTGCGTCGCATTTGCGACGCTATTAGCGACACTCCACAGGGAAAAAAAGCGGGCCGAAGCCGAGCGCGATTTTCATTTCGCGTTTGCGGTTTGTGTGTTTTGAGAGCGAGAGCGAGGGAGAGAGCGACCGTCGTGAGAGAAGGAGAGGAAGGAGACTTGCCGCCGCCGCCGCCACCGTTGTTCGCGAAGGAGAGGAGGAGCCTTCATTGCAAAGAGGAGCCGCCCCACGCTCGCCATATCTCATCGGTAAGTCTCCCTCTCTCTTTCTTTTGCTTGTTTAAGGTTTAAATCACTTTCTCTTTTGCTTGTTTAGGAGAGGAAATGAGAGAGAAAGAGAGGGAGAGGGAGAGAGAGGGAGAGAAAGAGAAAGAGAGGGAGAGGGAGAGGGAGAGGGAGGGGGAGGAAATGAGAGAGGGAGAGAAAGAGAAAGAGAGGGAGAGGGAGAGGGAGAGGGAGGGAGAGTGCATTCTCTCTCTCCCTCTCCCTTTTGCTTGTTTAATATTTAAATCACTTTCTTTTTTGCTTGTTTAGGAGAGGAAATGAGAGAGAGGGAGAGAAAGAGAGGGAGAGGGAGGGGAAGGAAATGAGAGAGGGAGAGGGAGAGGGAGGGAGAGTGCATTCTCTCTCTCCCTCTCCCTTTTGCTTGTTTAATGTTTGAATCACTTTCTTTTTTGCTTGTTTAGGAGAGGAAATGAGAGAGAGGGAGAGAAAGAGAGGGAGAGGGAGGGGAAGGAAATGAGAGAGGGAGAGGGAGAGGTAGAGGGAGAGGGAGGGAGAGTGCATTCTCTCTCTCCCTCTCCCTTTTGCTTATTAAAGGTTTAAATCACTTTCTTTTTTGCTTGTTTAGGAGAGAAAATGAGAGAGAAGGAGAGAAAGAGAGGGAGAGGGAGAGGGAGAGAGAGGGAGAGAGAGAGAAAGAGAGGGAGAGGGAGAGGGAGAGGGAGGGAGAGTGCATTCTCTCTCTCCCTCTCCCTTTTGCTTTTGGAGAGTGTTAAGATATATTGTGAGAAGGAGAGGAAATGCGAGAGAAAGAGAAAGAGAGGAAGGGAGAGGGAGAGAAAGAGAAAGATAACATATATTGGAATGATAGCATATCCATGATTATGGTAATGGTATCCACTTTACTTTTTTTATGGGTACCATTACATCGACTCCTTAAGAGGGCTAAAAATTAGTCATACACTTTATAAAGTCTAATTAGGAGATTTAAGATGCACGATAATAGACTTATCGATAATGGTATGCAATGTGCTTTACCATGGGCCACGTACATTGGTGACTCTTTAAGATGGCTTGAAATTGGTCATGCCCTTCATAATGTCCAAGTAGGGGATCTAATTGTGATATGCATAATTCATTGTTTTTGTATTAACTTTATAGGCATAACAAATTAGAAATCATGCCAACTAGTCAACGGAAGGACTAAAAGAAAATGATACCCTAGCTAATGGTCATTACGGTACTTCATCAAAATGAACTCAAAAGTATTGTTATAGAAGAAGAATCCCTTAAATTGAGTATAGGATATTTTCTCTCAGGTCTTATGATTATGAGTAAAATTGATTGAAATAAATTTAATTACTATAGTTGATAAATTTCATAGATGGCATTAATTTTAATATGCGATCCTAGGACAAAAAAACCACATTTCTAAGATGCTTTTTGTTGAGACTGATTTATTATTAGACTAAGAGATCCTCAATGATGCTCATAAATGGATTACTTATACTCAAAGTCCTCTAGTGCAGTTTTTTACAATAATGAATAATTATCTACCGGGACAAACAAATCCTTGAGCATGATATAGGGCCGAGATATAACATCAATAAATCTCTCAACTACTATGTACAATGCAAGATTTATGGTCAACTTGCAACTTGACATACATCTCCATAAAGCTATCCATTTAAGCCTCGTTTGCTGTAATGTAGATAAGATGGAAAACGAAAAAGGTGTTATTGTTCAAGATCGCGAGACATATCTTAATCAGCGTGTCCCATGTCCTTGCTCTCAATGTAAGTTGGCAATTAGACGAAAACGCCGATTGTCTATAGAACACGTACGACGATTTGGCGAGTTTCAATCTAAGATCATTGATCAGGCGATTGCGGATTTTCAGCAAACGATAATTTGAAGTTAATATTAATCATGCATTGTACTTGCAAGCTAATTGAAAACCATACACAATAAGATTGGGTCTTGTTGGCAAATTTTCTATCCAGGGGGGTGATGTCTCGACCCAAGGCGGAGTGCACCCTTTGCGGCCAATTAGAAGAGTTCGTGGACGTGCGATGGATGGATTGCATGAGCCAATCCACCACTCGCAAGGCCCATCTATACTGTCAATGCCAGAGGAGACAAACAACCTTCTCAGCCTACCTACAATCTTGGAGCCTGAGATGGAGGCAATGATCGATGCATTGATTCCCATGGATGTCGAGACATCTAACCCGCTTAGAGAGGAAGCATCCATACCATTATATGATGGGTGCTGAGTATCTCGGTTGAAGATATTGCTTGCACTCTTAAGTGTGCAAGCAAAATACGGGTGGAGCGATATTACGAGTGTGACCGAGTTATTCAGGTACCTTGCACATAGGCTTCATTGATTTTTTTTTTTGACACTATTATTGCAAACATTTGTGCTTTTTCAAGGTGTTTTATGATTTTTTTCAGGTTATTGAAATATCATATATTACCACCTGCAAATACCATGCTTGAGTCTCGTGATGATGCACGACATGTTTTACGGAAGCTTGGCATGGACTACAATAACATCCATGCATGTATCAACGACTGCATACTGTTTCGAGATGAATACGAGACTATGGAGACATGTCCAAAGTGTGGTGCTCACGAGTATCGACAGGACTTGCAAGGGCAAACCATCCCTCAAAAAGTTCTGAGACACTTTCCGCTCATCCCCCGCATAAACCACATGTTTCGCACGTCCGGCATGGGAAGCTTGACAACGTGGCATGTGCAAAATAGGTCCATGGATGGAGTTCAACGAATATCAGCGGATTCGCGCGCATGGAGCCACATTGACTCTACCTTCCCAGGCTTTGCGCGAGAGCCAAGGAATCTTCGGCTCGGTCTCGCTATGGATGGTGTGAACCCATTCGGTCTGCACTCGACTTCTTATAGTGTGTGGCATATAATGCTTGTCAACTACAATATCCCTCCATGGCTTTCTACGAAGAAAGGACATCTCATCCTTAGCTTGCTCGTCCCAGGCCGCTACAAAGTAAAAAATATGGACGTGTATATTCGTCCATTAGTCGATGAGCTTAAGATTTTGTGGGAGGAGGGGGTCATTGTGTAAGATATGAGCAGGCGCGATGGTCGGCGGTTAGCCAATATTCGAGCCATTCTCATGTGGACGATGCATTACTTTCCAGGATTGGGAGAGTGCTCAGGTAAGCAGACCTCCGTTCTCGCTGGTAATATCTATATTTTATCTCATTCAATCAAGTATTCACTAGGTCGTGGCTCGCCTTACAGGTATGGTTACCTCAGGTTATCATGCATGTCCATTGTGTGGGCCTGATGCCAGGAGGCATATTTCACGGTGGATTCCGTGCCACGGTGGATTCCGTGAGGTTTTACGGTGGATTCCGTAAACTTTGATGACCGGGGCTCATACACAAAGTGGATTCTTTGTGTGAGAAGTTGATGGGGACGCCTGTTCTTTTCGGGCCTTTCATTAATTTAGTGTGTACATGGGTGATTCCATAGCAGGTGAAAAACACATATTAAATTAATAAACGTTTATGAGTTTAGAGTGCGCACTCATAATAAATTAAGGTTAGGATTTATTTCTAACCAGTTGATTTATTTATGTAACTGAAGACTGCTAGGTATTCACTTTTGTCGGTTTAATTGTATTATTTTACTAACGATTGTGAATGCTTCAGTTGATGTGTAGAGATAGCAGCAGTGGCGGAGGAAAGCATTGGAGGATAGCGAGTATTCGATTTATGGATTATATTTTGATGGGCGCATACCTTAGGTATGGCGCCTATATTTTGTCACGCCTATTTATTGAGGCGTCGGATATTTATTATTATTTTGTATACGCATGGGCGCACGATTATGTTATTTCTATTTGGACATTGTATTGGGCATGCCAGACTCTTTGGGCATCGTCCATTAGCTTTATTCCTATTTTGTATTAAAGCAAACTCAAAAGCTAAAAGCTTGCTATTTTGTAATTTGGGCTGTTATTTGAGCTTGAAGATGAATAATACATAAAATACATCCTTTGTGGAGCACTCACACAAGGCATGGGGGGAGATTGCACCCAATTGGTCTCTTGCTCTTGTCGTTCATGCTTTTTACCTTGTAATTTGTGCAAAAAGTAGAGTTCTATTGTTCTTAGGGACCTTCCGGCATTCACTACGTGAGCGTACAGCATTCGATCTCCGCACCAGTGGTATCAGAGCGAGGCTGAGATCAAGAGCTTCCAATCGCTGCCCATCTCGTGCGAAGGCGGAGCTCCTGGAACGATTGGGCTCTACGATCAATTTCGTCGCGAACGGTCGATACAGGCAGATTTCTGGCGATCAAGAACCCCTGTTTCCATCATCGGATCACGAAGGACCAGTCTGCAGAGGCGCAGGACCACTTCTATCTCTTCTTCATCAAGTCGTCTTCATACACAGAGATAAGCCTCCATAGCCCAAAAGCTTAAAAGCTTTTATGATTCATAAGTTAGTATTAAAGCTTTATAAGCTTTAAGAAGCTTAAAAGCTTCAATTCGTCATCACGAGGTATCAAGAGACCGAGGATTTTTGCGCTGCTGGCTGAAAAACGGCCCCCCTCCCCCCACGATTTTACGTTTTGGTCAATAAGATAAAGCTTACTTACCAAAGCAACAAGTTACTTAAGTCTCTCAACTCAGCAAGTACTGCAAGTCTGCAAAGTTCAGATTCAGCAAGTCTATTTAGTCAAAGTTCTGCAAGTCTACAAACTCTGCAAGTCACATTAGTCTGGTACTCTGCAAGTCAGACAAGTCAACTGGAGTCAAAACTGACTTCTGTCCAAAACTCATAGAAGGACTGTTCCTGCGCAGAAACTCCGAACTGCAAACTTGTTCATTGGAAGGTACTCTACCCATACGCAGGTTTGCTGAATCATTTTCAGCATACGAAGAAGGATAAAACGTAGATTTTTCGAGGATTGTGAAAGCCACACCAAAAAATACATAAGCCTTGTATTCCCGAACTTGAGCTATGCTCATCCCGCTAACTTGATTTTGAGAGTGAGAAAGGTCTTTTGAGTTTTGCAGGATGACGGAACCACATATGGACGATTTAATGGCTGAAGGAGACCTACCTGAACCTACGATGGAGCAAAAGCTGGATTTAATCATGATGCAATTGGATGAAGAACGAAGGGCTCGTATGAGGAAACCTATGCAGAAAAAGATAAAATCAAGTGTGTCACTAATCATTTAGTGGACAGAGCATCTATTTGGTGGACTGTAGTACGCAAGAGTATAGATTGTCCCGCTACCTGGGAGAATTTCACGAAGAAATTTATGCAGAATTTCCTTCCTCCACAATTTCATGAGAAAGCTAAAAAGCAATGGGATCTTCTTCAGCAATGGGATCGTGAGCCTATTCCTCAGTACACAGAGTGTTTTTGGAATGCATTACTCCAGTTATGCATGCTTGAAGACGTACCTGAAGCGACACACAAGCGCAAGTATATGTCTTGACTCCTTGGGCATTACTACGCTGAAGTTAACATGTTCAAGCCTGCTACTCTTGAAGACGCCATTTCACTAGCTCACGACACTGAAGACAAGCTGCGAGGTAGAGACAGACGTCCACAGCAATTTCAAGCCAATGGTAACTATGGATCTAAACAATTCAATTCAAACTTTAGAAGATTTAATCAAGGTCATTTCACTTCATCATCTTTCCGTAAAAATTGGGCAAAACCACCTGCTTTACCATCCAATGTCAATCCAAACCCTAAGCCTATTCCATAGCCAAATCCTAATGTACCTAGACTTCCCGCCATTGCAAACAATGTAACCAAAGCCAAACCAATAGTATGCTATAAATGCCACCAGCCTGGACATCTAGCAGCAAATTGCCATTCGAAGAAGCCACCTGTCCATATCAACTACCTTGGAGCAATGGACGATGAAGAACATGAAGATATACCTGATTTCACGGAAGATGAGGACGACACTATTACTCCTTCGGATACTTTACCAGGTATGCCAACTCCACATTCTTTATTGACTATGAAATGTTTAGTGCATGGAAAGGAAAAGATTATTTTGCATGATGACGGTAGCACTCATGATTTTATTTCAGTAAAGCTAGTTAAGGAATTGAAGTTTGCAGACTGTGCCTATGCATTATCGCATCAAAGCAGCATTCTTAGGCACTAGGTATAATGGTACACAGGAAGTGCATGATTTAGAGATTCAAGTTGGTCAATACACTGAAAGAAGAAATTTTCTAGTTGTTCCATTACAGTCGAGTGACATTATTTTAGGTATGCCTTGGCGACATCAGCATAACCCAGATATAGATTATTCCAAGCATTCAATGAATATTAATTTTCAAGGAAAACATATTACATTATATGGTATGCATGCATATAATATTTTTCCACTGCTTTCGCATACTCAAGCTAAACGTGCATTACGCAAGAGTAGTAAATCCTATCTCATTTGGGTGAATGAATTGCAAGTAAAAGAAAATCATATGCATCCTAGGCTTATATAACGAATTTCTTGCACATTTTAAGGATTGTTTTGCCGAATACCTACCATCTGGTTTACCTCCTTCATGTCCAGAAGACCATAAAATCGATTTGATTCCTGGCACACAACCACCTTGTAAAGCACCATATAGACATAACCAGATAGAGCAAAAAGAAATTCAGAGTCAAGTTGAGGAATTACTAAATAGAGGATTGATTAGACCTAGTAGTTCTCCATTCGGTGCACCTGTTCTGTTAGTCAAGAAAAAGAATAATACCTATGGTATGTGCATTGACTATCGAGCTTTAAATAAGATCACTGTAAAGAATAGGTATCCCATACCTAGAGTTGATGACCTTATGGACAAACTACAAGGATCTGCTATATTTAGTAAAATAGACCTTAAGTCTGGTTATCATCAGGTGAGACTAGATAAGTCAGACATATTCAAGACTGCATTTAGGACATAGTTTGGTCATTAGAATTTTTAGTGATGCCATTTGGATTGACTAATGCACCTGCTATATTTAGTAGAATGATGAACCGTATATTTTTGAAATATCAGTATTGTGTAATTGTCTTCTTTGATGATATTTTGGTGTTTAGTCAAAATGAGAAAGAACATTATGAGCATTTGTCATTGGTTTTTCAGTTACCAAAAGATAATCAACTATATGCAAATCCTGAAAAGAGTGAATTCTTTAAAACAGAAATTGAGTATTTAGGTCATATTGTATCATCTGATGGAATTAAAGTTGACCCTAAGAAAATAGATGCAATATTGAATTGGCATGTACCTAAAAATGTGCATGAATTACGATCTTTCCTTGGTCTTGCTAGTTTCTATAGGAAGTTTGTACGTAATTTTTCATTACTTGCTTTACCATTAACCAAACTTCTGAAGAAAGGTATTGTCTATCATTGGTCCGAAAATCAACAGAAATCCTTTGACTTATTGAAACATGCATTAACCCATGCCCCTGTCCTACACTTACCTGACTTTAATAGACCATTCTTTCTAGTAGTGACTGATGCTAGTGGATTAGGAATAGGAGCTGTACTTATGCAAGACAATCATCCTATAGTCTATTCTAGTTGTAAGCTGAAACCCTCTGAACTGAAATATTCCACATATGACAAAGAACTATTAGCTGTTGTACAAGCATTAAGACAATGGAAACACTATTTAATGGGTTCAGAATTTATGATTAAGACCGATCAGCAAAGTATTAGACATTTACTTAGTCAACCCCAAATATCTGACCGACATATCAAATGGGCATTCTTTATTCAGAGTTTTCATCCTATCATTCAATATCAACCCGGAAAAGAAAATGTAGTGACTGATGCATTAAGTAGAAGACATGCCATTCATAATATTTCTGTTATATCTTTTGATTCTTTGATTGCTATGAAAGATACTTATCATCAGGATATTACTTTTCATGCTGATTGGAATAAATTAGTTCAAAATAACTTGATTCCTATTGATTCGCTATCATATAACGATGGATTTATATTTTATGAAAAGAGATTGTGTGTTACAGTTCCATTCAGATCTTTTGTTTTGAATGAAATTCATTGTCCTCCATACCAAGGTCATAAAGGTATCATATCTACTTTACGTACATTAACTGAAGATTTTTATTGGCCGCATATGGACACTGATGTATCTAACTTTGTTTCTGAATGTTTGATTTGTCAAAGAGTTAAGAGACATCATGGTAAACAGTATGGATTACTTATGCCTTTGTCTATTCCATCTAGACCATGGGAACAAATTTCTATGGATTTTATTACTGGTTTACCTAATACTAAATCTAATCATGATATGATTTGGACAGTAGTAGATAGATTTAGTAAACAAGCATATTTCATTCCATGTAAGAAAACTTTAACAACATCACAAGCAGCACAATTGTTTTTAAAAACTATTTTCACTAACCATGGATTGCCAAAAGTTATTATTTCAGATCTTGATTCTAGATTTTGTAACAACTTTTGGATTACTCTGTTTGCTAACCTAGGCACAAAGATTGATTTCTCATCTGCATTTCATCTTGAAACTAATGGACAAACAGAAGCCACTAATAGCACTATTCTAGATCTTTTACGTGCTTATACTATTTCTAAACCTCAGACATGGGAGACACATTTGCATTTATTACAGTTTGCATATAACAATACATCACACACATCTACAAAGAAAGCACCATTTGAAGTGATTTATGGTTATAGATTATCTACACCTGTTGCATCTTTGTCAAATAGAATTCAGAGTACTGATGATATTGCTAGTATGCATAATACTATTTTTGATGAGGCTAAAGACATGATTGCCAAAGCCCAGCAATCATATACAAAACAAGCCAATAAGAAAAGACAAGCAATGAATTTCAAAGTTGATGACTATGTTTGGTTGAGAATAGAAAAACGTAGACTACAAAGTGTAGATAGACACCCAGTTGTGAAATTAGCCCTTAGATTCTATGGACCATTTAGGATCATTCACAAAATTAATGATAATGCATTCAAGTTAGAATTACCACCTCATTGGAAAATTCACAACACATTTCACATTAGTTTATTAAGACCATTTAGAGACCAATTACCTGTACACCCTGTTTATGAAAACCCACTTTTGTTAGAGGAAGAGACTGAAATACTTGAATCAAAAGCTATCATAGAAACTAACTTTATGACCACTAGAACTGGCCAAAGATATTCTAGATATCTAGTTAAATTTAAGAACCATCCTGTAGAAGAAGCCCAATGGATGCACGCTAGAGACTTAAATGCTTTCCCCACTCTATTAGCTCCACATTGAGCTAATAGCAATTGAGGTCAATTGCTATCCCATCCCGGGGGTATGATGCCAGGAGGCATATTTCACAGTGGATTCCGTGCCACGGTGGATTCCGTGAGGTTTTACGGTGGATTCCGTAAACTTTGATGACCGGGGCTCATACACAAAGTGGATTCTTTGTGCGAGAAGTTGATGGAGACGCATGTCCTTTTCAGGCATTTCATTAATTTAGTGTGTACATGGGTGATTCCGCAAAATGCATATTAAATTAATAAACGTTTATGAGTTTAGAGTGCGCACTCGTAATAGGTTAGGATTTATTTCTAACCAGTTGATTTATTTATGTAGCTGAAGACTGCTAGGTATTCACTTTTGTCGGTTTAATTGTATTATTTTACTAACGATTGTGAATGCTTCAGTTGATGTGTAGAGATAACAGCAGTGGAGGGAGGAAAGCATTGGAGGATAGCGAGTATTCGATTTATGGATTATATTTTGATGGGCGCATACCTTAGGCATGGCGCCTATATTTTGTTACGCCTATTTATTGAGGCGTCGGATATTTATTATTATTTTGTATGCGCATGGGCGCACGATTAATTTCTATTTGGACATTGTATTGGGCGTGCCAGACTCTTTGGGCACCGTCCATTAGCTTTATTCCTATTTTGTGTTAAAGCAAACTCAAAAGCTAAAAGCTTGCTATTTTGTAATTTGGGCTATTATTTGAGCTTGAAGATGAATAATACATAAAATACATGCTTTGTGGAGCGCTCACACAAGGCATGGGGGGAGATTGCACCCAATTGGTCTCTTGCTCTTGTCGTTCATGCTTTTTACCTTGTAATTTGTGCAAAAAGTAGAGTTCTATTGTTCTTGGGGACCTTCCGGCATTCACTACGCGAGCGTACATCATCTGATCTGCGCACCAGGGCCATAGTTAGACTCCCGAAGGTCACGAACCATGAAGAAGATGGTATATCAAGGACATGCCGCTTTCTTGCCGGAGGATCGTGAACTCAGGGAAGGTTTTCTTGGACGACCTCCAACACGTATGAACACCGCAAGTTGGTACGAGCTGAAAATGGTAAACCCGGAATCACATCCAAATGGAATGCGACGGTTCTCTGTTTTCTACGAGTTGCCATATTGGACCCACTTACAGGTTAACTACTTGTTGGATCCCATGCATATTTTCAAGAATGTGGGCAGCTTGCTATGGGACCACATCACAGGAAAGAGAGACACTATAGACCACGAATGGATTTGAAGGAGGTAGGTAAGATGGAGGCGCTTTGGCTGCAGACGAGTGCTGAAGGAGGAGTACAGCTTCCTCGCGCTCCTTGGGTTTTGTTCACCAAAGAAGAGCTCATTGTGAAGCAAGTAATCAAGTCTATCCGCACTCCGACGGATATGATGCGTTCTCTCAGGTCCACATTTTCTAAAGATGACCAATTGTCGGGGCTAAAATCCCATGATTGGCATAAGATATGTCAGGTTTGTGAATAGAATGGATTGTAATTAGCATGGGCATTTTGCAATTTAAAAAGTGGCCATTATTCATAATGCTTTCTCATTTGTGGCAGTTTGTCCTACCGATCACGATCGCATGATGCCTTACTCCAGAAATTCGCGGGGCCATTTACAAGTTGTCGAATTTGGTGCAATGGATGTCACAGAAAGAGATTAAGACGTCCTCTATTGAATCCGCGAGGCAAGGAACAGTGGAGACGGTCTGTCTCTTTGAGAAATATCTGTCCACTAGCATGCTCACGATACAAGTCCACCTTCTTGTGCATCTTGTGGACGAAGTGGAGATTGCTGGACATGTCCATACGCGATGGATGTTCTTCCTAGAGCGCTTCATGAAAACCCTGAAAGGCTTTGTGCGACAACGAGCTCGGCCAGAAGGTAGCATGGCCGAAGGTTGGTTGGTGTCAGAGGCGTTAGTGCATATCTCACAATGGCTACCAACGGTGGAACCAGACAATGAAATGCTATGGACGCTGAAGGACGATGATAGACTGACTGGAGATGTGGTGGTTGGAAATGGGGTAGAAAAAAGAATGGATGCCTCAATGGAAGAGAAGGTGAATCGCTTTTGTATGTTACACCATGCCTCCATGGAGACGTGGCTCGCCAAGTACCAAATTGCAAGGCAAGATCGAGACGAAGCGTGAGTTGAATTCCGACGCAGTATGCGTCATCGACTGATTCAATATCCCGAAGGCATGGAGGAGATGCCGCGGTTTATGTCAACACGATGGTTGCATGGAGCCTTGACCGCAGGATTCAGCGAAGGGGCAGAGGTCTCAATGGAGGAGTGGGAGTTCTCGAGGGGATGTAGTCCAAAGGTGATGAGGGGTTTAGAATATGTCGTATCTAAATTTTATATGCGACATCTAATTTGAGTGTTTCAATGTACAGTACAAAATATATAGTGCAGCGTGGTCACGCGAATGACATTTTCACGTGGAGCGTATTGACAAAATGCGCTCCACAATGGACTGTGGTGTCATGGCAAGGTTTGAGCAAGAGAGCTGGCGACGAGCAACGGATCTTACACATTTGTGGATGAGATGGAGTATTTTGGGAACTTGCAAAGTATTATTACGGTGGATTACCGTAGCTTCTCCATGATACTATTCGATGTGTAGTGGTTCAAAGTGGTACTTGGAGGAGCTGGAGCAACAGTTCGACGAGGTCCATCTGGATTTCTTGAAATAGATTCTGAAAAAAAAGGGACGGATTTGCGCGACACCTTTGTGTTGCCGGCCCATCGTGAACAAGGTGCATAGAGTCATTTGCTTGCTAATTGTAATACGACATGGTTTATGTCACAATGGTTTGAACTCGCTTTGTACGTGTTTGTGAACATGTAATCTTCTATCCAAACCCCCGACAACCTCGATGGTGGTATGTTATACCTTCAACTTCTCGAAGTGTGAGAGTATATGTTCAAAGCGATGTTCCGGGCATATGTGAAGATAATATACAAATAGAGGGGTCGATATTACAAGGGGTGGAGGCTGCCACAAGCT
Organism: Lygodium microphyllum; assembly: GCF_053477565.2. Taxonomy (NCBI): domain Eukaryota; kingdom Viridiplantae; phylum Streptophyta; class Polypodiopsida; order Schizaeales; family Lygodiaceae; genus Lygodium; species Lygodium microphyllum. The sequence continues at coordinate 69,844,905 of NC_141161.1, forward strand.
TGGAGCCTGCATCGGCTAACAATGATGGAAATACAGGAGTCCAAGAATTTTTTGAGAACAAGGCAGACTCATTCTTTTGTGGTGATATGTCTATCAACCTTCCAGTGTATGCAGAGTTGTGTTAGGAGATTAACATGGGACCATAGGATACTTCATTCTTGGAGAATTGTATTACTTAATTCGTTGTTTAGATCTTCCATAAAGGTACATAAGATATGCATTTTAAGAGGGATTTTTAAAAAATGATTTATATTACTGTGCTTTGTATAGTTTAAATTGATTATTCTAACACCATTTTTTATCTGTACAGGTGACATTTTCAGGATGAGTTGAGGGATAAGCGATGAGGAGTTTCAGGACATGATGGCACGCATGTCTCCAGACCAGCTCGCGAGATTCAGAGAGATGGCAGACCAGGAGCTGTCTCGTTCTTCGTCAGGGTGCTCTGCTAGATCTGCTTCAACATGATCAAATGCTTTAGCTTCGAGCAGACGATCTCGACGCTCACGACTTGGACCAGAGGGAGGGACTGCATCGGGATCAGGGGGATGCTACTGTGGAGACACGGATGTGGTGTCTTCGTGTCATCGTTCAGCTGGAGCTACGTCACCTCCAGGATTTGTCACACATGTGGGGACGTCTACTCCAGTTATTCCGGCTTTTGCGCAGCCGTCAGCAGGTGGCACCCCTTTTGCTGGCACTCCTTTGAGTGCCACTCCGAGAGAGGTTACCCCCATCGGTACACCGAATGTAGAGGGGTCTCCTGGATATGCCCAGGAGCATGGACGGAGATGGGAGAGGACCCATCTTAGGCAGACTCCTAGGGGTTATGGATATCTGGTTGATAGTAGGTCAGGAGCCATAATCATGAATGATGAGGGGAGGAGGGCGATGGCTCGCATGAGAGAGTTGTGCCAACAAGTTTTTCGGCACAACGTCCTGGATCATTGGAAGAACATACCGGAGGGGAGCAAGGACTACATAGTAGCATCCTTGCACGAGGAGTTTCCGGTGCCAGCCGCAGTAGATAGATTCTCTACGGGCTGGATGATGGATTACATGCGTGCATACATGTCACATAGACGATCCGACGCACGCAAGGCAATCAAGAGTGGGGCTGCAAAGCCCGAGTGGTTAGATGCAGACGACTGGCGCCGACTGAGGGAGGAGGCTACAGATTCTCCAGGACGTTGAAGTCAGAGCGGGAGGCGGCGAGGGCACGACTCGAGGCTGAAGTGGTCCATCATCTTGGGAGTGGCGGCCACATGACATATTTGGAGGACTTTGTAAGTTTCTCTTTTGTTTTGCTTGTTTGTTTTTTTGAAATATTCTTTGTACTGACAATCATGTTTCTAATAGTTAGCATTTTGTTTTCTTTGCAGCACTCCATTACAAATCGTGATTCGCAAGGCCTTGAGACTCGATATGCAGAGAGGCACGATCTCAATGCATTGATCGACTGATTGTATAGACGCGGCGGCCCTGTAAGTCATTCATCTTTCTTGTCCGTAGTTACCATGAGATATTTGAATGCATTATTGTATGGTAGATTGATGTGTTGTTTCTTTTTCTGCAGAATCCGTTTGATGCTCCTTTGCGGCGGGACGAGCTTTCGGGGGACGAGGATTTGTAGCTCGCCCTTGGATCCTTGGAGCTCACACACCTTTAGTTTTTAGTCGCCTGATCTATGTATACATTTTCTATGTATTAGTGATATTCTGTCATGATTGTACCAATCGCATTTTATGCGATCATGTATTTATTTCATGTATCAATTTTATGATTTCAGTATACATTCTTTTTGTTTGCAAGTGCTTTGTATACAGTAGTGCAGAAACTATTTTGTATGACAAATTTTTTTTTCCCCTGTTACCGTCGCTATTTGCATCGCAAATTTACTACTCGCGTCGCTATTGGCGTTGCTATAGCGACGCCAATAGCGACGTTTCTATGGCATCATCAATAACGACGCTTTTTGCGACGACGGGGGAAAATTTTGTTGTTTGTATTTTCGTCGCTTTAAACGTCGGTATAAGGTCTATATCTTGTAGTGATCACTAAACTAGTTGTTTATTTCAAGAGAGACTTTATGGTCTACGTTTTTTAGCTATTGTTCATTTGTCTCTCATAGCATGTTCACATCTTCTTAATCATGGCATGTCTATAGTAACATATATGAGAAAGGAAAAATGTTAGTTCAAATAAAGGATACATAGACTCATGCACACACTCTCTCTTTGTGCATATGTGTGTGTGTGTGTGTCTTTGGGAATGCATCTATAAGAAAGCCCATATATCACATGCATTCAAGGGGTATTTAAAAGACCTCTTAGTCTATGTGTTAGGAAATAATTAAATGACCCCTCCTTCTTAAAAGTCTGGTTTGGTGACCTCATGTGATTAGCACTTTACTAGCCTCTATATGCTACATGAAGTTGTATAGTTCATGTGCACACATATAGAATGATAAATAGCTAAAGATTCCTACACACATATAATTAGCTAAAAATAATATGGAAACATAAAGAAGACTTCAAAGATGATGAACCCATAAAATAGCACCCAACATCGTAATTCGAAAAGAGGAGACAACAACTATTTAAAAAGAGGAGATGACATTGTGATTTCAAAAGAGAAAGCAATAACTATTTAAAATAGATAGGTAGTTTGTGAGTATATTTTTGTAGGCATGAAATGCATATAAGGATTCCCATTACAAAATGCCTAGAACTTGTATAATAATGTAAAATAGATAGGTGGTTTCTGAATATATGTTTGTAGACATGAAATGCATATAAGGATTCCCATTACAATATGCGTAGAACTTGTATAACAATGTAAAAAATTGCATAAATTTTAAAGTAAGTGTGTATACAATGCCATCATTTGACTAGAAGCTTCATCATGACACAAAACACAAAAGAAATACTCCATTGAGTATATGTATGGAGTTGATATTGTAGTTATACTATAGCACAATGACTAGTTCATTCTATATATGCGACTTAGGCCTTAGTTGAGTTACTCACTTGAGAATGATGGTCGAATACTATCCATGGTGCTTGTTTCTTTCTTCATCTTAGCAATGATAAATGGCTACATCACTTGATGCTTGTGGCATCTAACACCTCTTGGCTATCTAGGCAAAGATATTGCTTGTCTACTGGCATTGGGAAGTGAGTACTTGGGTATGCTTGGAGTGTTTAAAGCTCAGACATGCGATGCATTTTACATGCAAGATGATGTTCTGAATCTATGATAGCTCATGGACTTGACATCTTGAAGCTCATTGAAGCTTATTTGGTACCTATAAATGCTTGGATGTTACCACATGGTTATGGGATGATTTATGAATGGTTATGAGCATTGAATGCTCAGTTTTTTGGATTGATTTATTGCTAGTTACACAGTTGGCTGGCTGGTTACTGCTTGTTTGAAGTCTTTCTCTCACTGGTACTTGAATATGGTACAAGCACAAATCACTAGATTTCAGAGCATGAAGACCTATTGGAGGAGACTTCATAGCAACAAGAGAAGCCTCTTCTTGAAAGATTTAGGGTATGCTTCACTTCATGTGTTCACATAATCAATTGTTGGCAAATTTTTCTTTCAAGCTTGTAGTTTTTGTTTGGAGATTGGATCATTTGTTCCTCTTTATTAATAATTAGGGTTTCAAGCTTTGGTTTGTCATGCTCATAGAAAAAAAAACCAAGGATTAAAAACTAATTAAACTTAATAGTATGCAATTTAAGCATGGTCTTAAACACACTCATGGTTTTTCTAACTATTTCTAATTTGTTCTTTTATTTTTATTTTTTGGTGTTTATCTATATAAAAGTGTAATTAAGTGCTTATTTAAATAGGATCATGTTAAATATAAATGTAGGTTTAAATGCAAATTTTGTTGTAGATGTGCACATTTTATGCCAAAAAATGAGCATCAATTTGTAGACTTTGCAATATCTAAAATAGGTAGATGTTAACATGCAAATTTTGTTAAGATAATCCTATTTTGGTTATTCTTATTTTCCCTTGTAAACCACTATAGAGACCACAAGAGGGTTATGGGGTACTTGTAGGGCTCAAGGATAACATGTAGATTGGTATATACATGCTGTATGACCTGTAAAAAAAATCTGTCTAACACCTGTAGGTATCCTGAAAATAGGAGATGCCTTACACCTCTTCCAATCTTATTCCAATGGACCTTCAACCACTCGTGGTACCCTAAATAGGGCTGATCGCTATTGTACTACTGCCAAACTTTGGTAATGGGGAATGTACCTGCACCTAAATTTGAAAATTGCATGGGCTCCGAGATAAGAGGGGTGTGCAAAGTTCCACCTCAAGCCGGGTTGTGCACCCCTTCAGGGTCTTAATCGAGAAGGGAGGGTCACCTCTCTTTTATCTTTCTGAATTGCTTGGAATCCACTTTTCCTCATGGGAACTAACATGGAAAGTACATTCTAATGGCTAATCAAACAAGGATGCTATGCATTGACTAAAAAAGCCTTTAAATTCTTCAATGAAGTGCAAGTGGGTATTGGGAAATAACTAAATTGAAAGAGCTATGGATAGGGCATTACCCTTTTGTAGTGACTCACTGCTTTTACAAGATTCCCACATACCATTTTCATCATTATTTTATTCCTATAACATCAATGTTCAATCATCCAACAAAAATCCAAGTTAAATAGATAGTGAGTAGCATTTATGCAATCAATTCAACATCAATATTTGAATGGATATGAAAGAAATTCATCAAGAAATCATAATCATCATAATTAGTCCTGGGATGAATTCTACATACCATTCAATGGGAATTAAGAGGTTCTATTACACTCAATCTCTCTTATGAACAATAGGAATGATTCAACAATTAGATGAAAAGAGAGTTTAAGCTGAAAGCAATAGAATTACCTCTTTAATGTTGATGAAGAGTAGTAGATGAATCCAACCAATCAATATTCAACATAAACCACCATCAATGGACCAAGATTGACGATTATAAGACCAAATTCAAGAAAGCTTTGTCCAATATGATTGCTCCCATATGTAATCTTCAGCTCCCAATCAATAAGATTGCTGCAATGCAATCAGAGAAGATAGAAGTCTACAATAGCTTGTTGGAGAAGATCCTTTGAGCTTTGAAGAATGTAAATTCCTATTAGAATCAAAGATTCCAAAAATTTTCAAACATTGCCATGTAGAAGAGGCTAGAAATGCCTTCAATCTTGAAGAAATTATTCAATGCAAGCCCAATCTTTATGAAATACCTTCAATTAAACTTTCCTGAGGTTGTAGAAAACAAAAGCCCCATGAATTGAAGCCTCAATGAAGCAAAATTTAATGAAGATTGATGGCTGCCCTATTTTTTTCCAATCTAAGATGAGGAAAATGCTTCAATCTTGACTAGAAGCTCCAATGTTTGCCCAATGTTGGTTGTAGATGCTTGCTTTCCACTTCTTGAAGCTAAAAGAGACCAAGATTGACTCAAAACTTCAAGAAAATGTTAAGATCTTTATGCTGTCCACTTTCAGCCATAGCTAGGGTTGTGAAGGAAGCTTCAAGGCTGAAGGAAAGTGAAATATCAAATAAGAGATGACTAATACTTTAGGTCAGGGCTGCATTTGATTAGGAAAGAGAGGGCATAGCTTCAAGATGAGGTAGTGAACTAATTTAAGAGGTCAACAACATACTAAACACTGGCACAAATTGTCTAGAAGCTTCTACATCACGTGATGATCATCTTGATGAAGAACCATCAAATAGGTAGTCCATATGTTGCCCAGGGTATCAAGAATCATCTCCAGTAGGTGGCTTGAAGAGAAATGATCATGGCAGAGAGAAATGAGTAGATATCTCCATGCTAGTTTTCAGCAAGAAGATTAGAAAGAGGAAAGAGAAGATTGCCCTAAAAAGTAACTACAATTTAACCTCTCTAAACCCTATTTAGGCTTCAATTAAGTCCATGATCCTTCAAAATGGTCCCAAATTGACCACAAACCACCAAAATGACCAGGAATCTACCATTATTTCTTCAAAAATTCTTCAAGACTATCAAATTTAGTCAGACTTATTACAGAGACCTTAACTAGTCATAGTTTTTAACGTAGCATGTAAAAGTCTCATCAACCTTTATGAGAGACTACCTGTCATGGTGGAATGCATGTACTTGCCCTTTCCATATGCATGCTTTTGTATAACGAGTCATATGAGACAATACCTCTGAAACGAACAATAAGCATCGCCATGTTTTTCAATAATAAATGGCCCACCATGTTATATCTCACAATCTTGTAATTGCGGAAAATAAGCATTGCCATAGCTGCATTCACTCACGCACATATACATGCATTTTGCACGACTATACATTATTGTATGGTTATATGCCGAAAGGTGAAAGCCTACATGTCTTATAGAAGCTAGAATGGAATGATAGGGGAAATAGTTTTAAAGCTAACATAAAGGTTTTCTTTACCCCAGACAAAAAGCAAGTAACTATTCTCTTGGTGATGTTTCTATGGTGACCAAGCCTCATACAAATGGACGATACAGTCATGCATAAATGAGCACTTTGTAGATAATGAAAGAAGCACTACAACAAAAAGGCCTCATAGACGCACATTTAAACGCGGTTTTTGAATATAGAGAAAATCTTACGGGCGCATCTATCCGCCCGTCTATTTGTGCGTCTACCATTTCGCGTCTATAATCGCATGTATCAACGAATTTACACGCAAAAATAGACGCGCAATAGACGCACATATACACGCGCATATAGACACGCTGGTAGACGCGTTTTTACAAGCACTGGTAGACGTGAACGAAAAATAAAAAATGATATTAAAAATATATATATATATATTTAATTTCTTTTTTAAATTTGAATTATGGAGCGCGTGTATAAGCGCGTGTAATCTGCAGTGTAGACACGCGTACAAACACAGATTATTTGCAATTTAGACGTACAGATAGACGCGCAAAACAGAACTGGAAAAAAAAAACATACATCAGATTGTGCATTTGGGAAAAAGACAATGTATCTTACGGGCACGAGAATTGAAAATAAAAGTCTATGTATTCATTATAGATCAAAAGCATTTACATGGGAAGTTTAAGTGCTTGCGACCCAAAGCATGGCCGCAAGTAGTAGGCTCAAAGATGGATCATACATATACAAGAAAAGAAGGCCTCATGAGGAGGTATGGTGCTCCTCTATGAATCACAAGAGGAAACATCTTCGCTAGTACCACCATGGCTACTAGCATCGCTATCCCCCTCCTCGCTATGCTCCACATCCAGGTTCGCCTACACACACAAAAGATCAAGGTTGCTTACATAGACATGGTGGAGAAAAAGTTATAATTAGCTATACTTTTAATAGGAAAGTAAGAAAAACATACCTCCTCTGGCTGTCGAATCCTCATGGCCCGGTTGTATTGGTCCTCAGTGATGAGACCCTCCTCATAGAAGTGAAGCCATGTGGCTGTGCGGTTATGGCCTCGATGGTAACCTACCTCTCTAGGAGTAGGTATTCTACCAACGATGGTAGTCTGCAAAACAATTACGATATATACAAACAATTATGAGTCACAATATATTAGAATAAAATATATAAAGAATTGAAAGAAATATAAAATTTAAAAAACTAAAAATCAAAATATACTTACAAACTCTGCCTCCCACGACTCTCTGCCGCCCGATTCGTAATGCGATGATCCCATGGTTTCCATTTGGATTCGTCGCACCTCTGCGTGCTAGCGACTCTTCACTTTCTCTACTGCTTTCTTCTTGGCTTTCTTCCACTCTATGTGGTGGCACATAGGTGGTTGGCTATAGGCTCCACGCCCCTCCTCCTGCCTCCGTAGTGAGTCCCTGGCCTGTGTCATGAGGTGGGATCTTTTGTTGTGAAGCATATCCCTTACTTTTGTGCATCCCCAATCATCCAAGAATCGCTGACCCTCAGGATTTGGGTACCTCCTATGGACTGCCCTCAACACCTCCTGTCACAAGCCGCTTTTCTGATTTTTGAAGGCAATGAAACAATCTTTATACGTCGCATGCACGACGCTCCTCATGTACGCCATTACACATCCCTTCCTTCATCATCATGAAAGATGCCACCAGCATCTGTAACTCTATAGTACTGGCGTACAACCTCCTCTACATGATCTACTGGTGAGGGTGATCGCTCGCCACCTCCTAGGCAACCCCCACACAAGCCTCGTCCTCCCCCTTGACTCTCCCTCCTCCCTCTCTGTCGACTACCCTCTGCCTCGCTGGACGCACGAGCTTCTGCAGATGCACGTGCTTCTGCAGATGCTTGTGCTTCAGCCGATGCACGTACAGGTGCTGCACATGGAGTACCTGCATATGGAGTACCTGCATGTGGAGTACCTACATGTGGAGTTTGGGAAGTAGTGCCAGGCAAAGACGTCAGAGGCGTTCCACACATGACACTGAACACCTCGTCCATTGTGGGAGAGCGGCCAAGGTGTCTGGTCATCTCTCCCATGAAGTCTTCCCTACTAGGAAAACCTCCAAAAAATGCATTGACCCCCCTACCAAACGAGGCCAATGTATCATTCATGCGATCCAAATCCGGGTCATTGCTAGATGAACCAGGATACGACATCTGCAAGAAAAACACAGGAAAAAGACAAATTTATTTGGATACAAAAAATTATATATTACCTACATTTTCAAAGAGCTTTCTTTAGACATTGAGCATAAAACTTAAGTGTTAATGCTTCTCATAAACAAGAAAACTAATAAACACAAACATGGGATTGGTCACATTCATCATTGCAAAAATATATTGTTTACTATCAGAACTGGGAGACCTGGCGCGTATATCCCCGCATCTAAATTGCAAGTTAGACGCGCCCTCAAACGTGCTCCCAAAGTCAACCTTCTGTCCAGCGCGTCTATATTCGCATCTAAGATGTAGCACATATGCGCTGTCAGATGCACATTCCAGGTCAATGCTCTGCACGCGCGTGTATCATCGCGTGTAGACTGCAGAGCACACGCGCTCTAAGACACGCCCTCAGACGCTAGGAGAGGAAACATTTTTCGCGTCTATATCTACGTCTACACTGAAATTTAGACGTACTATCAGACGCGCTTGGTCGGCTGATTTTAGCCCGACGACCGCCATTGATGATTTACTGTCAGAGAGAGAACTAGGGAGAGAGAAAGAGGAGAGAGAAGATTGCAGAGGAGAGAGAAAGACTGCATGAAGAGAGAGAATAAGAGTGACGAGGAGAGAGAAAGACTAGATTTAGAGAGAGAAAGACAAGAAAGAAGGGGAAGCCATAGAAGCTGTGAGCAAGAAGGGAGAGAAAGACTAAAATTGTATTAATATGTCAAAAAGATGTGAAAAATTACATATTCTCTCCTTTTATACCAATATCAGTGTGACATGGCATAATATCAACATTATTAACACTTATTTGCTATTCCCAGCTTCTTACAATCCATCCCTTCCCAAAAGTTTTTGTCCTAAAAAACAATCCTAAAAACAACTAGAGAGGAGATGGATAGAACAGAGTACTACTCTGTTTTACAGCTTTACAAATGGGAGATGAATGAAGAATGACCATTACAAGAGCTGAATTTGAAGAACGGAAGTAAGGGCTAACTATATACATGATTTGAAGTACTTCAGAAGCAAATGGAGCCATAAAGTCTTCAACAAATAGTCCCATAACAAAGTAGACAGCTTGCTGAATAAACAGTCCCTGCTGGACCAAATCTGCCATAACTTTTGATAGAAGTGTCCAAATGAAATGTACCATATATCAAAATGAAGCTCTTGAAGAGTAATTTAAGCCCATATAGATAGCTTAATTCTAAAAATTAGGTACGATAAAAACTGTTCTAAAACAGCGTGCTGTCCTAAACCAGTCTGCATCAATACTAGCTCCATAAGCAATAGGCTTCAGCCACCAATGTCTCCCTCAAGTATGGATACTCATCCAATATAGAATCAGGTCTCCAAGAAGCCTCTTCCGATGGTAAACCTCTCCATTTGATCAAATATTCCACAATAGAACGTGATTGAAGCTTCTTTTCGCACTGACCTATAACAGCCTCTGGGATGTACTGAACAAGACCATCTTCACCAATAGGTGGTAGCTCATCAACTATATCCACTGGATCACCATAATAAGGCTTGAGCTGACTAACATGGAAGACGTTATGAATCTTTATAGAAGAGGGAAGCTCTAGTTTGTAAGCCAAATCTCCAATCTGCTTAAGGATCTTGTAAGGGCCATAAAACCTGTGGGCAAGCTTATTACTGGATCCATCTTTCAACGTAGAGTACTTGGATTTGGGCACCTTCAACAAAACCAACTCTCCTTCTTGAAACTCTAAAGGCCTCCTCTTCTCATCAACATACATCTTCATTTGATCTTGAGCCTTCCTTAGATTCACCTTACATTGCTGAAGAAGGGTCTGCATTCTTTCCAACTCTTCCTTCCCATGAGGATTGATCTTTTCATTAAAGATGACTATGGGTAAGGGCACCTTGTAACCATACAAAGCCTCAAAGGGTGAAACTCCTATGCTCGCATGAGTGGAATTTTTGTAAGCAAACTCAGCCAAGTGTAACCAAGAATCCCATGAGGTTTGGACATCACAACAAAAATGGCGAAGATAAGTCTCCAACCATTTATTAACTCTCTCTATCTGTCCATCAGTTTGGGGATGATAAGCCGTAGATGGAGCCAACTTAGTGCCCATAGATGTAAATACCGCTTGCCAGAAGTTACTCATAAACTTTGAGTCCCTATCATGGACAATCACCTGTGGTAATCCATGTAGTCTAAAAATATGCTCCATAAACTGGTTGGCCACTTGAGAAGCAGTAAACTGAATTTTTGTTGGGATAAAATGAGTTGCTTTGGTGAGTCTGTCAACCACCACATAAATACTATTCCACCCCTTCTTAGTAGTAGGTAAGCCAGTGATAAAGTCCATAGTAATATGAGTCCATTTACCCGTAGGAATAGGCAATGGCTATAACAAACCTCTTGGCTTATGGGTGCTATCCTTATTTTGTTGACAAGGCATACACTTCATAACGAAGTCCTTGACATCTTTCCACAGTCCTTTCCAATAAAAGCTCTTGCTGATCCTGTCATAAGTCTTGAAAACTCCCAAGTGTCAAGCTAAAGGCGAAGAATGTAACTCCTCCATAATTTTTCGCTTGAAAGAAGAAGTAGAGGGAATAACAATCTTGCCCTTCCACCAAATAAGACCATTTTTAAGCTGGTAATGCGAGTTTTCTTCCATAAGACCTTGTTGTAATTTCTGAAAAATGTGGCTGAATTCCTCATCTAAAAGATAGGCCTCCTGCAGTTCTTCAATCCAATCATTATGTAGTTCTGTCATGGCTGACACTTTGCAGGCCCACATACAAGAAAGAGAATCAGCCACTATGTTATCTTTGCCCCTTGTATGAGTGATGTCAAAGTCATAATTCTGTAATGTAGCTACCCATCGACGTTGCTTTGGAGTGAGATTTGACTGAGTAAGGAAATACTTGAGTACCCGGTGATCACTATGTACTCTGAATCGACTGCCATATAAGTAATGGTGCCATTTCTTGATTGCATGTAGGATAGCCAACATTTCCTGGTCATAAACATTCATGGCCATCTCCTCATCTGTAAGCTTACGGCTCTCAAATGCAATTACTCCATGCTCCTGAAGCAAAATAGCCCCAATGCCACGGCCACTAGCATCGCACTGTATAGTAAACTCTTTGGAGAAATCCGGGCATACTAGGATAGGAGCAGAAGTAAGTAGTTCCTTTAACTGGTTGAAGCTGCTATCTGCAAGAGCATCCCAAAAGAAAGCCTCTTTCTTCAACCTATCAGTCAAAGGAGCTGCAATTGCCACATAATGCTTTATAAATCGGCGATAGAATGAAGATAGACCAAGAAATCCTCTAAGAGAGGTAGTAGTAGTAGGCGTTGGCCAATCTCTTATGCATTGCACCTTCTTGGAATCAGCCTGTATTCCTTTTTCACTGACTATATGCCCCAAGTATTCCACTTCAGTCTGCATGAAAGAGCACTTCTTCTCCTTAGCAAAAAGCCTATGATGTCTCAACACATCAAAAACCTTCCTATATGTGATAAATGATCCTGTAAAGTCTTGCTATAGATCAAGATGTCATCAAAGAACACCAAAACAAACTGAAAGAGGAAAGGTTGCAAGGTCTTATTCATCAGGCTTTGAAAGGTAGTTGGAGCGTTTGTAAGGCCAAATGGCATTACCAAGAAATGATAGAGCCCACGATCAGTCCTAAAAGTAGTCTTGACTTCATCACCCTCTCTCATGTGAATCCGATGATACCCTGATCTCAAATCAATCTTCGTGAAAAATCGAGCCCCCTTAAGTTCATCAAGCAAATCATCAATCCTGGGTATAGGATACCTATTCTTCACTGTTATCTTATTGAGATCCCTGTAGTCAATGCACATTCTGAAAGATCCATCTTTCTTTTTGACTAACAGGACTGGAGATGCATAAGGTGAAGAACTTGGTTCAATGAATCCCATTTCAAGAAGCTCTTTGATTTTCTTGGCTATTTCCTCTCGTTCACATTTTGATAGTTTGTAAGGTGGCTTATTGATTGTCTTTGAGTTGGGCTCCAAATCAATGGGGTGATCCACCGCTCTCTTAGGAGGCAATGAAGTAGGTACTTCAAACAAATCTCTATACTCCTCAAGAAGAGCTATCAAGGCTGGATGGTTTGTTGAATTATTGGGCTGATCCTGTGTTTCTTTGTTCAAATGCAAAACAAATATCTGTGAGCGCTTCTTGTACTCTCTCTTGAGTTGTTGAATGGTGATAAGTTGAAAATCAGATCTACTAGGAATTCCCTGTAAATGGATGAGCTGTCCTTTGGAGAAAAACTCCATATATAACTGTGAGAAATCCATAGTGATCCTGCCTAATGTCATCAACCAATCACAACCAAATACAATATCTATGGGCCCCATTTCCAAAGTGATCAGGTTTACTTTGACTTCAAAATTTTCAGCCAACTGCAAAGAAACCTCTGGGCAAATCTGTGTGCTGATTTCTTCTTCACCATTAGCCACTTGTACTCTAATGGACTGCTGTAAGTCTGTGGGAACACAATTTAACTTGTCCATGATGGACTTATTGACAAAATTGTGAGTACTGCCACTATTTATTAGGATGAACACTGGCTTTCCACATATACTTCCCTTCATACGAAGTTTATTAGGGCTCTTAGATCCCGTCTAAGCATCCATAGAGATAGAACAATTAGTGGCAGCAAGCGACTCATCACAAAATCCACTAGGGTCAAACGGAACATCTCCGCCTGGATCAAAAGGAAAAGAGTCGGCTGGATTATAAAAGTACTCCTGTCCACCATCATCCTCAAAATCTTCATTTTCAGCATTGATTGCCACTGCATTAGCTTCATCTATGTCATCTTCAAAGTCCTCAAAAACTAGCATACTCTGGAGCTTTGGCTTGATATTTTTGTATACACACTTTGAAGCAAGATCAGGAGTATACTTTTCTCCACACTTGAAGCATAAACCCTTGTCCTTCCTTTCCTTGTAAAGATCCATGGGAATAGATTTGGGATTTGTATTAGCTGAAGTGGACTTAGGCTAGTTGTCACCCTGCTTAAATTCAACCTTTGGACTGTTTGCTGTCCTGAAATTACTTTGAAACCTAGAAGCATTGAATGGAGGATAATTTGATACCCGTAAGCTCCCACTAGGCATATGATTACTGCCATAAATGTTACCAACTTGTCCTTGCTTTAAAACAGTCCTTGGCTGTCCATAACTTGGCTGAAATGAAGACTCTTTCTTATACTTTATTCCATAGCGCTTCGCAAGCTCAATAGCCTTGAAAAGTGAAGTAGGATTTTGCGCCATAACATCAGCTGACAAAGATGGCTCTAAACCATACATAAACTTGTGAAGCTTGGCCTCATCACTGATGCTTTCTACATACATGGTCAAGTTGAGGAATTGGTTTGTATATTCTCTTACACTTAGGCCCCTTTGTTCCAAACCATACCATCTCCGTGCTAGCTTCTCTTTTTCAAGAGGCGAAACAAAGACTTCAGCCATAAGTGCCTTGAAAGCTTCCCAATTCTCAATAAGTACATTCTCTTTCTTGATATACCTCTACCAAGTATGGGAAAATCCTTCTAGATGCAAGGAAGCAAAGTGAATCTTCATATCATCAGTTTTAAGGTATATATCAAAGTAAGACTCCATCTTAGAGGTTCATTCCTCTAATTCAGATGGTGAAGATGACTGGCCATTAAATTTGGCTAAAACAATTTTGTCCTTGAATTCTCTTTCATGAAAGGGTTGCTGTCCCAAAATTGGCTGATCAGGATTTCCAAGTACAGAACCTCCAAATTGAGACTGAAATCTTCTAACAGGTGGCTGAGAATTACTATATAATCTTCCTGTCGGCAAAGTACCCCTGGAATTTTGAGTATGCAGTCCAAAAGCTTGAGTATTGGCCCCATTCAAACTGCCCAAATAGTCATCATGCCTTTGTGAAGCTTCTCCTACTTCATATTGACTATTTGGAATGCCTCTTCTTCCAATAATCCCATTTCCATGACCATTTTGGTTAGATGGTTGAAGTGGGACTGAAGGGCCACTATTTGAACAAGCCTTCTCATTAGCTTCTTTTGATGCCATTTGCAATTGTATGAGTTTAGAGATTTGTGCCATGAGTTGGTCGTTGGATTCTACCAACTTATCAATAGAAGCCTTGGTCTGACCAGTAGATTGAACCATCTGCTCCATTCTTGATAAGATGGCCTCATGTCGTTCCCTATGTCTTTGTTCATGGGCACACAAAGTATCAGTGAGTATACTGATTTCTCCTTGTTATTGAAGCTCTTCAGGGTTCTCTTGAAGTGTGCTATCCATCATGGAATCCCTGATTTGCTGAGCTCCTGGACCTTATTTTTGCCTTTATGTCCTGCCATACTAGTGCAGTCCTGCAGTACCCCCTATCAGTAAAATGGCTATAAATTTGGCTAGGAAGCTCCGATTTCAAAACTTTTTTGTGTGAATCGAAGCTAACAATGTCCTCTTCGAGATGAGCTATAGCACGCTATAACAGGTTTAGGAAAAAAAATTCTGTAGCTGGATTTCAGAGTCTGAACTGTCCAGTCCTGCAACCTGTCTAGACCTGTAAGTGCCCTATTTTGACCCTGTAATGCAAGATAGTAACCCCAAATGGCTACCAAACCCTCCAAAAGGGTATATAGGACCTGAGGGTACCCTGTAGTACCTGCATCTGTGCTTCAGCAATGAAGGGTGTACCTATAACCAGCTGTAAATACCCTGTAAGTGACTTGTAAATTCCCTGTTTTACCCTGTTTTGGTCCTGTAGGTACTTGAGTCCTTGGAAAGTCTTCAATCTTCAATCCTCCACTCGCTGTACCTGTGTGAGGGATAAAACGGCATGACAGGCTCCCTACACGGGCTTCGAATCACCGGGAGGTGGGCAAAGTTCCCCCCGGGTTGGTTGGTTGCACCCCTTCGAGATCTTCGATAGTGAGGGAGGGTCACCTCTCTTTTGTCCCACTATCTCCCCCGGCATCCACCTTTTTCCTCGGTAGGAATATCAACATGGCAGAGGCTAGTGTGCTAAGCAATCAACATGATAAGCAATTCAGAAATATTCATTTAGCCTTTCATGAGATGCAATTGATTGAGATTAGAACAATTGGGATAAGAGAAGAGTCTTACCGATGCAATTCAGTGACTCACTAATTGCTAGTACTTACCCTTTTACAATATTTCAATTTGGGCAAAAGAAATTCAGCCAATCAATTGGATTAGAGTAAACAAAGGCATCAATCAATGAATTCAGTCAATAGGATTCAAGTGTTATGCTGAAATTTCAGATTGAAGCCTCTAATTCACTGATTGGAACTAATATGCATTAAGCAAGCATTGCATTCATGAATAGATGGATTCAAGCAAAGGTTGGCTGAGAATTTAATGAATAATATTCAATTCTTTAATCTCTCAATCAAATGGATTAAGCTCAGCAATTGGATTAATGAGAGAGATTAAGAATTGAAGAAAAGTACCTTTGACATGGCTGAAGATGACTTGATCAATCTCAAATGCTTGATAGAGCCCCCGGTTGTCCAATGTTGGTAAAATAATCCATAAGGCTTGCTTATCTGGTGCTTGAGACCAATCTTGAAGCTTCAAATGCTTGAAATTGAAGCATTAAACCCGTTTCCCCCAAATTTTTACTCCATAGAAGCTCTTGATCTTCAATCTTTAACCATTCCGTGCTTAATCCTTGCAATTTGTTGAAGAATCCTTGCTGAGATGATTCCACGGGCCAAAAGGATGAAGAATCTTCAAGAAATTGTTAAGAAATGAAAGCTTGGGCTGAAGCTTTCATGGCTGCCCATGGACTGTTCATGTAGGGTTTCAAGAGAGTGAAAAGCTGAGAAATATAGCTCTATTTTGGAGTAAACACACCAGGAACTTGAAGGAATCACTGCCAAGGATGAGTTAGAAGCTCCATAGCTGAGGATTAACTGAGGGAAGATGAAGAACAGGCTGAAAAAAATCAGCGCAAATTTCGGGCTGCTGTCCAGGCCACGTGGCAGCTTCAACAGGGCATGAAATGGTGCTCTATTTGTTGCATTTGATGTCTAGAGTGCCATTATGCAGGCCATTGCTGATGGAGAGTAAGGATTAGTGAGAAAAGAAGAGTTCTCAGCCAGCAAACTCCATGGAAGCTTGGGCAGAGCTTGAAGAAATAGGAAAGGAAGACCTCTTTTGAAAAGTAATTGTAGTTTAGTCTCTAACTAAGCCCGGTTAACCATCCTTTACCCTAGTTCTTCTTGTTCTCCTCTCTCTTGTTCTCTTTTTCTTCCTCTCCTTGGCTTTCCTTTTTCCATTCTTGTGTGTTTGAAATGAAAGAAGAGGTGAGTCATGAGGAGGTGAGGCATGAAGAGACTAGGTGAGGCATGAAGAGACTGCATGTCGGCTAAAGTCAAGCTTCAGAACCACAAAAAACGCAGGAAAGGAAAGGCACAGTTTGAAAAGAAATGATTTAAGTATGGTTTGAATTTTGACGTGTGCGTTTATTTTTGTGTGTGTATGCGCGTCTATTGTTCAGACAGACGCGAATATAGACGTGGAAATAGACGCGAATATAGACACGTAGGTAAACACGAATATAGACGCACATTTAGGCTTTATCATAATTTTTTATTTTTAAGATAATTTTTAATAGTGAATTCTTATCATAAGTTTTAATGTATTTATGATGATTTTTGTGTATTTAAAATTGAGATCTTATGTAAACATATGAATGACAAATATTTTAATTTGATGTTGTCATGAATTAGATTTAATCATGTCGTCGTCATCACCTAGTGCAGTGCATGCTGATGAGTCAATGAGCACATCCTCAAGTGAGGATGAAACATTGCCTCTTCATAATCGAGATGCATGGCTACGATGAAAAATTAAATGCATGTGTGATCATTGTCGAGGGTGTATTTTTCGAGCACGTTGAATTGCAATGTCACACCTCAGCTTGTATGGAGAATGGGACCGAGAAAAATGACCGGTATTCATTGTTTTTTTACCACTAAGATTGCTAGTCTATGTTACGGGAATTATATATCAACGTACATGAAACTCCCTTTTGTGGTTGAGCAAGATGCGGTGCCACATTCTCAGATGCTCCCTTCCGGGTGTCGAGAGGTTGCAAAACGTCGATGCGAGGAGGCAGAGTCTTCAAGAAGAGTAGAGACTGACGACCATGATAGTAGCCCTCATGAAATGCCCCATCAAGTCGTAGAGGATGAGATTTTGGACAACACGGTACACTATCTATTTTCGCAACCGGTTCAGGGAGAAGGTCACTCTACGAAGCCAGATGATCCAGTATATGTAGATCATCTACTTCGTTGTATGAAGGTTGTACGTACTCCGTTCTTCGTGTGTCCCTCGAGATACTTAACTTGCAAACAATTTATAGATGGAGTAATGTCAGTTTGGATGCGTTATTGAAGTAGATATCAATTCAGTTTGGCTTATAAATCATAATATTAATTATTCTATTTTGAAATCAGACAGAAATATATGACGTTGGTGGTTTTTTAACTCACTTTCAAAAATATATGTAGGTTATTATCATAAATGCTTCCAAAAGGAAACAAATTGCCATCTAAGAGAGAGCAAGCAAGACATTACTTGACATCTCTAGGAGGCCTCGATTATGTCAAGATCCATGCATGTGTCAATGATTGTGTCTTATTTCGTGGGATTCATGAGTTCGCACAAGAGTGTCCTGTTTGTGGCGAATCAAGAAACGAAGTGGAGATGAAGTCAACGGATGTGCCTCATAAGGTTTTGCGACATTTTTTGATTGTTTCACGTATAAAACTTATGTTCAAGTGTAAGTCTATTGGAAAGCTCATGTCATGGCATGCTAGTCATCATTCAAGTGATGGAAAATGGAGGATCCCTACAAACACACCAGCATGGCAACATATAGATAATTTGTGGCCCGTTTTCAAAGAAGAGCCAAGAAATTTGAGATTTGGTTTAGGTATGGATGGAATCAATCCATTTGGCATCAAAATCACATCATACAGTGTATGGCCAGTGGTATTGGTGAACTATAATATTCCTCCATCCATGGCAATTAAAAAGGGACATGTAATGTTGTCCCTTCTGATTCTTGGAAAGCACAAGGTAAAAAACATGGACATTTACTTAAAGCCTTTGATTGAAGAGTTAGAAATGTTATGGGAAGGTATTGAGGTGCAAGATACAAGTGCATCTGCATCCTCTAGAGATTTCACATTGAAGGCCATGTTGTTGTGGACCATGCACGACTTTCCAAGATACGGAGAGTGTTCAAGTACATGTATATAACTCTATATTTGAAATTCAAGACTTGAACCAATTGAATTTTATGAATTCACTTGTTTTTTCAGGTTTAACCACGTCAGGATATCATGCATGTCCTATTTGCGGTCCCTCTCTAGTTTCCTCTAGGCCGGCACGTTTAAAGAAGGTTATCTACGACAATCATCATCGATTTCTTCCTATTGACCATCCCAAATATGTTCTCCCTACTAATGGAATGACTCCACAATCTCTAACCATTCGAGATTGGAAGGAGAGATGGATTAATGCCGACAGCAACCCTCCACTTGGCATGAGTCGGTAAGAAGTGCATTTCTCTCGATTGACTTTAAAGTATTTAGCATGATGAATTGTTTACATAATATATTATTTGTTTGTTAGGTTCTCTATATTTTTTCGTCTTTCATACTGGATTGAACTCAAGATCAATCATGTGTTGGACCCCATGCACATATTCAAAAATGTTGTATCTGCATTATGGGATCACTTGATAGGGGCTCGTGATTCAGTTAATGTAAGGGAGGATTTACGTAACATTGGTCGCATGAGACGAGCTTGGCCACACATTGGACCCAGAGGAAAGATTGAGCTACCCATGCACCTTGGATGTTGTCAAAGAACGAGGAAAAAATAGTGAAGGAACAAATATATAGCTTTCGAACACCCACAGGATGTATGAGATGTCTCAAGGGAGCCTTCATAAAGAAAAAGAAAAGAGGTGTGGAGCAACTATCTGGTTTGAAGTCCCACGATTGGCACAAAATGATTCAAGTAAGGGTATCTCTAACCATGAATATATAAGTAATTAGTGGAGTAACTATGTGTAAACTTTAGGGTATGATGACTTTTTCCTCAACTAATCATTTGATCTATGAATATTGTTTACATTCAGTTTGTACTTCCTACTAGCATATCCCATTGTGTATCCAAAGATGTAGGTGATATCATTTACAAGATGGGAGAGCTTGTGAGGTGTGTATACATTGTATTTTTTCATTATATATCTTTGAATTTCTACACAAAAATAAACAATTCTCAAATACATCTTGACAGATACGTGAGCTCGAAGGAAATTGTTCCAAACACATTGCAAGATGCTCGAGTATTATTTGTTGAGGTGGTTTGTTTGGTGGAGGAAATTTTTCCTCGATCCATTTTGACTACTCAATTACATTTACTCGTACATTTGATTGATGAGATCGCACTTTGTGGGGCAATTCATGTAAGGTGGATGTTTTTTCTTGAGTGCTTAATGAAAACCTTGAAAGATTTTGTGAGGCAAAAAGCACGGCCTGAGGGAAGCATGGCTGAGGGTTGGTTAGTGCAATCATCCCTTGTTTATATCTCTGAATATCTTGCTGAAGTGGATCCCTCTCAACCATGACTATGGAAAGATGATGAAGACTTGAGGATGACCTCTATAGTACCTCAAGGAAAAGGAATGAGTAAAGTGCTAACAAAAGAAGAACTTTGTAAGTTAAATAGTTTTTGTGTGCTCAATAGTGATGTAATGAGCAAATGGGTGACACTATATAATGAAGCAAGGGTAAGAAGAAAAAGCGAAAGACAAGAATTTCGCACTAGATATGGACGTAATGTCTCATTTCCAGATCATCTAAATGCGCTCCCACGTCATATTGATATAGATTGGTTACATGAGGAAATGGAGAGAATGGAAAAAGAGGAGGAAATTAATATATCTCAAGAAGAGTGGGAATACGCACGAGGTTGCTTATCAAAGGTGAGACATACTATCAATTAATTTGTTTCTATAAGTTTTATTTTATATAAATAATTGACATGTTTGATCTTTTATCTTTTACTACTAGTGCACATTATTCAATGCACTTTGGTGTGAGGGTAAACATCTTCGAACTCAACGTATAGATGAAAAGAGAAATACCCAAGATTGTGGTGTCCTTGCTCACTTCGAGGATGCCAATGGTACCATGGAAGGTTATTGTGGCTTGATCCAAGATATTCTGAAGCTTGACTTCAAATGATTCTTTATATATGTACTGGATGTGAAGTGGTTTAAAGAAGTGGTAACAAATGGTGAGCATTGTACAATCAGACATAATCCAAGTGGTTTTTTTAATCATTGACTCTACAAAATTTCACCAAAACAAGAATGACACATTAGTACTACCTCAACAATGCGAGCAAGTATATATGCAAAGGCTAATTTTTTTATATGTATACATGTGATACATATACACAATATAATAAGTACAATTAAGTTTTTTACTTTTGTTTTTCAAATACAGGTTGTGTATCATCCAATGGTAAACAATAACTGATGGTGGTATGTCATCCCTATATCTAACCGTTCAAAACCAATATATGGTAATATTACCGACATGGAGATAGCAGATGACAATCCAACAATTAATGATGATGTGCATGATGACACCATAATGGATGATATGCGTGATATAGTACAAGATGAACCTCGCGAGGATGTTCAAGGAAACGCAAAGAAGACAATAATGTGATTGTCGATGATATTGATGAAGTTATTAAGCAATATAGCAACACATCTGATAGTGGGATAGACTTATTTGTTTCGTTACCTCTTGGTAACATAGACCTAGAAGTAGATAGTTTAGCAAGGGTTGATCTCATTGAAGATGAGATGGATCATTCACTGTAACATACTTAATTTGCTTATTGATTCAATGTGTATTCCTAATTCTATGGGTTTTTATCATGCGCACACATGCATACTCAAGAATCAATAGTCAAGTTTAAAGCTAAATTGAATTTTCCATGATAAAAAGAACGTATTTTTTATCATCTTCAAGTAGAGAAATTACGAGATATATATTGCAATGCTTGCTACTAATTGTAAGGTTTCTGTCACTTGTCGCTAATTACTTATATCAGGCTTTTCAACTTGAGGAACTGCCATTCATTAGAGAGCAATGAAAAAGTAATTATTAACTCTATTTTTTTAATTCAACGATTCAGTGTGTATTCTTAATTCTATGGTTTTTATCATGCGCACACGTGCATGCTCAAGAATCAATTTCAGGTGGTTAAATAATTATTAACTTTGGTTTTTTAATTATGTGAATTGCAATTTTAGGTGGTTAAATAATTGTGTGTCTGCTAGCGTGTCTATATTGGCATCTATTTGTGCGGATATATAGACGCAAAATTCACGTCTATTTACATGCACGTTTACACATACTTATAGACGCAATGATAGATGCGCCCGACTTTGTGCGTCTAACATGCGCGTCTATGCCTCGTTTCTGTTGTAGTGAAGCCCTTTTTTAAACTCATAAAAGTGGATTTAGTGATGGCCTTTGCCAATCACTTCCGACACACTAGGGAGGTTTATGTATCCCTTTATTTCTATGTGAACCAATCGGAGTCATACATTAATTTCCATCATCACATTGTTCATAATTTGTTAGCATTGCTTGTTACAGCATGTGATTTATACTAAGCAATAGTATGGTGGCTTGGTCTTGCCATACTAATCAACTTGATAAGCAACATGGAGATCAACATGAACAAACTTCACAAAGGCATAATGACTATTTGGGCAGTTTGAATGGTACTAACTCCCAAGCTTTTGGACTGAATACCCAACTTCCTAGATATCCTCTACCAATGGGAAGGTTTCATATTAGTTCTCAGCCACCTATTGGGAGAGTACCATCTTATTTTGGAGTTTCAAATACTCACGAGCTGTCCGTTTTGGGACAACAACCCTTTCATGAAAGAGAGCTAAAGGATAAGATCATTTTGGCTAAGTACAATGGTTATCATCTTCACCATCCGTTCTAGAGGAATGAATTTCAAAATTGGAATCTTACTTTAATATATTCCCTAGAACTGATGATATGAAGATTCATTTTGTATATTTGCATTTGAAGGGATTTGCACATACTTGGTGGATATACATTAAGAAGGAGAACATACTTGTCGAGAATTAGAATGCATTCAAGAAACTTATGGTTGAGGTTTTTGTCTCTCCTCTTGAAAAAGAGAAATTGGCACGGAGATGGTATGGACTAGAGCAAAGAGGCCTAAGTATAATGGATTATACAAGCTAATTCCTCAATCTTATCATGTATGTAGAGAGAATTAGTGATGAAGCTAAACTCCACAAGTATATGTATGGTTTAGAACCTTCTTTATTAGCAGCTGATGTTATGGCACAAAACCCTACCAATCTAGCTATTGAGCTTGTAGAGCACTATGGAAGGAAATAAAGAAGGGAGTTTCCATTTTAGCCTAGTTATGGACAACCAAGGACTATTTTAAAACAAGGACAATTTGGCAATGTTTATGGTAGCAATCATGCACCAAGTGGGAGCTTAAGAGTGCCAACTTAACAAGCCTAAATCTATTTCAGCCAATATGAATCCAAAGTCTATTCCTATGGACCTCTACAAAGAACGAAAGGAAAAAGGATTATGCTTCAAATGTGGAGAAAAGTATACAGCTGATCACACCACAAAAAATGTGTATACAAAAATGCAAAAGCCAAGGTTCATAGTATGTTAGTCTTTGAGGATTTTGAAGATGACATTGATGAGGTCAATGCACTTGTATCTACTGCTGAAAATGAAGATGTTGAGGAAGAAGTTGGATAAGAATATTTTTATGGCCCTGTCGACACTTTTTCTTTTGATCTAGGTGGAAGTGTTCCTTTCGATTACAAAAAATTATGGAGGAGTTGCATTCTATGCCTTAGTTGGACACCTTGAAGTTTTCAAAACCTATGATAGGATTGGTAAAAGCTTTTATTGGAAGGGATTATGGAAAGATGTCAAAGATTTTGTTATGAAGTGCATGCCTTGTCATGCATGCATTGTCAGTAGAATAAGGATAACATCCATAAGATAAG
The DNA here is from genome assembly GCF_053477565.2 of Lygodium microphyllum. Classification (NCBI taxonomy): domain Eukaryota; kingdom Viridiplantae; phylum Streptophyta; class Polypodiopsida; order Schizaeales; family Lygodiaceae; genus Lygodium; species Lygodium microphyllum. The sequence continues at coordinate 69,868,725 of NC_141161.1, forward strand.
TGGTTTGTTGCAGCCATTACCTATTCATACAAGCAAATGGATGCACGTTACCATGGACTTCATTATTGGCTTGCCTACTACCAAAAAGGGATGAAGTAGTATATATGTGGTGGTGGATAGACTCACCAAGACAACCCATTTCATTCCAACCAAGACCCAGATTACATGGATTATCGCAGGTGAATGTTCATGACAAAGATTCAAAGTTCATGGGTAACTTTTGGCAGGCAGTATTCACATCCATGGGTACTAAGTTGGCTCCCTCTATAGTCTACCATCCCCATAAACTGATAGACAGATAGAAAGGGTAAACAAGTGGTTGTAGACTTATCTTCACCATTTCTGTTATAATGTGCGCAACTCATGGGGTTCTTGGTTACACTTGGCTAAGTTTTCCTACAATAACTTCACTCATGCTAGCATTGGAGTTTCACCCTTTGAGGCTATGTATAGTTATCAGATATCCTTACCCATAGTCATCTTCAATGAAAGAATCAATCCTCACGGTAAAGTAGAATAGGAAAGAATGCAGACCCTTCTTCAGTAGTGTAAGATGAATATTAAGAAAGCCCAAGACTAGATGAAGATATATGCAAATGAGAAAAGACGACCCTTATAGTTCTAAGAAGGAGAATTAGTTTTGTTGAAGGTGCCCAAGTCTCGTTATTCTACTTTGAAGGATGGAACTAGTAATAAGCTTGCTCACAGATTTTATGAGTCCTACAAGATCCTGAAGCGCATTGGAGACTTGGCATATAGATTGGAGCTACCCTCTTCCACTAAGATTCATAATGTATTCCATGTTAGTTAGCTCAAGCCTTTGTATGGTGATTCTGTTGATATAATTGATGAGATGTCACCTATTGATGAACAAGGTCTTATTCAGTACATTCTAGGGGGATGTCATAGGTCAGTGTGAGAAGAAGCTTTGCTCTCACTCTATCATTGAATATTTGATCAAGTGGAGAGGTTTGCCACCACTTGAGTAAGATTCCTGGAGGCCTGATTCTATACTAGATGAGTTTTCTTACGTATGCGACACATTGGTAGCTGAACTATACTGATATGGAGCTACTTATGATGTAGACAAGGTCTTGATAGCATATTTTTTTAGAATAGTTTTTATTTTGTTTAATTTTTAGAATTATACCACCTATATAGCATCAAAGTACTCTTCAAGAGCTATGTTTTGACATGTGGCACGCTTCGTTTGGTTACTTCTATCAAAAGTTATGGCAGATTTAGTTCTGCAGGGTTTGTTCTTATAGCAAGTTGTCTACTTCGTTTTGAGTCCATCATTTGAAGACTTTAAGGATCCAAGTACTTTTGAGGCACTCTTGATCATGTATATAGTTGAGGCTTACTCTCATTCCTTCATTTCAGGCCATATGTTTTTAATCTTTCATTCATTTTCCTATTTGTATAGCTGAAAACAGAGTAGTACTCTATTCCATCCATCCTATACCATGTCACATTGACATAGGTATAAAAGGGAGAGACATGTAACTTTTCACATCTTTTGAAACATTAATACATTACAGTCTCTTTCCTCATTACCTTGCTCACAGCTTCTATGGCTTCTCACCTCTTTCTATCTTTCTCTCTCCTCATCGCTCTCTTTCTCTCTCTCCTACACTCCTCTCTCATGTGTAGCCTTCTCTCTCTTCTTTCACTCTCTCTAGTTCACTTTTTCACACAGGGGGTCATAGGTGAAGTAAGAGGTCCATATGACTTGCATTAGGGAGGAGTCACCTCATCTATCTTTGGCATCGGCCCACTTTGCCTCTTCCATAAGATTTAGTTTTTGCCTTGAGAGGATGGGGACCATCCAACCAATCACCCCCTTGGCAAGCTTCTGATCTTGCAATTGTAGAGCTAGTACCTAATCAATGTTGATTAGGGATGATCTTCCTCCACTCTCTACCTTGGAACCCCCCAATCTGCCCTCCACTTTTGGTGAAGTTACTAGTGACCAAGAGATGGACCTCCATCCCCTCTTGCCAAGTAGTTTGTGCTAGAGGAAGGTTGCAAAGTCTCTTTCTATGGAATTCCAAGGGCTCTAACTTAGGTTAAGGATCATGGTAAGGAAGGCAATAAGGGATGTAAGCATCACTTTAACAATCACTACCTTGACTAGCCAACTTGTAGGGGTCCCTTTCCATTTGTCACTGACCTTGTTTTGGAGCTAATTAGCTTCTTGTTTCATTAAAATTTCCACCCCAAGAGGGTGACCTAGGTGCATGAAAACTTGCTCATGAGGGATGGTTTGGAACCCCAAGTTTGAGCCCCATCATAGGATATTGGAGAATCCAAGAAAGACCACTTCAGTTTTGGGTACACTAAATGTAGAGCCCGAGAGCTTGCAAAAGTCCTCATAGAGCGCAATCAGCTCTTGGACCAATTGTCTTTCAACTATAACTATGTTGGAATTATCATCAGCAAAGAATTGGGCTACAAATTGCTTGCTTCTAGGGATAGGGAGCCCTTTCATTAATCCCTTCGAGGCCTTTAGGTTGAGGCATCTCAAGAGAGGGTCAATGATGGTAGGGAAGAGCAAGGGGGCATCCTTGTCTAATCGATTTTGATCTCAAAGGGGTTGAAACACACCCCATTCACTTGTACAATTGCAATAGTATTAGAGAAGAGCGTTCAAATCATGTTCACAAAGCTTGAGCCAAAGCCCGTAGCTATCATTGCTTAAAGGATGAACTCCTAGCTAATTTTGTTTATGCTTTCTCAAAGTCTATATTAATAAGCAGGTAATTTGATCGACAAGACATAACAAAGTTAATTGAAAAGATTAAGTTGAGAATTCTATCATGAATCTTCCTACCATGGATGAAGCTGTACTGTTAGGGTGAATAAGCTGCCTAAGGAGGAATTTGATCGTAAGTGGTAAAACCTTGGCCATTATCTTGTAAGGAACATTCATCATTATGAGTGGTCTCCAAGCATTCAACTTGGCTCTATCCAAAGATTTAGGGATGAGTTTGATGAGTCCAATGTTGGTCTCCTTAAGCAAGTGGCCATCCTTGCAAACTTGATCAAGAAATTTGATAAGATCCTTGACACAAGCATCCCATAGTGTGTGGTAAAATTCGAGGGAATGCCATCTATTCTTGTGGCTTTGGCTTTGTCCCTCTTCATCTTCTTCACCGCAAACTTGAGTTCTTCTTTGGAGAAAGGCCTCACTAGTGCCAGGGCTTCTCTCACAGACCTTGACTTGGCTCCAAGAACGTTGTAACTTTGGCATGATAATTTGCAAACATGTATGGGGTTGTGCGTAGTACTGTAGCTAGATGATTAGTCATTACTTTAGCAATGTATTCACAATCTTTCAAGGATAACCAAATATTTTGTATCCCTTAAAGCTTAGTATTCTAGCATCCTCAGTGCACATCTTGACCTCTTGAATAGCCAACATGTCCACTTTCTCAATCCGAGGAGTTTCCTACATGCATCATTCTTGGCTTCAGCACCAAGCCCCCTAACATTCCAAGTTACCATTGTGACTTTTGACATGGCAGCTTCACTCTTACCATCGTTTTTATCAAGAATGACATAGAAGTTTTTGTTAACTAGTGGCTAATTGCGGGCAAGTTTTTGGAGTTAAACCTTCTTCCTATTCTTGCCTTTGGCTTTGTTGGTGGCTGGTTGCACATTTTCTTTGTTTCCTTCTTCACTCTTTTGATTAGCTTCACCCCTTGTATGTGCCACATGGACCTTTTTTTGCTCCTTCTTTGGACTAAGGCATCTTGATGATTGCCATTCTCTACCTTCTTCTCGCATCCTAGGCTCTTCTATTGCATGGCCTACACGTCTAGTTTTTTCCCATTGTCTTGTGAGTTGCGCTCCTTAGGGGCTTCCTTGTGTAGATAATCTCTAGTAAAATGTTCCCCTTCTTTGCAGAGAAAGTAAGAATCTAGGAAAGTAGAGAATCTAACTTATCCTTGCCAAGCTCACTCTTCTTCCTTTGGTTGAAGGCCTTTTGGTTAGCTTGCAATGAGTTTTCAATCTTTGTAGGATTGCCAAAATCTACACCAATAGCAACATAGTTGACCTCCATAGCTTCATCCTTCCTTCTTTGTTTCACCATCATGGTTTGTTCCTTTGCATTGGCTCCATCGACACCTCTCTTGCCTCCATGCATGCATGGAGAGCGAGCTTAGAGTGGGGGGAGAACACGAGTCGGAGGAGGGAGTTAAGGCGTAGTTAATGCCCTTTATGGGCTTTAACGGCCTCCACGTCTAGCCTCCACCTCATCAAGAAGAGGTAGCAATCAATTCTGATATTGTTTCAATTGTTACCAATTTTCTTTAACATGTTCTTGCTATTGAATATACCACATGGTTGCTATTTCTTCGAAGTGTCCTTATTTCTTTGGTTTTTTGTTCTTCAATCCATGAATGATAGCTTGTCATATGATCAAAATAATTAAACCAAGAAAGCATGTGATTTGTAGTGTTCATTTGATAGAGCATGGAATTGATTGAAGGCATCATTTGTTCCATGTGTATATTAGGATGTTGTTCATGTTGGGCATACATTGTTTCCTCTTGCAAGGGCATATGTGGCCTATGAGGGCTAAGGGGAGACCATGTGGCAAGTGCTACCAACTTGGCAAGAGCCTAATATGGAAGAAAAGATAGGGTAAAAGGAGCTTGAATAGATCTTTTAAATACATGATGATGCCTTCTTTTTCTCTCTTGTGTTTCTAAGAGTGGTTGATAATAACCACTTAACCCAACATGGATTGTTCTAACTGATCCTCACAATATCTTTGAGAAATTATAGGTATAACTATGTATTTAGGCTTTTTCATTCTCGCACAATCTTGAAAAGGGTTCCTGACCCAGCTCTATGTAGGAGGAAACAAACGTAACACGCTCATCAGAGATGGATGATGGAGTGTTTGCAACGTATGGTTACCTCATGAACCGGAAGATCTTGCAAATGCTATTAAAAGGCTGTGTTTCAAAATGCAACGGTAACTGCGGTACAAAGCAATTCAATTCTAACTTTCGAAGATTCAATCAAAATCACTTTGTTCCATTTTCTTTTCGTAGATTTTGAACACGACCTCCCCACTTTACCAACAAACACAAATCCAAATTCTAAGCCATCTTTCGAGCCAAATCCCAACATTCAATAGTCTACGAGCCACACTTATTGATTGAAAGGGACATGACAACATGCACGCGTAGAAAGGATGCCAACATTGTGTCTGTCGAATGTTATGATAGGATACCATGGAATATGCCAAAACGTCCGTTAGCTTGTATTCTCTGTGGATCTCAAAAATGTCCACTGGCTGAGGCCGCGGGGTGGTATATGTTCTCTGTTTCTGTATCTACATGATGAAGCAAGCATTTGGGTTCTCATCGCTGAACATGGTGGACGCAAGATCGTCATCACGTCCACCGTATCTACTTGTGCTGCTCTGGTAATAATTTATATGGGCTGCGCCATATTGAGAAGGATTGGCGATCACGTTAGTGTTGCTAGTGTTGTAGCCGTGCTTCTGGTAGTTGTACGACCGCGCAAAGGACTTGCTGTGCTTCAAGTAATTGCTCACTGCCGTGTCAATGCCGTCTGTGCCAACAGCAGCAGCTTGCTGTTGATGCTGGTGATAGTTGGTGGTATTCATGTTGTCAGTGCAATTATCGGATCCATAATCGTAATTATAGCCGCTGCTGTTATAGTTGCTATAATTGAGGGCCTCTGGCCAGAACTCTACCCTTTTGCCGGTCTTCCTGGCTGCCTTGAGGACCTTCTTTCTATCGACATAGCCGGTTACCGTCACCTTGCATCTCTTCAGGTCCACCTCCACACTCTCCACCCCTGCCATTCATGAATTTAAGACCATCAGATCATTTACTGTCACTGAACATGCCCTGATTAAGCACAGCATTTGATTTAACACACCTCAAACAGCTCTATTGATAGGCAATAACCACTTGAGGATTCAGAAATGTTTGGGCTGATCCGTTCAACATAAACGTCCCTAATCTCATCAGTTGGTTAGCTAATCTTGGTGATCTCCAAATCAGTTCAGTTGATTAACGAGCGCTCATAAGTCACAGTCTTCATTAACACGTTAACTCTCTTTACATTCACATGCAGCATAACATATTAAAGAGAAGAAACAGCTGCCTGTACCTTTGAGGTTAACCAGGGCCTTTCTCACACTTCTCTCACAACCGGCACAGTCCATTCGGACCAGAAGCTCCACCATCTGCACTAGCAATTATACCCCACAAGTTAGTTAACAAAATATCGCTAAGGCGCAGAGTAAAACCGCTTCAGGAGCTACACTACATTCTTGCAAAGTTAAGATGTTGAATTGGAAAGGTAAGCAAATGCATCATTACAAGCAGATGGGGCAAGCTGTCGTAGGGAATATAGCAGCTGTGCATACCTCCATGGCTGTCGACGATTATGCCGCGGGTTGAGTCTCAACGACCAGCAGATGAAGAGCTAGCTAGCACTATGCAGACTGATATGCAGTATTTACAATACGAGTCTGGAAGTCTCAAATGTGGGGCGCAGTGGGTTATGGCAGATCAATGCCGGCTGCCCAGGGAAATAACAAGAGAGCTGGAGCCGGAAGGTAAGTATAAGGTGAAGAAGTACGAGATTTAAACAGGAAAGAGTTGAGTTAGCTGATTCTGCAGACATCATGGGGTCTTATGTGCTTATATATGTATATACAGAGAGAGAGAAAGAGAGAGAGAGAGCATGTGGGGGAATTTCGGAGAAGCCCTCCTCCAGTACTACTCTACTCTGAGAGAGAATATGGGCCTTGGTTTTTGTGTTTCTTGTGAGCTGGTTACTGGCCGGTGACATGCAAGAGAGAGGCGGTGTGTATCATCATATGTATTATCATGTAATATGTACCGCGAGTGTGTAGTCCCTCCCTCATGACCTCCTTCAAAATTAAAAAGAAACTTTATTGTAACGTTCTCTTTTCCTTTTAAAAAACTTTGTTATGGAGCCAAGAATGGCTAGCTCTAGTGGTAGCGAAATGGTGTAATAAACCCAAGGTCATGGGTTGTGTCCTAGAGGCAGTAGTTTGGCACCTTGTATGATGTAGGATATAAGAACCTAATTATGGCTCTAGTAGGTCAGTCACCAATATGGATGTTATCATAGGACTAGTAAAATCTGTGGTCAAGGGTTTGGGTGTCCCTTGAGTACAATTGTCGATATAAGCTTATCTTTACTATTAGTTAAGGGGAGGTTAGGGGCGGGTGCCACGCGTCCAGCACTCGCCCTCGCCGCGAAAATTGCGCCCACCCTGGCGCAAAGCGTCGGGGCGAGTCTAGGCACAGAGCGCCTAGTATTTAATTAATACAAACAATATTTTGCATCTCAAAGTTTGTTATCGAGGCTCTATGCCAGTTCGATTTCTACCCGAGTTATGCTTCTCGGATTGGACTAATCTATTCGCATCTAAAACAACTTTGTTATCAAAGCTCTATGTTATCAAGGCCACATCCACTTTCACACTCACCCAACGGTTCACAAAAAAACATTTTCAACATGCTTTGATAGTTGAGTGCTCATGAACTTACAAATGAATTTTGCAATGTTTATAGTTTGAAAAATGGCCAAATACATGTAATTTAATTTTAAAAATCCCTCTAAAACTTTTAACTGAAGGTTTTCATATCTTCTACCACAATCGTTTTTTGTGAGCAATTAGATGGTCTCGCTAGGGCATAGCTCGAGGTTTGAGCCCATACACGTATGAAACTCAACTAGCACTCAAAACAATTCAGTTACAATCCCATTGGTTTTATTGTGTCCTAAAGCTTTTTCATTACATTATTACTAAATTGGTCTCAAGCTAAAATTGAATTTCATTTGAGGGTTTTCTTGTGTTTTGTGTCAACAAATTATTGTGTAGGTCTAGTTATTCTTTAGAACATTCTAGTTGTTTATAATACTCTATGTCATTCACAACAATATTAAAATGTATCCAATATAACATTGTTGGCCCTTTCCCCAAAGTCACAAGCATGCACATCTTCTCTGAGAAAAGAAAATCACGCATGCCAGTAAGGTTCTACTTGTTCAAGCTTCTTGAATGAGTTATATCATTCTCTCTCTGATGTTATGTTGGAACTTGGCTATTTTGTACATCCTCTTGGGAGCTACAAATACATATTTTGAATCTAACAAAAACCACTTTGTTATTGTTTTAACAAAAGTCCTTCTTGTTTCCCCTTCCCTATGTAGTTTGTGGGGTGTATACCATGTTTTGTTACTAAGTTGAGTGAAACACAATGAAAGTGAGTTTGAAATTTAAAATAACAAGAGCATAGACACACAATCAAGTTTAATATTTAAATGCTCAAAATAAATAGGAAGTGTTTCTTCAAAGGCAACAACCATATGGCATTTTTAAGGATGATTAATAAAACAAACAAGACTTATGATTAGCTGTAGATTGGGAAGGAGGTTTCTTATATTTAAAAAATTGTTCTTTGCATCACTAAACTAGTTGTTTATTTCAAGAGAGACTTTATGGTCTATGCTTTTAGCTCTTGTTCATTTGTCTCTCATAGCATGTTCACATCTTCTTAATCATGGCATGCCTATAGTAACATATAAGAGAAAGGAAAAATGTTAGTTCAAATAAAGGATACATAGACACATGCACACACTCTCTCTTTGTGCATATGTGTGTGTGTGTGTCTTTGGGAATGCATCTATAAGAAAGCCCATATATCACATGCATTCAAGGGGTATTTAAAAGAACTCTTAGTCTATGTGCTAGGAAATAATTAAATGATCCCTCCTTCTTAAAAGTCTGGTTTGGTGACCTCATGTGATTAGCACTTTACTAGCCTCTATATGCTACATGAAGTTGTATAATTCATGTGCACACATATAGAATGACAAATAGCTAAAGATTCCTACACACATATAATTAGCTAAAAATAACATGGAAACATAAAGAAGACTTCGAAGATGATGAACCCACAAAATAGCACCCAACATCGTAATTCAAAAAGAGGAGACAACAACTATTTAAAAAGAGGAGATGGCATTGTGATTTCGAAAGAGAAAGAAATAACTATTTAAAATAGATAGGTAGTTTGTGAGTATATGTTTGTAGGCATGAAATGCATATAAGGATTCCCATTACAAAATGCCTAGAACTTGTATAATAATGTAAAATAGATAGGTGGTTTTTGAATATGTGTTTGTAGACATGAAATGCATATAAGGATTCCCATTACAATATGCGTAGAACTTGTATAACAATGTAAAAAATTGCACAATTTTTAAAGTAAGTGTGGATACAATGCCATCATTTGACTAGAAACTTCATCATGACACAAAACACAAAAGAAATACTCCACTGAGTATATGTATGGAGTTGATATTGTAGTTATACTATAGCACAATGACAAGTTCATTCTATATATGCGACTTAGGCCTTAGTTGAGTTACTCACTTGAGAATGATGGTCGAATACTATCCATGGTGCTTGTTTCTTTCTTCATCTTAGCAATGATAAATGGCTACATCACTTGATGCTTGTGGCATCTAACACCTCTTGGCTATCTAGGCAAAGATATTGCTTGTCTACTGGCATTGGGAAGTGAGTACTTGGGCATGCTTGGAGTGTTTGAAGCTCAGACATGCGATGTATTTTACATGCAAGGTGATGTTCAGAATCTATGATAGCTCATGGATTTGACATCTAAAGCTCATTGAAGCTTGTTTGGTACCTACAAATGCTTGGATGTTACCACATGGTTATGAAATGATTTATGAATGTTTATGAGCATTGAATGCTCAGTTTTTTGGATTGACTTATTGCTAGTTACACAGTTGGCTGGCTGGTTACAGCCTGTTTGAAGTCTTTCTCTCACTGGTACTTGAATATGGTACAAGCACAAATCACTAGATTTCAGAGCATGAAGACCTATTAGAGGAGACTTCATAGCAACAAGAGAAGCCTCTTCTTGAAAGATTTAGGGTATGCTTCACTTCATGTGTTTCTAATTTGTTCTTTTATTTTATTTTTTGGTGTTTATCTATATAAAAGTGTAATTAAGTGCTTATTTAAATAGGGTCATGTTAAAGATAAATGTAGGTTTAAATGCAAATTTAGTTACGATGAGAAAAGGGTTCATTTTGTTGTAGATGTGCATATTTTATGCCAAAAAATAAGCATTAATTTGTAGACTTTGCAAGATCTAAAATAGGTAGATGTTAACATGCAAATTTTGTTAAGATAATACTATTTTGGTTATTCTTATTTTTCTTTAATATTATCCTTCAATATTTTATTGTGTCAAACATATGGATTCTATTCTCCTAGACATTTTATTATGTCAAATATATGGATTCTATTCTCCTGGACAATGCTCAACGAGCATGCAAGAAGGGAAGAAAAAACTAAGGAGCTATTGATTTTATAGAATTATGGGTCTACTAACCATAGTTTTGGAATGACTAGTAGCTCCTTGGTTTTTTTTTTTACTACATAGAGTGCATTTATGTTCACATGTGACAATATGTCAAAAGTATACCTCAAAGCATGTTTAAAATGATGTTTAAACTACTATGAAAATTTTAGTGTTAGCACATTTAAACATGCATTCAATCTCATGCTTGTACTCAATAAAATATTCGTAGCTATGTAGTTGAATTTTATCATGTGATTTTAAGCCCGATAATAAATGCACACCTATAATTTTTTCGTTTTTAAGTTCAAGAAATGTATAAATATGGCCATCTATAGGCCTAATTCCTTGTAGTGTTATGTGACATGCATTGGAGCTCATGTTAACACGTTCTATTTTTCCTCTAAATATTGCATAAGAATGTAAGCAAGTTAAGAAAATATAATGTCCATGGACATTCTTAGGTAGCATATGTTCTTTGCATTTTCTTCATTTGGCCATTTTTTTTGTCAAAATATCATTTTCAATCTACCATTCCTTATAGAAAATTTTAGTCAGAAACTATTACAAATGTGGGTCACACACACACACACACACACACACACACACACACACACACACAGAGGTTTGAGGAGCAACCCATGTTGTTCCTGCTGGATACATAATCTCACAACACTAGATTTCATTGTAACAGTTGCTCTCAAATTTGCATCTCTCTCTCTCTCTCTCTCTCTCTCACACACACACACACACATATAGTTGAGGAGTAAATACATTTGTTTGTAGTGGACATAGAAAGTTGCAACATCTTATTTCATTCTTGCTCTCACTTTCTTATATCTCACTAACAATAATTCTCTCTCATACTTGTGAGTACAATAGAGGTCTATTTCAATATTAGTGGAAGAAGATACTAATTTTTTAATTGCCATTGCAATAGTCATAAAGAAGACAACATATACCACATTATGATTATGTTTCTGATTCATTTGGGTAAATTACAAGATTTTAAAGACATGATACTTTACAAGATCATGAAATTTAGCTTTAATCACTTGCTATCCATGGATTTCAAAGTCAAGAAAATCCAATAGATGATGCACTTTTTTGATTCAATCACCTACCATCAATAGATTCTAGAGATGGAAAAATCCAATCACTTGCCATCAATGGAATTTAGAGATAAGAAGATTGACTAGATCATGATCTTTTAGAGAGACAAAACTAGAATCAAATGCCATTAGCAAAAGCAAAACAAGGCCAAAAAAGTGATGGTATCATGAAAATTTGAAGTACAAGGGCCTAATTCATGTGTTAAACATTGATGAATCGAAAAAGCAATGAATCGTGCTTGATATAGTAAACTTCTTCATTAATAACACTAAAACTATAGGAAGGGAACTAAGGTGTGCAATGTTTGATTGATTTCTACAACACCCTATAGTGCTAGGATTATGAGATAATTCATGTAGGAAGGAGCAAGAAATATGAGCAACATTAGTGGCTAATGTGTGTAATATATTGGCCATTATGAAATAACCAACAAACAAGAAAGGGTTGTTGGTAAAGAATAGTGCATTTACCATGCTAGTGAACTCAATTAAAGTAATGCCCATGCATATAGTGGCAATGTGAAGAGAGCGAGCCTAGAGTGGAAGTACGTGAGCGAAAGCAAGAGCCATGGTGGAAGGAGTGAGAGTAGAATTTAAATGCCTAGGACATGCCAGAAAGGAGCGGAATGATGCAAATTTTATGCGAAATTTAAAGCCCGACGTAAGCGAAAGATACGAATTTGACAATTTTAAGTGACCGTGGAAGACAATAATGCAAAATTTGACCTTTTCAATTGTTAGTTGTGGATTTTTCATAATTTTTCTGAGTGTCGGATTGCAGTAAGGTGACTTCTTAGCCATTCAAGACCTCAAGCGAGATGCGCAAGATTTTTCGAATCTCAAATTGAGTGCCGAACACAGGAGGTGTGGAAAGTTGAGCACCTAGAGGGCCAAATAATGCCCAAAATTGAGTGGGCATGACCCTTAGGGGGCGTTAGGCCCAAAAGTAATCACATGGGGTGGGGGGCATTTTTTATGGCATCACATATTAGAAATGACATCCTCTTTCATGGCATCAATTTTTTGAGGTGTGGGGCTAAAAAGAAGTGCCCAAACTGATCAATGGATTACTTAAATTTTTCTCTCTCAATCGCCTGATTCATGTTTCTATGTCTTAATCTATGAGGGAAGGGGGTGGGATGATTCGAGATATTTCGATTGGGAGATGATGCTCAGACATACTGGAGCATAGATCAATGTTTGGAGGAGTGTTAGCACTTGTTAGTAAGTGTCAGCGACCTTCCAAATACGAGATACATGTGAGATAAAGCGCGGTTTTATGAGTAAGTGATAAATTTCATTGTTTTATGATAAATATTGATTGTGAATGGTTGAAAACGATTGTTCTTGATTTTCAATGCTCTATTTTATGGAAAATTTTAAGAAAATCAACAAGAATAAGTCGTCTATCAATTCTTCCATAAACATGCAAAACCCGTAAATTGCAATTTTAAGGTAAATCATGATTTTGGGAGTTTTGATGTGTTAGCGGTATTCACATGGGATGAAATGAGGAATGAAAAAAATGCTCAGCAAGTCTAATCAAGCTATATCAAAAATCAAGAAATATTAGTATTTATTAAAACAATAGGGAGAGAAGGGGATAATAAGTGTTGATTAAATGCTAAATCTAAATTTTTTTTGATGCACATTGTATATAGGATATGTGTGTTTTGAGAATTAAAGGATTTAGTAGCACGAGCATATTCATGTTGACCCTATGCAACACATCAATTATGTTTAGAATGAAAGCATGCAAATAAATGGTTTCGCACTATCACAATGCTATTTTAAATGAATAAAAATGATTGAGCACTATGAATCATTCACATTTGCATTGCATTCAATATATGGTATCATCCTAGGGATGCATGGCAATTGTCTTCATAAACATTGACCCATGCTGAGGGTGAGGTATCCCAAGCCGTAGGGCTAGCAATCGTTGGTTTCTTTGGAGAAGTGTGCAGTGAGGATTATCTTTTATCTCCTGGAATGATCATTTAAAAAGAGGATTATGTATCGCATGTGCTTTATGTTTGAACGGCACATCTTGGGGCCAATCCTTGAGGTGTAGGAGAGCCATTGAGGGGATGCGGAAATTAGCTGAGGGGTGCTCCCTATGTCTGTTTTACGTGGTATATAACACCAATATGTGTAGCAGCTCCCTGTGAGGAGTTTGGGAAGGGTTATCTATTGGATTACAAGCTCCCTGTGAGGAGTTTGGGAAGGGTTATCTATTGGACTACAAGATGAGGGGTGCTCCCTATGTCTGTTTTACGTGGTATATAACACCAATATGTGTAGTAGCTCCCTGTGAAGAGTTTGGAAAGGGGCTGTGGAAATTAGCTGAGGGGTGCTCTCTATGTTTGTTTTACGTGGTATATAACACCAATATGTGTAGCAGCTCCCTGTGTGGAGTTTGGGAAGGGTTATCTATTGGACTAAAAGCCATACAAATGCTTATTTGGTTAAATCGGTGTGTAGCCTTTCGGATGCTCCTGGCCACGAGGCTGTGGGGTGTTTTGGTTGAGCATAGAGGCCTGCGGCTAGAGCCTTAAAACTAGTGTTGGACCCATTTTAGGTCCTAATAGAGAGAGAGAGAGAGAGAGAGAGAGAGAGAGAGAGAGAGAGAGAGAGAGAGAGAGAGAGAGAGAGAGAGAGAGAGAGAGAGAGAGAGAGAGAGAGAGAGAGAGAGAGAGAGAGAGAGGACCCAACTCCAATAGTCACAATATGTGGCTAGCCTTCCCTTTATTCAAATGTCATTGAAAGAATAAAGAATCAAGTGATACTTATTGGTGCTCACCACTTGCAGTATACAAGTGTTCAGGTACTATCAGTGTAGTCATACACAGATGGCTAGGCACATGTATCTTTGCCTCCAACAACCTTCTACTTAAAGGTGAATATGCCCCTAGTGAGTAGAGAACAAGAAAAAAGTGGCAAAGTACAAATGTATATAAGTACAACAGGATGAGGAACGATGTCATCTATCTAATGTCCATCAACTTCCTAAGGAGGACAAAATGCTTTGTTGAGAGTATTTTTGTGAGTAGATCTACGAGATTTTAGTTAGTTGTTGAGATATTGAGAAGATAAATAGACTTGTCCTCAATGAACTCTCTAGAGAAGTGATAATGCATCTCAATGTGTTTTTTCTTCATATGGAAGATTGAATTCCTGGCTAACTAGATAGAGTCTAGATAGCACTCATAGAATCCGAATGTAGTGTAGGGACCACGTTAATAATACCAAGGTCTACCACTAGACGGCCTAACTAGAAAGACTCCTTGCAAGCCTTAGTGGTGCTGCAACAAACTTAGCCTTGGTAGTAAAGAGGGCCATGTATTTTTGCACCATGGACATCCAAGAAACAACACCTCTAGCAAAGATGAAGACATAGCCAAAGATGGTTGGACTTTCTATTATTTGCATGTCTTGCATAATCAAAGTTAATGTATCTCATGACTCCTATATCCCAGCCACCATAATCTATGCACATAGCTATTGTGCCCTTCAGGTAACTCATGGTATCCTTGATGGCATCCCAATGCCATCTGCTAGGTGTAGCCATTTAGTGTGCCAGAACTCCCACTGCAAATGCTATGTTAGGATGAGTGGCTATCATGGCATATATCAAACTATCCATGGTGGATGCATAATGAATCTTGACCATCTCAGTCTTCTACTTAAGGACTTTTTGAATATACTCCTTTTGTGATAGATAAAAGAGCTCCTTAGAGCAATTACACGCGATGCGTATCCAAGAATATGCAAGACTTGTCCCATGTCCTTAATCTCAAAGCTCTTCTTGAGCTAAGTTTTCAAGGCATCCAACTCGTCATGAGCACTCCCATCAATAAGCATATCATCTACATAGAGTACCAAAATCATAAGGTTGCCATCACGAGCCTTCTTCATGTATAAACATGGATCCATAGTATTATGGTTATATCCATGTGAATGCATAAAAGCATCAAACTTGTGGTACCATTTCCTAAGTGCCTGCTTAAGGCCATAAAGGCCCTTTCTCAACTTGCACACTAGGTGTTATGTGCCTTTTCTTCAAAGCCCTTAGGTTGATGCATATAGATCTCATCATATGGTTAGTCTATAATAAGGAATCAAACCCCGACTGCATAGCCCTATCCCGTGAGTGACTATCATCTCTGTGCATGGCCTCACTTATAAAAGAGAGGCTCACCTGCATTTTTCACCATAATAGAATCCATGGAGGGTGTAAAGCACTTAGAGGTAGATATCTAGCTTAAGTAGAGTGTCTCAAAGTAGGCTGATCTTGCACAAGATGCGAGGCTTGGGCCACTAGAGCATCAGCTTTGCTACAAGTTTTCTAGCTAGCTATACGAGAGCAGGAAGCTCCTCTTGAAATATCACACTGTGTCCTCAACCATGTTCTTGTAACTTTTCCTCATGGAAAATGAGATCAAAACTGTGGATAACCTTGTGAGCATGTGGATCCCATAGATGATAGCCCATCTCACCTGCATCCCCATAACTAAGAAATATACATTTCATGGACTTAGGATCTAGCTTATTGCGCTTGTCCTTTGGAACATGGAAAAATGCCTCATAACCAAGGACGTGCAAATGAGCATACGGTATATCTCTTCTGCAATACATGGTAATCAATAGCAATGTAAGGGGACCAATTAATCAAGTATATGATATTAATAATTGCATCAATCCAAAAGTGTTGTGGTAAGCTTGCCTAGCTAAGCATATTGGGATGCGCTCTTGAATTGTCATGTTCATGCGTTTGGCAATACCATTCTAGGGAGGGGTATAGGGGGTGGTCAACTGAGCTTAGTACCTTGCTCATCACAAAACTACTCAAAAGATTTTGAGATATACTCATCCCCATTATCTGACCTCAGGTATTTCAGCCTATACCCAGATTGGCTCTCAACAAGAGTAAGCCAATACTGAAAGGTAGACTAGACATTCGATTTTTACATAATAGGGTAAGCCCAAACCTTATGTGAGTAACCATCAATGAATGTGACAAAGTACTTTGCACACCTAGTGATCGACAAGGCATGGGACTATATACATCCGAATGAACAAGAGCTAGAGGCTCACCCACGTGCTTCATACCAAACTTCTTATGTATAGTACGTGTTTGTTTGCAATACAATCAATGATCACAAGACTCAAAGCACTTATAGTCTAGGGAGCGAAAGATAGTGCAAAAAATGGTAAGCATTTTCATTGCTTTCAAAGACATGTGCCCAAGGCAATGATGCCAAAGAGATACATGTGGAACCACATCCAAAACATAGTTAGCTGCTCTGCTGACCCATATAAGGAAATGATAGAGGGTACAAGACAAAAGCACCATGTGCAACAACAAGATTCCCACAGGTAATATTCCATGAGGAATCACTAAAAGAGACAACATAACTTAAATCATCCAAAGTACCAACAAAGATAAGGTTCTTCATGAAAGTCGGTACATAACGTACATCATGAAGAGTAAACATGTTGCCTGAATCAAAACACAATTGGATATCACCAATACCAATGATCTTCAATGCCAAGTCATTACTCCAAATGAACAGATCCAGTTATGTTACGATAGGAGTGAAACCACTCTTTATGAGGGGTCACATGAAAGAAAGCCCCAGAAGCTATCAACCAATATTAAGTATATCTTGACAAAGCATCAGTTAGCTATGAAGTATCCAAAGAAAAAGCTACCAAGTTAAGATTATGAGATACATCAGGCTGCACCATATTAATCTCCTCAATCTTGACACTAGACTTGCTAGGCACAATGCTGTGATCATCATTTTTGTCCTGCACTTTATCCTTTCCCTTTTTCTTTCCCTTTTCCCTTCACTTTTCTTTGCGCATTTTATGGCATTGTGGCTGAATATGAACTACTTTTCCTCAATAATGACAAGTAAGACCAGACTTATGGCCACATGACTTACTTCGAGACTGTCCGCGTTTCCTAGACTGAGATCTGTTAGAGTCTCTACCATGGTCATTTCCATTCTACTAGTCTCTCATAGTCAATGCATGGGACATATGGGAAGCATCCACATTCTTTCTATTTATCTCTTTTGTCAAGAGGGCACCCTCAACATCTTGCAATTTCAACCTATCCTTAGCAGAGAGAGTCATATGAAAAGTGTCCCCCCATGACTCAAGTAGAGTACCAAGCAGAAATAAAGGATGCAAAGTATCCTTGAACTCAATCTCCTGCGAAGCTTAATGGCTGATGATGGAGTAAAACTCATTCAAGTGTACATACATAGAAGTCCCTTCCTTCATGTGAAGGTCCATCAACTATTTCAACAAGTACATTTGAGATGCAGGACTCTACTTTTCATAAAGATTCTTAATCTGTATCCAAAGCTCATATTATGGAGTATTCTTTTTAGTTACAACATTGCAGTAAATTTGCTTAGAGAGTGATAAAATGATTTTGGACTTGCATAGCTCATCCAGTTCATCCCAATCCTCAATTGCAATGTTTTTGAGTTTGGCACCCCCATTTTTGAGTGGTCTAACCTCTAAATCTTGCACTAAAACATGCTACAAATGAGTCTTCCAATAGTTGTAATTGGTCCCATCTAGTTTCTCAATATTGAAGATACCACTATTGTGAGAACCCTAGTCATAATGAGACCAAGAAAGTACATAGAAGGGCAAGATGGGCTATTGTAATACCCTACAAATTAGTCCCAAAACCATCGCTAAATCAAGCAAGAGATGAGAGATACTGTTAAAGTAATGAGCTTTCCACAACCTATAAATAAAAGACTATCAAGTTGAGGTAACTATTCTAAAATAGAACGCATAAAAATGAAATGATAGGATGTAATAAACTGCAACAATATGCCAACAACCAACTATGAGCAACCAATAAGGGAGAAGCTAGGAACAATCGGCTTGAAGACTATCACAATTGTACTGTGTTAGAAATTGTACATGCAATATGCATAGACATCATACAATACCCGGACACACATAAGTACGAGGTCCAAGTCAAGATATCAAATAATTCCACAATAGGATGATTGCATCCAGTAAATATCAAGAGAGCATGTATATCACGATGAGTTCCACTATCTCAATGTAATAAGTAGAAGTCGAATGCCAAATGAGCAAGCGAATCTCAAAATATCATGTGAATGGCATTCGAGTATCCAAGATCTATAGAGCATACATCCAGAAGTATTGAGCCCAAGTATTCTATGGGACTTTGACTGTAGCATTTAAGTAGCATCTAAGGACATGAATGATAGCCAATGTCAAAACATTCAAGCTCCAATCTCCATAGGCATACATGACAACCAAAGTGTTGATACATTGAATATGTGATACCCGAGTATCTTCAAAGCATAATGAGCATAATCTTAATAAAAAATATTCTTGTTGTCCACTATGAACAATAGGCATACATGACAACCAAAGTATTGGTACATCCAATATGTGGTACCTAAGTAGCTTCAACAAAGTATAATGAGTAAAATCTTTGTCAGACAACTGCTTGTTGTCCACTATGAACAATAGGGATATGACAATCTAAATTGAGTGAATATGAGCTTAATCAAAGCCCAAAAGCATTCTAAGACATGTGTCAAGCATCCATAAGTGTCAAGTGAACATTCGAACATCAATACCAAGCCTTGGAAGCATCATGTGACAAGAGGCATATGTTTTTTTTAAATAAATGAACTTCAGCCCTATTATTATAGTAATGAAATCTTTGAGAAAATTGAGTCAAATATGTAGTCTAATTAGCGCAAAAGCATAACCATACCATCCGAGCATCAAAATAGCATTCTCAAAGCATCAAACATGCATTATGAAATTTATAGTTTGCTATCCAAACTAGAACAGTTTTTTTCTATGTGAAACAAATAATAGAAAACTGCACAAAATAAACTTTATGAGTACCTAGATTTGTAGCTCTTGTCGGGCTCTTCATTTCCAACTATAGAATGCCTAAATTCGATACCATATGCAAAAGTTATTGCCAAAATAGGACAGTGTTGTCAAGCTGCCATAGCTATCTATGGCTTCTATAGCATACTTTGAATCCACTCAAAATGGATAAAATGGTTTCTTCTCAGCTCAATAAGCACTCAACAAGACTTAGCTAAGCCTTGGGAAGCCATTCAACAAGCACGGAGTAAGCCAAAACAAGTTGGAAGAAGGAAAGACTCAATAGATACCTTGAAAGAAAGAAACAATGATTGCCATGAAACCTTGAGTTGAAGCTTTGAATCCGGGTTGAAACAAAGGATAAAGAAGCTCCTCGAATGGTTCGCTTTGATACCATTTGATGGGAGTGAGCTCAAAGTGAAAGCATAGGAGTGGAAGTAAGAGCTATGGTGGAGAGAGAGAGAGAGAGAGAGAGAGAGGATGTGGGAACTTCAATAGTTACAATGTGTGACTTGCCTTTCCTTTCCTTTATTCAAATGTCATTGACAGAATTAAAAATGAAGTGACAGTGATGGGCATCCACCACTTGTAGTGTATAAGTGTGCAGGTACTGTTAATGTAGTGATACATGGGCGGCTAGGCACAAGTATCTTTACCCCTAACACAATAGGTCTACAAGTTTACAAGCAAGCTTTATATTGGACAAGTTCTAAGATCCTAACAACTAGAGGTGATGGGAATCCTAGAGAACATTTCATGATAATGTGTGGATATATGCTACTATTGACAAGCATATGTTGTCATGCAAGTGATAAGGAGGAAAACCATTGCTCACAATCTGATGAGAGAATAAAAGTAGCACTAATAGATCTAAATGCTTTAACCAAGAGAGGATATTATCAAAAGAAACTCAGATGACTTCTTATATTCTTTGGGTTTACTTTTGGATTGTAAGGTGTATCCGCTTCTTTAAATAACATTTCAATTTTAATAAACATTTTTATTTTTTGATATTTTCATAATATTGTTTGTTAGATGGCTTAAATAAATTTAGGCTATTATTATGCATCGTCTTACCAAATGAGAATTCAAGAGGTATTACACATTGTGGCTATGGATGATATAATTTGTAGAACTTTGGTGAGAGTCATTGAAAGATTGCCACATGATGGATTTGCTAATCAAAATACTCATTTGTAGATAAAAATTCTATATTTTGGATATTTTTAGTGCTATTATGTTAAATGAATATAATGATTACTTCATATCCCACTCCCATAGTAGGTGGATACCAAATGATTGGGGGAGTGGGAGTTCCAAGATTTGTCATGTTTGAATACTTTGCACTAATTCCATTCTATGAAATTGATAAATTTAATGTTATGTTTTCTACCATGCATGTTACATCCACTTTGAACAACTCTATTAAGAAGAGAAAACTTTCTTTTCAATAAATGATTTAGAACATCACATATCTTTTTTGCATATTTTGCTTCTATTATGATTGGGATACTACAGTGACATTTCAAAATCACTGTTCCGTCATTTGCCTTTTCATATTCATATGATTTAGATAAACAATATTATTGGTTTCTTTCTTTTGTATGGTGAAGTCATTAAATTGTAAGAGTAGTTGGATCATAACTGTAAGGTGCAAAAATATTTTCAAAAATCAAGTTATTGTTTCAGTATTGACATGAAAGTGCAATACATTAACTACTAATAACACAAGTACTTCACAATGGTTTTGGGGTCTCTCATGGTTTGTTATTTAGATAGTTAACTAGCCATGAATCATATTGCCACATAAGACATGAATCAAGACGTGTAATGTATTAACCAATAGTAACAGTGGTGAAGTACCAAATGTAAGATGGTGTGTAGCATGAGCCCCCTAGTGTAAAGCATCAAGAGGAGGCTAAGCATGTAAGATATACATCATGATGTGAATAGCATGAGCCCTAGTGTGAATAATAACAGTGGTGAAGCACCAAATGTAAGATGGAGTGTAGCACCAACCCCAGCGTGAAGCATCGAGAGGAGACTAAGCATGTAAGATATGCATCAAGATGTGAATAGCATGAGCCCTAGTGCAAAGCATCGAGAGGAGACTAGGCACGGAGTGCCTAGTATATTACTATAGGCAAGCCAAAATCAAGAGGCTATGAACATGATTATGAGAGAGAAATAAACAAGAATTGACAAATCTAGAGTGTAAAGTCTTTCCTACAATGAACAATTAGTTTGATAATGCAACTAATAAGCTTTTTAAAATAAGAGATTTCCTTTTTTCGTCTATGTTAAACATTCATTTTGTTTTCTATTATATAAATTATGCATGAAAAACTCATATGGTTGTTGCCTTTGAGGAAAACATTCCCAATTGAATTGGAGCATTTAAATATTGAACTTGGTTGTGTGTTTTCATGAACTCATTCTTTTAAATTTTGAAAGTCACTTGAATTGTCCTTGACTCAATTTGCAAGGTACACAACCAAAAGCAACTCATGAGAAGGGAAAACAAGTAGAACTTTTGTTTTAAATGTAGAAAAGAGATATTAGATTTGAGACATGTATTTGTAGCTCCCAAAAGAATGTACACAAAAGTGAAGTTCAGCATAGCATCTAAGAGAGATTCACATAACTTGCTCAAGGAGCTTGAACCAAGAAGACTTTACTAGGCATACTTGATTGTCTTTATTAGAACATGGTTTTCTTTGTTTGTGAAAGGTGGGCATGCTATGACTTTGAAGATAGGCTAGTGGTTTTTATATCAAATACACTTTGCATATTGTTACGAGCTACATCTTACTACTATATTATTTTTGCTAGAGGTTCGGAAAGCCCCGAACCTTTAGAGGGCTTCCCGAACCTACCCTCTTTTCCAAACCTCCCTTCTTCAATCAAAACCCCTTCGCCTCCCCTCTTTCGCATGTGTAATATCTCATTTTCTCTTCCCCTTCCCTTTTTTCATTAAAGCCTTCCCCCTCCCTCACCTCACTTTTTAAAATTAAAACCCCCTCCCCTCTCTCCCACTTATAATCTCTCTCTTTCTTTTCCCCCTCCCCTTTTTAATTGAATTCCTCCCCCCTCCCCCTCTCTCTCTCTCATGTGTAGGGCCTAGGTTCTCTCTCTCTCTCTCCTTTAATTAAATCAAACTTCTTTTTAAATCAAAAGTTTCTCTCTCTCTTTCTCACAGTGAGAGTAAACTTTTTAATTTAAACTTTTCTTTAATTAAACATTTTAAAAGATTTTTTTAATTAAAATTTTTTCGAACATAGTTTTTCACACGCTTTGAGAGAGAGAGAGAGAGAGAGAGAGAGAGAGAGAGAGAGAGAGAGGAGAAGAAGAAGAAGAGGAAGAAGAAGAAGAAGAAGAAGAATGATAAAAAGAAGAAGATAGAGAGAGAAGGGGGTGAAAGAGGAAAGTGAATAGTCTTTTTTTAATTAAACATTTTTCTTCTCCCCCTCCCCCTCTCTCTCATGCATAGGGCCTAGGTTTTTTCACACACACACAATTAAATTAAACTTTTTAATGCAAATTTTTTGTTTAATTAAAATAAGGAGGGATAGAGAGAGAGAGAGAGAGAGAGAGAGAGAGAGAGAGAGAGAGAAGTGCAAAGAGAAGAAAAGGAGAGAGAGAGAGAGAGAGAGAGAGAAAATAAAAAATATAAAAAGAGAATGAAGAGAGAGAGAAGAAGAAGAAAAAAAAGGAAAAATGAGGAGAGGGAGAGAGAAGGAAAAGAGAGGAGAGAGGTATTTGCAGTGGGAGTTCTAGCACACTATATGGCTACACCTAGCAGATGGCATTGGGATGCCATCAATGATACCATGAGTTACCTGAAGGGCACAATAGCTATGTGCATAGATTATGGTGGCTGGGATATAGGAATCATGAGATACACTGACTTTGATTATGCAAGACATGCAAATAATAGAAAGTCCAACCATCTTTGGCTATGTCTTCATCTTTGGCCATGTTTAGCGAGGAGAGCCCAAATGCTTGCTCCGTCATGTAAATATAGAAACCAAGAACATATACTACCCCGCCGCCTTATAAGCCATTGGGCATTCTTGAGATCCACTGAGAATTATAGATAGCACTGCACAAATTTTTCGATATTTGATCATTGCCTCTCAATACATTGGATCACAGACACAATTTTGTCATTGTTCCTACACACACATATAATCATGTCCCATCATTAATTTCGGCTCGTCGTACGATTTCGTTTTTTTAGCATCGGTGGTGTTAATCAACATTCTCGTCAAAGACCAAATATATTGGAAACCCATTAATATAGTATGGTGTGTCAAAGACCAAATAGTTTGGAAACCCATTATGCTACTACTACCTTGAACTTTGTAATCCCTAAAGATACAACCTTTTGGGGCTCTGCTCAATCGTTCCCTTGAATGCACATTAGTAAATGAAGTCCTATGTCATGAATCCATCCCAAAAATAGATGTATTAATGATCTTGCTCTCCATAGCCACATTTGACATTTGCAAGTCCCCCTTTCCCTTAGCTTCTCTAGAGTTAAAATCACACTTACTATTACTTTCCTTAGAGATATGGCCTAAAAATTAAGGCCCTCAATCATGTTTGACCTTGAAGGCCCCAAACGAGGGTTGGATTTCAAATGTTGTAGCTCAAATTTCTTAAGTGGGCTTCACCTAAAATTGCTACTATCAAATTTCTCAAAAGGGCTTCACATTAGAAAAATCATATAATAATTCAAATATTCAAACTTTATATGTTTTATTGCATTAAACAATATGAGTCAAGAATCTTCGTTATAAGGGAGTACACTTTAAAGTATACAACAAAACATTTCAAAGATAGAAAACTTTATAAGGTACAAGAATCTTTGATGTAAGGTAGTACACTCGAAAGCTTACAATAAAGCATTTCAAAGGTAGAAAACTTATATAATATTTTGGTTGTATACACACATATTGTCATGTCCTATCATTAATTTCGGCTTATCACACATTAAATTTCTATATTGTGAGGTTTTGTTGTTTTTGTTGTTGTTGCAATGCATAGTTGATATTAATAGAAGAAGTAATTACATATAACATATTGTAATTGGTGTCCAAGCACAATTGCCACAAAAATGATAACGATCTGACACAGACAGATAGTGACATTAGGAAAAAAATGAACTCATAAATGGGCCTTTTAGCCCCCCCTCTCTCCTCCATAAAACAAGGAATATAGGACTAAAATAATCATCTTCTCTCTCCACTTTTGCAATCTTGTTTTGCCTTTTTTTATATTATCCACGAACGATATACTAAGGTTCCTTCTCTCTCCTCATTCAAGAAGTATTTTTAAACCAATTTTCATATTAAAAAAGGAGTTAGTTACGGGAGCATAGTGCTTTGTTTTCAATGCAAAATGATTAGTAGATATGAGGTAATTGATTTTTAAATCGAAAATAAGGAAAATAAAAATTTGAAAGTTCATTTTAAGATATTTTGGGGATTTTTTATATTTTAGCTTTTGGTAAAGAACAAACCAACTGGTCAAATTTTGTGTTTTTTGGAAATGTTTTTGGAGGTAAAATAGAAATTTCTAAAATATGAAAAGTCTTGGACATCCCTACTCTCTAAGCTATTTTCCCCCATATCTATACTCTCTCATGGCTCTATTGTGACCTCTTCTCTGTGTTTATGCAACCTTCACTGACAAAGTGAATTACTTACACTCTCCTTTCCCTAGGCTTCTTTTTGTACCTCTCTCTGCATTTGTTGAAGTACGTGTGTGAGGGTGAAAATGGGTTGCTTGGTTACATTGGGCGGCTCAATGATTAGGCGTTCAAAGTATTTACAACTTACTATGCAACCATAAAAAATTATCATGATGTGATCACTGCACATCAACTTCATATATAACAGCTCATAGGACAAGTGGTATAGCCGAATGACACTATAATTCAACAAAACAATTAAATATTACAATGTAGGACACTATCCATGACATTGGCATCTCATATGAGGAGGCAAAGGTACAATTGGACGACCTGAGAAAGATCAATAGCAAGCTAACACAGGAGCACAAATAAAAGAAGAAGCCAATCAATGAGCTAATTGTGAATAGTGGTCAGTGGAAGCGACGTATCAAAGCATGCAAGGTAGCTCAGAATGAGAATCTAGGTGAGGCTGAGCTTGGATAATGTATTAGTAGATTGGTAAAGGCAAGTACATTGACAAGCACTTTGAGCAATCCTAAGTTTAAGGTTGTGAAGGAAAATTTGATTAAGTGCACATTTAAAGATATGTCAAATGAGTTCTCAGCTATGGATGCACAATCCATTTGTGATAGGACCGGTATTAGCACAATGACTTACTCAAAATTCAAAGGTGTGAAGGCTTGCTTTGGTCTTGTGCTAAAGAGAAATAGAATCATGCCTCCTCCTCAACCTTCAAAGTTAATAGAGGCCTGGCGACAACTTAATGTGAAGGTTTTGGAGCTGATAGGAGATCCCATGCATGTTCAATGTGTGAAAACACTAAAGGTTAGGACAAAAAATGCATATGAGGTAAAGTTCACCGAACTCAACAATTACTATTTAGATTTATACAAGGTGCAATCGGCAATGGTTATGTACTACAATATGTATGTTGAGGAATATAATGGTAAATTGTAGTTTGTTATAAAATTGGATGAAAGTGAGGTCATCAAATGAGTAAAGCTTAAAAGAGTTAATGTAACTTTGATGAATAGAAAGGACATCAACTAACAAGTAGGTCCCAAGAGACCCTAGATTCGAAAACCACCACTTTGAGACGGCTCGTGGTAAACGCACCATTGATGGGATAAAAAATGGGCCGGCACTAGTTATGGCACTAGTCGAACCTTATGCACACAACAGATACCTCCACCACCACACGACCTTACGGGCCAGGAGCGTCTGTAATAACTAAATGCACACTAGATACATCTAATATTGCGTTTGTAGCTAGATTAAAGTCCAACAGAACCTTCCCTAAAACCCCTCAAAGGGGGTATCCCACACATATTGGCAATAAGTGCCACGTATCACAGACATAGGAGGCACCCCATTGGTTGATTGCCGTGGCCTCACTGCAGCTCTCCTACATCTTGGGAATTGGCCCCTCGATGCTCTGCTTTTATAAATAAACACATTCACACAAGTCTCTCTTTTTTGTCAACGAGATGCAGGAGACACCATGTTTCCTCACCAATATTTTCTCCCAAGAAATGAACGGTTAACCTACGGCAACGGGAATCTCACCCTCTCAAGCGTGGGTCAACTATAATTCAAACAATTGCTATGCATTTCTAGAAGTTGATACCACATATATGATCAATGCAATAGTGGATGTCTCATCGTGCACAAACAGTTATGTTTTGAAATCAGCCTATGTACTAATACGCAAACAGTCTTTTCATGAATTCCAACTAATACGTATATGCTTCATTGCAAGAATCTAGCACCAAGGCAAACCTTGTGCTACTAGATCCCTTATTTTCAAATAGGCCATTTCCTAAATGCTATGCATAGAAAAACAATTAGAATTTGTATTATTTCAGCCCTCAAACTGTTGCACAAAATCCTCCTCCCCCTCACCGTTTAAGTTTTGCTTCATTGCATAGGTATATAGAGGTTGTTTTGTCATGGCTTAATGTATAAAAAGCAATAAATCACACATGTGACAAAAATATAGGGCAAGCTAAGGCCAAATCTCATGCTTTGCCTCTACCATATGTCCACAACCGCTTATTATATTTTTCCATATTTTTTAAGACATATTCTTAATTTTTCTTTATTTTTCTCTATTTTTTATATTTTATCTATTTTTACAATAAAATTTTGATATATTCTTAGAGCTCTGGCTCTTGATTCTTAGAATAGTAAAAATACAGATTTTATTGGCATTTTATCCCATGTGCATTGGTTTATCCCACCCGAAAACACCAAAAACTCCATTTTTCTCATAAAAATCGTGTTTTACGAAAAATTATTTACAAAATTTTGACTTTATGTTTTCTAAAATTTTCACTATGCAAGCATAAAACAAACAACAAACATCATGTCTACCAATTTTCACTCCATAAGAACAACATTGGCTCAATCAAATGTCAAGAACAAGCAAATTTCCTTTGTAAAATAGAATTACCAGTTTTTTTCTTCTTTGTGGGTTTTAAAATCTGATATGGGACTGTAGATCAACCCTCATTCAAGGCTCAGCCCACGTCCGAATAGCCAACTCTAGCCCTCCATTGATCCAAAAGTGATCTGGTACCATGTCGGACAAACATCCTTCAACTGGTTCTCTTCTTGATTTTTCCCACATGAATTGCCTCTTGGAAGAGAGTGAGGGAGGAGAGAGAAATATTGGTTTTTCATCTTCATCTTCAGGCAGCCATCTCACATGCGAAGACAGACGATAGAGAGCGTAGACAAGAGGGAGATAATGTATTTGATCAGTTGGGGGGGTTACATTGAAGCTCTACAACCCCCCAACAAGAAATCATTGCCATCTCCATCCATGGTGCCATTTTCTGATGCGCCCAGAAAAATCCCCCCCCCCCCCCCCCCCCATGAAAATCAAAAATTTTGGGCACTGAAAAATTCTAGGCATTCGTCTCGAAGTCCCGCACTACTGGGCATCTCCAGAAGTCTCGTCTGACAGTCAAAAAAATTATGAAAATTCTCCAACCGCCGCTCGGTGGGTCTTTAAAGAACTTTTGGGCATTGTCGCTTAAAATCGTATTGATTCCAGCTGCCGCCTTCGACGAAGTCTATTTTTCCCTTGAAGTTAGGATTTTTTGGCTATTTTAAGTACTTCTCAGCATAAAAAATCATTTGTCATTAGTGTCACTGTCACTTCAATCTTCAGTTCAAATCTTCATTAGCTACTTTTGTTTCTTCAAGCTATTACGAGCTTCCATTCTTCTCTTTCCAAGATTAAACAACATCCCTAAGCTAAACATCCATCCATCAGAACACTTTTAAAAGCATATAGAAGATACCATAAGGCATACAGAAGCTCAAAAATTCACCACAAAAGGTTTGCAAAAGGTATAAACACCACATAGCTCAAACAAAACCAACTCAATCCATCAAAAACCATCCAAATCACTCTCAATCATTCCTCAAACCACTCATATACAATTATAACTCTCAAATAGAAAGAAAACATATCAAAATAGACCTATCAGAACTAAATAAACATATCACAAAACTAATCAAAACATCATAACTTAACTAAAAATCATCATGAACTTCTCAAACCTACTCAATCCATTCAAAAGCACTTCCAAATCATCCAAAAACTTAATCAACCACAAAATCAAACAAAAATCATCCCAATTTTCAACAAAAACTAACTAAAAATATAATCATTTCAACACTCAACATATCCCCATACACTTAGCTAAGAAAATGTTTTCGTAACCTTGGAAAAGGAGAATAAAAGCTCTAAAATAACCATCATCAACTCTAGCTTGAACAAATCCAGACCACTTCTAAAAATCTGCATCTTGCAAATAATTTTGATGAAAGGAAAACACATTTATCCATTAACTCAACCTAAAAAGATAAAATTATGAAAAACTTGTAAAGGATATAATAGGTTTCTTCTGTCAATTGCAATTCATAAAAAACTAGGCAATCACCAAAGAACCACCATCTTGATCAGCTTCAGTAAACCATGACCCTTCATGCACAACTCACACACTACATACACAAACTAGGCATAAAACAATCACCTGAATGGCATCTCCAAAAAACATAACATATGGTTAAGGCTTACCAAAAATACATCAAGAATCAGTGGAGTGTATCACGCTTAAAAGCTTAATGGTTTCTAAATATGTCTATGGAAATGGATTCATCCAAATATCTTGGGAGGATTTTGAAAGAAAACATCACATTCTCTCCACAAGTACAAGATATTTGCTCTTGGAAGATGTAGAGCATGGAAATACAATATGTCCAACTGATGGGGGGGATCAAAATCCACATTAGCATTAAGGTATAATTTAGGTATTGGTTTCTGATCATTACGATAATGGCAATGCATGTACACTAGGTACCAAGCAAAATTAGCAACCAATCTAACTGAAGGATCAGTGGATTGATGATATATCTAGACAAACTGTAAATAACTTTAATAAGCTTATATAGGAGTCTTCCATTCCCTTGGAATGACAGACCAACTAATCTGGGGACCCATCAACAAATCTATCTAACTCCATTGTCTATATCACGTTTAGCTACCTGCTGGTGCAACAAACTTTGTAATTTGAGCTCGTCTAAGTGGGCTATAGTCGTAAACCGCTCAAATAGGGCATATTCATCACCCAGAGAATGATTGATTGCGAATATAATGGTCGGAAACTCAATTTCTAAGGGCAAGACACACTCCTCCCCATAAACTAATTTGAATGGGGTGTGGCCAGTGGCTTGTTTAAATGTCGTATTATACACCCAAACCGCCACATATAATTTTGTATCCCACTCTTGCTTCTTTTCGGAGACTATCTTGGATAGGATACCCACAAGCTGCTTATTGGTACTTTCGACTTGTCCATTAGCTTGTGGATTATAGGGGGTCGTCTTGTTATGCGTAATTTTCCATGCTTCAGTCAGGCTTTTAATTACCTTGTTTAAAAAATGGGTTCCACGGTCCGATACTATTTCTTTTGGCGGACCAAAACGACAAATGATTTGCTCAAGTAGGAAACTTGTAGTCTCTTTTGCATTGTCCTGCCTCGTCGCCTTGTGCTTCTGACCATTTTGTAAAATAATCAGTTGCTATTATAATGTACCTCTTTTGAGTAGTAGACAACGGGGTAATCGGACCCACAAAGTCAATGCTCCACTTCTCAAATGGAAGGATAGCTATAATAGGCATAAGTGGACGCTTCCTATTTTCTCGACTATCATGGCTTTGACAAGTATCACATCTCTTGACATAGTCGAATGAATCTTGGAAGATGGATGGCCACCAATATCCAGCTCTTAAAGCCTTCTGTGCCTTGAACCGCTTGGCAAAGTACCCTCCACAAGTAGAGTCATGGCACTCTTCCAAAATAAAGGGAACCTCGTCAGGTATCACACATTGGCGATAGATATCATCAACACCCTACCGATATAATGTGCCTTTTATCAAGGAAAATTTTAATGCCTACTGTTTAATCTTTCTCTTCTCTGATTTTGATAAAGTAGCTCTAGTCTCTCCCGTAGAAAGATAGTGTGTTATAGCAGTATACCAGGAGGGAATAGATGCCATATCAATCTTAAACAATGTTTCCATGTCACTTCCTTCAACCAAGACCTCTTTTGGCTCTTCGAAATCCATAAGACACTCTACAATGCCCTGAAGCTTCGGCGGCTCGCTCTTGATCTCATAATCAAATTCATGCAAAGTGATTAACCACTTTGCTAAATAGCCAGGCGGCTGTAACTTATTCAACAACAATCGAAGCCCTTCCGCCTTCGTATAAAAAACCACCCTCTCATAAAGAATGTAGTTTCTGAACTTTTTGGTCGCAAATACCATTGCAAGGCACAACTTCTCCATATAGATGTAGTTAATTTTCGATATGCCCAACTTCCAACTGCTGGCAAAAGCTATCGGATGATACCACTTTTCCTCCCAGATTTGAGCTAAATAGTAGTTGATACTATACATGGTTTCTGTTGAAAATATATAGAACATTTCACCTCTTTTTGGTGCTTTTAAAACAGGTGCTTTGACAAGCTCTTGCTTCACATCATCAAAAGACACTTTGCAAGCATCACTCCATGTAAATTGACAGTTAAAGGACAATATGTTCATCAGCAGTAACATTTTTTCTGCCAAGGCATTGATAAACCTCAGATAATACCCGACTGATGAGATAGAAAGCTATGCACTTCCTTTGGAGTACGTGCCGGACTCATGGTGACTATGACCTTGATCTTGATCAATCGTCGCAATCCCTACAGAACTAACCACATAGCCTAACAAGAGCCCATAAGGGACTCCAAAGACACACTTCCATGGGTTAAGAGCTATGCAAAATTGTCTGCAATTCTTAAAATACTTGCATAAAATGATCAATTGTCTATCCCTTATGGTGGCTGCCCCTAGATCATCAATGAATACTTTTAGCTTCTCTTGGGAGATGTCACCAAAGGTCTTGTCGGCTGTTCTTTGCCACGAACCAAGTGTATTACACAACCCAAATGCCATCACATGGCATGCAAAGGTACCAAAGACTATAATAAACATCATTTTTAGCTTGTCTTGCTCAGCGATCGCCATTTGGTTATACCCTGCAAAGCAGTCCATAAACAAATAGATTTCCCTACCCGCTAATTGATCCAAAATTTGGTCAATAAACGGCAACGGGTAGTAATCTTTAATAGTCTTCTTATTCAACTCTTTAAAATCTACACAAAGACGGATTTGATTATTATTATTCTTCTTGATCACAACTTGTGGGAGCTTTCACTCAACCACCAAGATCCACGGACCGCTTATTGATTCAAGCATTCCAAGCGAGCTCTAATGGCTATCTCTCACCTAGCCGATGCGCCGTCGATCCTACGAATGCAGTGAGCTTACCTCGATGCTCGATCGAGTACCCTCCTCTCTCTTACACTCCGGTAGCTCCATGATCCTAGATGCTAGCTCAAGCATCCTCAAGCCTCCTCCATCTCCAAGCTCCATCCTCCATAGCCGCGCACGCAAGAGAAGAGAAGGGAAGAGAAGAGAAGAAGAGGAGAGGAGATGGTGAAGAGCTTCACCCTCTTGATCCCTCACTCTCACACACACTCACTCCCTCACACTCTCACACTCCCTCTCTCAAGAGCACACACAAGCAAGAAGGGGAGAAGAAGAGAGGAAGAAGAAGACTAGTTTTGCCACACACCAAAGAATGAGCTCCTCATTCACTTTTCAACTTTATATACAAAACCCTAAATCCCTTTTGGGCGGTCATCCCCTTTTCCCCTTTTTACATGGCCGGTCATAGCCTAGGCCCTGTTTTCCATTGTCCTTTTATCTTCCTAGCTTCCTTTTCACCGCCCCTCTACATTTACAAATTGCACGGGTGAGAGCCCGGCGCTCTTTTACAAGATTTTAGGGTGCCCCTTTTTATTTAAAAATGCGCCTTTCCCCTTTTGTATTTGCCTTGGACTTTTAAGGTTGCCCTTGCGCTTTTGGCCTTTTCTCCTTTTCTTTCTTCAGTCGGGCTACCTTTTTTTCCGCCTTTGCCCTACGTCTTTTCCACTTTCTTTTGCGTCTTTTCCACTTTCTTTGCTTTCCTCGTGTTGGGGTTAACATTACCCCCCTCCTAGACAAGTGCCAGTCCCATGGCATTCAGTGTCGTAGGTAGCAGGTGGTAGCATGCACCGAAGACGTGGGTGACAAGGACGCCGGGGGTGTGCATTGGTGGGCTGGCACGCGTGTTGGTTTGTTGGGGATTCTGCATAGGACGATTCTTTCTAGGCTTGTCGGATGATGAGGGGTGAGCAGTCAGAGTTGGGCGTTGATGAAGAACGAATGACACTTTCGTTGTGGTCTTCAACACCTGCAATTGAAAACCTCTCAGGTGGTCTCTCCCTAAGGGAAGTGCTAGTCTTCCCTATTGTGCACAAGACATATTTGATTAGTTTGGGAGACAGGTCAACTCTAAGCAAGCTGAGAGTATTGTCCTGCACTTGAGGACCCAAACTGTGAATATATTTCAGTGTAGGCATTATGTGAGTGCTTGTGCATACTTAGATATTACTTAGTTAGAAGACTGTCGGCATGGTTCCTTGAAGAGCAGGGGGCTAAGTTGATGGAAAAATGTGTTAATGAAGAGGTGGAGTACACTTTTGAAGAGGGTTTTTTTTTTTGTACCAATAGCATGAGGAGGCATATACTGGTAGAAAGAAAGGGGTGATTGCACTGGGTAAATTTACTGTCGTTCATGTCTTCGAGTAGTGCACCACAGAAGGATGGCAAAAGAGAAGCACGCATCATGAAGCGAGTCATGGTGTTGCTGTCTATGGCGTTGGGGTCAAAATAGAGGGGTGGGAGGTGGCGTTCTTGGGGTGCGGGTTCTTGGTGGACTAGGATTCTAATTAACCTAAGATAATTACAGGTGGTGATGAATGCGGAATCGGGGCAAGAGGTGAATTCGCTAAGAAATTTGTCTATAGAGCTATACAAGTTGGGGAGGGTGAAAAGGAGGGCGTTTCTATGGGAGGTGGTATTGGCATTATAGATGATGGGGAAATCGAACCTGCCGTGGATGGACGGGTTGAAATCCACTCCTACCCTTCGAGGATACGGCATAAAAGTGGGGTCATTTCTCTCTGAAGGGAGGGTGTTGCAAAATGCCATCCACGCTTCCAGGTTGACGTCAAAAATGCGCCTCCTCCAGGTGGGTTGGCAATTATAGCCTTCCACAGTTCGAGGCACCTGGAGGACTTTGTCTTGCCAAAACTCGCGGTCCTCGGCTCCCCAAGCAGTTGGGTGAGCCTCACACTCTGCTAACCATTTGGCTTTGAGCCTAGCCCCCATGGCAATGACATCCTCCACCAGCTGAATGGGCAGCACCCTATTCAAGGCCGTGGGAAACTCAAAGCGCATGTCGAAGGGGTCGCGGTTATACTCCTGCTGTTCCCAGATAATCATTTTGGCGTGGAATTCAGCAGGGGAGTCTTGGGTGCGCAGTAGGAGAGGGGCAGGCTGTCTCTGGACAGGTCTAGCATTTAGCTTTCTTCTTGCCTTCTCCACCATCTTCTTCCTACGGTTGGTTTGGGACGCTCTTCACTCGGTAGATGTGTCAGGGGGCTGTACTTCAGCTTGCTGTGGTTGAGGGGGTGGTGGGACATATTCCTCCTCCTGAGGTCCCAGATCGAGCTTCGGTTCACCCCCTTCTGCTTGCTCGTCTTCTTGTGTTTTCTCCTCTGTGAAACCGAGGTCGTCCATCTCTTGTGCCGTCAGGCCTACCTGTGCCAGATATCTTCTCTGCTCTTCTAGGCTCTGCGGCGGGCCTTCTAGCTGCAGCGGCACGTGCAGGCCTGCTGTGATAGCTCTGCGTGCAATGGTTAGTTTCCTTTGCAGCTGATCATTGGCTTCATCTCCTTCTGGTCGGGTGGTGTGGAGCAGCGTGTTGAGAAAGGTGTGCTGCTGAGCTATCATGGAGAGCTGGGCTGCTTCTGCCTGATTCTCAGCCAGCACCCTGTCTCCCTCGGCCTTGGCTAGCTGGCGTGCTAAGTCTTGTACTCTCTGCTCGTTATGATCAGACCATTCTTTTGCCCTTCTCTCCATATCTTCCAAGCTCTCCCCCTGATGGAGGGTCATTGCCATGAGTTGTTATTGCTGGGCCTCGAGCTCACGGTGCAGGCGGGACTGCTCCTGGTGTTCCTCTGCGATTTGCGCATTGAGTTGGTCCAGCTTCACCTGTTCTGCCCTTAATTGATTTGCAGCCTCCTGTCTGATTTTGTCAAGCTGGCTTTGCGCTTCTAGGTTGGCTACAGATAACTGATCATTCTTACACCGAAGGTGGGCATTTGTTTCCCTCTCCCCGTTGAGACGCTCCATCAGGATTTTCCTTCTTCCCTCGCAGGCAGCGTCACATTCTTTCAGGGCTCT
This sequence comes from Lygodium microphyllum, assembly GCF_053477565.2. Taxonomy (NCBI): domain Eukaryota; kingdom Viridiplantae; phylum Streptophyta; class Polypodiopsida; order Schizaeales; family Lygodiaceae; genus Lygodium; species Lygodium microphyllum. Next base: position 69,903,789 of record NC_141161.1, read on the forward strand.
TAGTTCTTCTGCCTCCTTAGTGTTGGCCTCCTCCCTAAGCACAGTCAATTGGGGTGAAGGGGATTCTCCTACCACGGCCCTTCCTCCTGTCTCGCCAGGGCCTTTGCCGAAGCCTCAATTGTCTTTCTTATGAACCCATTGAGGTTCACCTCGTCCAATGATTGAGTAGCGATGCTTTCGAGCAGGGATACATTGATTTTGGACATGATGATGTTGTACCGCTGGCTCGAGAACAGGGTATGCATCATCTTCGCCTGCAGCTGAATCTCTTGATTGGGGATGTCTGCCAGGCTAATTCCGTCGTTGGTGTGGACCTTCACTTTGTCCATCCCCAACATGGCATAGACGTCCCTTTTTGGTTTCTTCTCCACCTTGTTTGGAAGCCCTAGTGCCCTTTCTATTAGTTCGGGGGTCAGTTCGACATGCACTTGGCACTTGTCTGGTGGCTTCCCTGCCGCACCGTGATGGTGCCCCTGTTTCTATTGAAGGTGCGCAAGAACTCGGTGCACAGGGTGTAGTTTATCCTCTGGCCCATTGCGTCCAGGTACCTTTATAAGTGGCATTGCTCTATAATTTGTCGTACCACTGGTTCCTCGATGACCATGTCTTCCAGGCTGAATATGTGGCGAAACTTCAGCTGGTTGAACGCCCTCGTTTCCACCATGAGGCCGTACTTCACTTGTTCTTCCTCCGAGAAGGAGAGCTTGCCTGCTTTGTCTTGGCTTGCCATGGTCGCCACCTGCACATTTAGCCAATTCCCTTTTTAGTATTTTTTTGCAACCAATTTGCTGGACGACCACAAACATAGCAAATTTTATTGTCCATAGCCCTAACTTTTCCTTTCAGACTTCTATCACCCCTTTTTATATGGCATTTCAATTTTGAGCTTTTCATGCTTGGTTTACTTTTTAGTTTTAACTCTTTTTATCCCCTTACTAGTTTTAACTCCGTTTATCCCCTTACTTACTGCCTGGCTTTTCACGCTTGGTTTACTTTTTAGTTTTAACTCCGTTTATCCCCTTGCTTACTGCCCCTTCCCCTTTGTGGAAAAGAAGAATCCGTCCCAGGATTGGAGGTTGTGGGGCCAAGGCGTTCATGTCTGTTTGTGTAGGAGCCAATCGTAGAAGTTGGGGTTATATTCTAGGTGTGTAGCGTAGTCCAGGTCATAGGGTCGAATGCCTACATGTGTGATGTACGTGAGGACATCTGTGAGCAAATCACCGGAGTCGACCCGACTTGCGATGTGGAGCTCTTCCTCTGTCAAGAGGCGGTCGAGATAGGGGTGCCTTGAGATATGATCGTCCATTGTTCGACCCCGAAGAGTGGTTAACACTCTATATGAGGTAGGTGCGACGTAGGTGGGATCATACTCAGCCGTTTTGATGGCTCAGCGTTGTTCGGTGTTGGTCATTATGCGGCATCCATCGACTTCCCATTTCAACCTAAGAGTGTACCACCGCTTCAAGAAGGGTGATCCCGTGTCAGACAGGTGGGACAACCTTGCTCTCTCTTGGCCAGTGATGGCAGACGTTGTCCGTGGGTCAAATGATGTGATGAGGCATTGCTTAATGGCTTGTTCTTTGGAGACCTCACTAGCGAGCAGCTTGGCGGCAGAGCGAGAAGCTTGTGCAAAGGCGAATTCAAAAGTCTCCCAAGAGCAAGGCATATTGCGCACGTCTATTGCAAAGGGTTCTGCTAATAGTCCCAAGTCCAGGCGATCATAGCTGAGGGCCAGTGCAACAAAGGTGGCGTCGAGCTATTTGATGCAGTCCACCACATCATCTCCAGTGTCCTCTGCGAGGTCAGCGGCCAGCGTTAGAAATGACTTTCGTTCATAGGAGGGCTTAAGGCTAGTGGGTGGTTGGGGTTTGCTGGAGCTGGAGGTTCTGACAGTACAGAGCTGCGGCGGCTGGGGGTCCGTTTGAGTCGGCAACGTGGGCGTTGGCCGGAAGGATGGGTCGGGTTGGATCTTAGGGGCTATGCTGCTGCAGTCAGCTAGGCTACTGAGCGGCGGGTGGGGCTGGTTGGATGATACCACTTGTGGTGATGGCCACTGTTTGGGCTGATGGGCATGTGCGACACTCGTGGGTTGACACGTAGAGGAGTCAGGTGAGTGGGTTGAGCCCTGCAATTCGTGGTCTTAAGGCATTGGGGAACAAGGACTGATTAGACTTGAGGTCGACGCAGAACTAGTGCGTTTGACAGTTGGGATTTTAGGGATCCACAGGGAGGTATTCCCCTCATAGTAGCCTTGTGCACGCAGGAGGACTTTAGGGACCCATATTTGTTTAATCGCATGGCACTTGCGATGATGGCATCTTGGTTTCCTAGGTTTAGATTTGTAGGTCTTTCGCGGACATGCGCGTCTAGTTCTAGGCAGTTCTCGAGGCTTCTTAGGTACCCATTGCAAGTGAGTCTGTTGAGGTTTTGCTTTGGGTGCAGCGGGTCGCGGTTTATGGGGATCTAGGTGTGGTAGATATGCATGGCCCCCCTCCTTAGTCCTAGCTCCGTCTGTTTCTATCGGTGGCCCTGTGAGCAGTGATAGGGTTACGAGGCCCTTGCTGAAAGACGTGACAATAGGCACGTTCCCAATCGCTAAGTGGATGCGTTGCGACTCATAATCAACATTGCAGCGGGTCTGCTTTTTAAAAGTTCGCCCGAGCAATGACTCTGTGCTTGCATCCATGGTACTTGGCAACACGTAAAACAACATGGGGATAGTTTCAAACTCGATAGAAACGGCGACTCGGCATGTGCCGAGGATCGGGTAGGATTGAGCCCCGTATGGACTTAATTTGGCTGTTGTGGGATGAAGTATTGGCGCGCCAAGCTGGGTCCAATGCTTGTGCATTAAAACGTTAAAATCCACCCCCTCATCAATTAGGGCGTCGAAGGAGCACGTCTGCTTGGCCGTGACCGTGACACGGAGGTCGGCGGGTTCTACAGGCTCCTCCTCATTTTCGCAGATTTCCATAATTATGGCTACTCGTATTTTGACGGGTGGTTCTACCATTGGCGGCTCGTGCAACGGATGAGTGGGCGGGTAGTACTTCTTGACCCGACTGCCCTTGAAGAAGCCCATTCTCTCGCCATCCAGTGTTTCCAGCTCGACATTACCAGTTCGGCTGATTGCCCGGACCTTAAAGGGTCCGAGACCTCTGAATTTCATCTTTTGCTTATGTGCTTTAACTGAGTAGAGGAGCACTAGGTCACCTTGCTCAAACTCCCGTTGCTTGACATGTTTGTCAAACCAGCTTTTGCGTCGGGCTTTCTCGCAGATAAGTGCATGGGTGGCTAGGAGATGAACTTCTGACAGGCGTTCCAGCTCAACCAAGCATTGCGTCCATGTCTCCTTCCCTTCCCATCATTCTTGGAGTGCTATCCTCAGGCTAGGGACGAAGAATTCTAATGGGAGAATGGCTTCGGTCCCATAGGTTAGCCGAAAAGGTGTTTAACCGACGGCCGTTTTATAAGCTGTTCGGTAGGCCCATAAGGCTGCCATCAACTTGTTATCCCAGTCACTTCATGAGGCTGAGACCACTTTAGTCAGGACATTGATGAGAATTTTGTTGGTTGATTCAGCCTGGCCATTAGCCTGAGGGTAGTATGGTGAGGATTTGCGATGGATGATGAGAAAGGTGGATAGGAGATGGGCTATCACTTCATTGATGAAGTGCATTCCCTGGTCGCTGACCAGTTCGATGGGGCAACCAAAACGCGAGATTACTTGCTCCCATAAGAACTTGGCAGTCGTCCTAGCGTCGTTTCTCCGCATGGCTCTCGCCTCCGCCCATTTGGTGAGGTAATCCGTGGCCACCACGATGTACGTGGCTTGTGAGTATTGTGCCGCGGGGCTGATGGGTCCTATGAAGTCAATCCCCCATTTTTCGAAGGGTTGGCGAGCAATAACATGGGTTAACTCCATCTGATCTTTAGGAACTGGGACTTTTGTCAGTTGGCACTCGTCACAATGCTTGACGAATTGTGTGGCATCGTGGAAGAGTGTGGCCACCATAGCTGATTGCAGCACCTTCCATGCTGTAGTGTCCCCGCTAAAGTGTCCTCTTGCAATACCGTTGTGCGCCTCTGAGAGCACATCATGCATCTCATGCTCACATACGCATCTACGTAACAATCCATCTTGCCCCAGCCTATAGAGTTGGCCTGCAATCAGCTGGTAGGGCTAGATTTTCAGGATTAAGTGCCTAAGCCGTGCGCGTTCTATTGGTCGTTCGGGCAGCCCATGCTCGAGCACTTGGACTATGTCATCTGCCCAGTATGGTGTCAGATCGGCCCTGAATAGGTCTCCCTCTCTGGACATATGGAATAAGTGGCTGTCCGGTAACTCGTCCATGATGCCTTGTCCAACAGCTTCTCCTGTGGGTATACGGGATAGATGATCAGCCATGTAATGTTGTTTTCCCTTCCGCACCACCACTGAGAAGTCAAACTCTAGGAGCAGGAGAAGCCATCGAGCTATACGTCCTGTAGCACATGGTTTTTTCACTAAATAGAGCAGGGCTTGATGGTCCACGAAGAAGGTGAAGGGGGTGGCCAATAGGTAATGCCGAAACTTCTTCACGGTGAACACCATGGCTAATCCCTCCCTTTCCGTTGTCGAATAATTCATCTCCGTCTTAGTGAGTTGCCTGCTAGCAAAACTCACTAGGTAATCTAGGTTATGCTCACCTGGTTGGCACAACACTGCCCCCACGGCAAATTTAGAGGTGTCAATGTGTATGTGGAAAGTAATGGTCCAGTCTGGGGCTCGTAGAATAGGTGCCGTTGTTAGGGCTTTTTTCAATTCTTCGTATGCTCGTTGGCATGCTTCAGTCCACTCGAAGACAATTAGCAGTTTGTACAATGGCCTAGCGATTAGCGCGTAGTTCAGTACAAACCGTCGATAGTACCCTATGTGACCTAAGAAGCATTGAACTCCCCTGTAATTACATGGGGGTGGAAGGTCCATGATAACTTTGACCTTCGAGAAGTCTGTTGCAATGCCATTCTTGGACACCACGTGTCCCAAGATGCATCTGTGCTTCACCCAAAACTGACATTTCAGGGGGTTCAGGGAGAGACGGTACAAGCGACACCGTTCAAAGACCACGCGGAGTTTGTCTAGATGTTTGATCCAGGTTGAATGGACGCACAGGTCATTGACAAAGACCTCTAACTCCTTGCGAAGCATGTCCTTGAATATGGTGCACATGAGGCGTTGAAAGGTGGCAGGGGCGTTGGTCAGCCCGAAGGGCATGACTACGTACGCAAAGACGCCCTACTCAGTGGCGAAGGCGGTCTTGTGCCTATCTGCAGGATGCACTTGTACCTGATTGTACCCCGAGAAGCCATCCATGAAACTGTAGGCTTCCTTACCTGCCACTCTCTCAAGCATGTGCTCAGTGTATGGTAAGGGGTAGTTGTCTCTCTTTGTAGCGGCGTTCACCTTGTGTAATTGACGCACACTCGAATCTTGCCGTTTTTCTTCATCACGATGACTATGGGTGATACCTAGTCTATGTGCTCAATTTCGTAAATGAATCCAGCTCTCATCAGCTTGTCGATTTCCTCCTTGACAGCATGAGTGTGCTTTGGATTCATAGGGTATGGTCGCTGCTTGACCGGCGTTGCATCCGTCGTCATGGGTATGTTGTGAGTCACAACACTCGGATCTACCCCTCGTAGCTCTTCTAAGGACCAAGCAAATATGTCCCGGTACTCCCGCAAAAGAGTGACAAGACTGGACTCTTCTTCCATGGTCAAGTCCTCGGCAATGAACACTGGTCGGGGTACTTCCCCTTCCAGGGCTAGGTTTACCTCCTTGACCTTGGCTGGCCCTTCGATTGGTTCGCTGGTTTGCCCTTGGCGTTTGGCACTTAGCAGAACCACTACCCTCTCCCCTCGTTTGAATTTAGAGAAACGTTTAGGGAGGTCTTGCGGCTTTCTTTGTTCCTCTATTCGTGCATCCTTGGGATGCTCTGCCTCATCCTGCCGCAACCGTTTGCACCTCAGGTGGACATGTAAGTCCCCCTTGGTGCATCTGGTCATGGGTGGCCTAGGGATTTCTGGGTCACTTTTCGAAGTAACTTCCAATTCAGAGTTAAACCCCTCGTTTCCACTAGAGGAGGTGGTCTCCCCCCGTGGCCGCGGTTCAGATGGTGATTTGGTTCTAAGCAGTGCTGTCGTTCCTGGTTGGGCTAGGCCGGCTTGCTCAAGGTCCACTGCTCCCATCCGTTCCAACCAAGCACAATCACATTTCGTACACATAACTCCTTGGTCCACTCTAAGGGCCTGTCTCTTCTACGGCTTAGCGTCTGCCCAGATTTTCTCAATTTCTCGCCCTTCGGTGTCGTATTCTATGGTATCTACCTCACCTTCACTTTCATCATCGAAGGATTGGCAATCTTCGTATTCATCACAGAAATCTTTATCGCTCGACTGTTCATCGTCTCCCAAGGCTTGTTCTACCTCGTCTTGTTGGTCGGGAACCAAAGCCCAGTTATACCTGAGGTTTAGTTCACATACTCTGGTCCACTTCCACTCGGACTCTTCCAAGAGGTCCTGGAGAGGCTTGAGATTGGCGGCTGCATTGCCTACCAGTCGGTCCATTAAGTGCTCCAGTATTCCCTGGAGTTCCCTCTTGTTGGTAGGCACTTGGAAGATGACAGGCTTAGGCCCTTCATGGAGGCTTGCTGCCATCATGTAGACAGGTGTAGGGAGTGTTTCTTTTGGCTTGCCAATTGTTTTGACGGCCTGCTCGTACGCCTCATGGTCTGAGAACAGCAGGTCAAGTGTAGCGAGAACGTGCATCCAATCCCGCTCGTCCTCTGGGCATGGGATGTACTTAGTTAAGGACCCATAGGGTTCCTTGTCCTGAGTGTTTCCCTTGAGCAGAGTAGAGATGGCGTCTAGGTCGACTGGCGAGGTCTTCCAAGTGTCCATCTCTATTCTCACAGTGTTAGTGCGGTTGCCAAGGAAGATCAGGTTGTTACCCCAGTCTTCGATACCTCTAGCATTGCGCATCCAGGGTCGACCCAATAAGATATCATAGTCCACTCCCTTCATGACTATAAAGTCGACAGAGAACTGGACTCCTGCAATCTTCACTGGTCAATTCTTCAAGACCTCGAATGAACACCATATTAGAGAATTTGGGAATCTTCCAAGTCCCAATTTCAAATAAGTGATAAATATTTGACCACATGGCTAAATCTTGATCCATATTTGAAAGTGGGATTTGGAAAGGTAGCTTATATAGTATTTAGGGTAGACTCCACCTTTAGGAAAGACAACAAGATTTGACCTTGTGGTCAAATAATAAAGGTATTGGGGGTTCCCAAAGTGCATGAAATTTTCCAAATTCCCTAATATAGTGTTAATGGCTTCACTCGCATACCGTTTGCTAGCGTGACATTAAACCGAGCAGCTTTGACAGGTGGGTTTCCCCATGCTTGTAGCACTGCGTGGCTAAGCACACTAACCCCAGCTCCTATTTCTACAATCCCCTTCCTCATTGCATCTCCCAGGGCTAGGACCGGCAGGACTGTGTGCATCTCCGAGCCCTCCCAGAAAGCGTTGACGTGCAAGGATTTAGGCTCGGAGTGTAGCGTCAAACTTGGCAAGTGTGTTTCCGCATCTTGGTCTTGAGGATCTGCCGGGGCCTGCTCTCGCGGTCTCTCGACCCACTGCTTGAGGTCCTGCCATAAGGCAGGGTGCTGCTTAAGCAGATCTCCCAGGCCAAGCGTTACAGGGGTGGTTACTACTGTGGTCAAGAGATTGCTAAACACTCGTCCTTCCCTTAGCCCAGACTGTCCGGGCCAATGGCCACGGTTGATCTGCGGGTCTGTTGCGTCTAGGCTTGGCCTGGATGGCACTGCTTGTGGCATAGTGGCCTCGATAGTTGGGGCGGTGATATTGGTGTGCTTATGCTGGAGAGATCATCAATCTCGTCCTCCGTAATGGGTTCAACATCCTTGAGGTGCTGTTATGCCTCCCTCACCCATTCCTTCACCTTTTCTATGGCTTCTAATTGCCGCTTGGGGTGTGGGTATTCCCCTACCTTAGTGCTTCCCTTTTGGGCTGTTTTAGGGGCTGAAGTCTCTGCCTCCGCGTCTAAGACTTTCTTCCCTTGGGGTAAGGTCGTAACACTGTCGGTTGGTAGTGCGACCTTAGCCTCTGATCTCTTCTTTTTCTGCCTACGGCTTTTCTTTCCTACTGAGGTCGCGTCAAGATTGCTAGGTCCTGGCAGAGAGATGCCGGCCTGCTTCGTTTGTGCTCGGGTCATAACTCGCAAGGGAATAGGTGTGGCCTCCCCATCGGGGTTTTCAACACCAAATAGCCCTAGCGGGACAGACGGCAAATTAGCTGAACCGGAAGGCGACTTCCGTTTTGGGCAGTCTATGAAAAGATGGGTGATTCCGCACTCTGCGCACCTTTGGTCAGCTTTGTCCCTATTTTGTTGCTCTCTTTTGGGGCAGCGCGATGAGATGTGACCGGGATGTCCATAAGTCCAACAAGTGACCGGATCCTGTGGCTGCCCTCCTAGGCCCCTACCCCGTCCTCGTCCTAATGCCATCACCGACACGGGTCGGTAATCCATGAGGACCGCATTGCCCTCGTCGTCATGCGAGACGTAAGGGTATATGAAGGTCTCTTCGTCACTGGGCTCCTCTACGTAGTGTACGGGAGCATCGCTCGGTGGGTGGGTCACATAGGGACCAGGTCGTCTAGGAATGCCGGTAGGATTTATGTCCAGCCTAGGGACCGCTAGTTTCATATCGTTAGGCGCCGGTAGGGCTAGCGGGGCTCCCCTTCCGAAGAATGGCTATGGCCTGTTAGCCGGATAAAGCTGGCCATAGGGTTGCACGTATGGTAGTCTTCGTGGTAGTCTACAGTGTGCGGCATCATAGCCGAACCTACCGCAGTTAGCGCAAGGTCTTGACCTAGGGTCCTGACACTCTGCTGGCAGGTGGTTTCCTCCACAGTACATCCACTGGATGTGCTGATGTGTCGGTCGCCTCAACATGTCTTGTAATTTGGCCAATTCCATCTTGACCTCGGCCAAGCCGTGGTCCGTCTCGGTGGCCTTTCCCTTATCTTGGGATGATGGGTTTGATCGCTCGCTAGAGGTTGACATTTGCTCTAAACTCCGTGGGTTGGTTTCTTCTAGGTTTGAGCTCCTGGAGCTCCGCTCTTTTAGCTGGTCATCGACCCTAATGGCTTCCTCAAAAACCCTAGCCACCACGTCTCGTTGCAAGCTTGAGTTGCCTGCCAGTGCCTTGTACAATTTCTCATCTCGAATCCCACTGATGAATACGGTCGACACTGCCCTGTCAGTCGGTCTCTCGCCTAAGGGGATTCTTTTAAGGAGGCTTCTCACGTGGGTCACATAGTCGCGGATGCCCTCCTTCTCCTTCTGCTTGACGTTCATCAAGCGTACTAGCAGGTTGTCAGAGTATCTGGGTTTGGCAAACCTCTTGACAAAAAGGTCCTTGAGGTTATTGAAGTTGGCTCGTTCTATGGCGTCTAGGCTTGTATACCACGTCCTACCCTTATCGCTTAAGCAAAGTCCGAATGCTTGCGAACGTTGAGCCTGGTCGTTGAGGCCATTGGCTTCGTAGACTTTCTCAAACTGCTCGACAAAGCTGTACGGGTCGTCCGGTGGCTGGTACTTGTCGAGTTGCTTGACGACAATAGGTATTTTGGCTTGGCTCTTTGAGCCTTGGTTTGCCCCCAGCCCTGCAAGTAGCGAGGTTGCTAGCGTAGTGGCATTCTGTTCTACCGCGGTGTTATCGAGCAGCCGTTTCATGAGGAGCTTGCCCAACGTCAGGTCTTCCTCTAGTGCTCTTTCTTGGTCTGTCCGGTTCCGGCCAGCCAAGTTCAGCACTCGTTGCACCTCATGCAGCTCCATGCTTTGCCTTAGGCTCCTGGCTTGTTGGTCCCTATTATACTCGGCTATGCCCTGCAATGCCTTGTGGGCTAGCCTTCTCCTCTAGGTCAGCGATGATTCATCTGCCGTCCTGCCACGGTGCTCGTACCGGGCATGCACATCGTAACTACTCACCATCTGTTGTATGGCGTCTAGGAATGCGCTCACATCGAGCTCCCCTGTAAACCGATGGTCTGAGCCTCCCTTTGTCATGGTTGAATTCTTGCGCCTGGTCGTGAGTCAGATCCCTGTCGTTGACGCTCCTTGCTTGATCCTACCCTGCGCTCCACGCGTTTGCCTATACCTTGGGTCTTCTCCTATTGGTGGGTTTTTTGGGCGATTTGTCTGAGTGGGTTCCTTTAATTTTTGAATGCAGTGCTCAACTTATGGTCACTCGTGAGTGTGTTGTTCCTCGTGCACTTGTGCTCAATCAGGCTTTCAGCTTTCCTAAGTGTACTTCAAGTGAGGAAATTCAACCTGAGTGCTGTGAGCAATTCCCCGGCGTCTCACTCCGTCTCGCTTGTTTCGGGCCTGATAGGCTTTGCTACTCCAGTTCTGGCCGTTCTACGGGTTCTAGGGTCATGTGCTGCTTCATGTTGTTCACGCGGGGGTGGGTCGCTGGGGGAGTGCCCCAGTGTGTCCCTGGATGGGTCAGGTTTTTTTTTGGTTTGACTCTGGGAATCGGACGTCCGATTTACCAGTGGTCTGATTTTGGGAATCAGGCGAGGTGTATCAGGGCTGAGTGGCAGTCTTAAGGTCCGCGTGTCCAATTCTCAAAAATCGGACGGGCAAGTGTTCGAAGAATCGAACAAGGGGGTTTGATTCTGGGCTGGTCCGATTTTGGGTGGTCCGATTTGTCCGAATGGTCCGATCGGACAGGGTAGTCCGATTTCTAGAATTGGGCAGACTGGTTCGAGTGTCCGATCCTAGTGGTCCGATTATGGGTGGGTCCGATTTTGGGAATCGGATCGGGCAGGTGGTCCGATTGGTGATGTGTATTAATTCGTCCGATCGGACAGGGTGGGTCCGAGTCAAAGCGTCCGAGTCGGACGGGTTGGTCCAAGTCCGAGTGTCCAAGTGGACCGAGCGGTCCGAGCGTCCGATTCTCAGAATTGGATGGGTTGTTCCGATCGGACGGTTGTCCGAGTGTCCGATTCTGGGAATCGGACACTGGGTCGGACGTCCGAGTCTGCCGGTCCGATGAGCTTGTGCACGCGGATTTGCCCAACTATCTCCAGATGTGTATTCCTATTGACCACAAGATTCACCAGCGATGGAGTTGGAGTGGTGAGGGGGAGATCGGTTACCTGGGAATCGTCGAACGCAATGTCCTCCATGCCCTGGTCGATCGGATGGTTGCCAAGCTCGCTTTCTCTCTCACTCTCTCTCTCTCTCGCTCTCCGTTGGTTGGAAATGGGGGTTCTCCTGCCCTCCCAGAGTTTATACCCTGCTGGTTCTTTCCTGAACACTACATATCCCTTTCCTGGCATTTCCTACGCAGTTACCTTCGCATTTACTCCATTTTCCCCCTTGTTTCCTGCGATTTTCCCCCTGTTTCACAGCAGCAGCCCTCTACCTCTTCGTGTGTGATTTCCTACTGTTAATCTACCCTAAACACAACATAAATTGAAAGCAAAACACTGAACTAGTTTCTCCATGTTTTCCAATCATCAACAACCAGAATATCCCAAAATACTTACCTGTTCTGAAGATCGAAAACACCCAACTTCCTACCTATCTCAAGCTCCGGTTTGGGGATGAATACCCTACTTCGATGCTCGATATGAAGCGCGCAAGTGCTCAAGCTTGAATCCGTTGGTCCCGACAACGGAACCAAAATGTGGGAGCTTTCACTCAACCACCAAGACCCACGGACCGCTTATTGATTCAAGCGTTCCAAGCGAGCTCTAATGGCTATCTCTCACCTAGCCGACGCGTCGTCGATCCTACGAATGCAGCGAGCTTACCTTGATGCTCGATCGAGTACCCTCCTCTCTCTTGCACTCCGGTAGCTCCACGATCCTAGATGCTAGCTCAAGCATCCTCAAGCCTCCTCCATCTCCAAGCTCCATCCTCCATAGCTGTGCACGCAAGAGAAGAGAAGGGAAGAGAAGAGAAGAAGAGGAGAGGAGATGGTGAAGAGCTTCACCCTCTTGATCCCTCACTCTCACACACACTCACTCCCTCACACTCTCACACTCCCTCTCTCAAGAGCACACACAAGCAAGAAGGGGAGAAGAAGAGAGGAAGAAGAAGACTAGTTTTGCCACACACCAAAGAATGAGCTCCTCATTCACTTTTCAACTTTATATACAAAACCCTAAATCCCTTTTGGGCGGTCATCCCCTTTTCCCCTTTTTACATGGCCGGTCATAGCCTAGGCCCTGTTTTCCATTGTCCTTTTATCTTCCTAGCTTCCTTTTCACCGCTTTTCTACATTTACAAATTGCACGGGTGAGAGCCCGGCGCTCTTTTACAAGATTTTAGGGTGCGCCTTTTTATTTAAAAATGCACCTTTCCCCTTTTGTATTTGCCTTGGACTTTTAAGATTGCCTTTGCGCTTTTGGCCTTTTCTCATTTTCTTTCTTCAGTCGGGCTACCTTTTTTTCTGCCTTTGCCCTACGTCTTTTCCACTTTCTTTTGCGTCTTTTCCACTTTCTTTGCTTTCCTCGTGTTGGGGTTAACACAATTGGTGAGTACCATTCAGTATGCGAAACAGGGAAGATCAAATCCGCTTTCTGCAACTTTTGTAGTTCCTTGTACAACCCATCTCTTAATTCAAAAGGCATACACCTTACTTTCTAATGTACAGGGAGGATACCTTCCTTTACAGGAATAGTATGCACAGCTAGATTGAGAGGAATACCTCAAAGTTCATCATAGCTCCAAGCAAAGATATCGCAAAACTCTCAAATTAAGGACACATAATCCTCTCTTTCTTCTGAACTGAGCATGGACCCTAATTTGATTGGTCGTGAATCATTTAGTGTACCAAGGTTCAGCTCAATAAAGTTCGCGTCTCTTATTTGATCATGCGGCTCTATCAGCTCATTCAAGGTTATCTGATAAATATTCTCTATGTAATGGACCCTTCCTTAGATCCATCGCTCGATGACGTCTCACTACCAGATGGATCATCTACTGTTTCTAGTTCAGTGGAGGATAGTGAAGCTCTCTCACTCTGAGGGGACTCAGGGTAAGCATCCACTATTACATGATGGGCACCTCGACCTAGAATCACTCGACCAGCGGGTATATCGATTTGACAGTCTATCTGTAGAATCCATGGCCTGCCTAGCAAAACTCGATAGCTAGGACGTCCTACAAACCTTATCACCCTAAAGTCCAGATAGCATTCCACGCTCGCAACTATAACATGGACCTTAGTAATGCAACCTTCTGGTTGTCTTAGACTATCATCAGCCATCCTAAGAAGTGTGGAGCCTTCTTTTTGGATATCTAGACCTAACCTCTCCATCAAGTTTGAACTTATGATATTAATAGAGGATCCAGTGTCCACGATAGTGTGCTCCACTAATATTCCATCCACATATGCTGGAACCCTAGGGCAATGCTTTTCAACATGATCGAACCAATATTCCCCCACTCTAGCTATGCTCAAAGGTTCTACTATATACCCTATAAGCAGGATTTTCTTGAGTTCCTTGCGTACTCGTGGAGAAAGTTTAATCAATTGTAGGAGATTCACGTTTGGTTTGACTTCGCAAAGGGAACTTGCTAGATCAAAGTCGTGGTAATTAGCCAAAGTTCTCTTATCGCACCAAACCATTCTCTCCTTTGGTCTTTCCATAGACTTTGCTGCCTCTTTTTTAGCCTTTACCTTCTTTCTTAGCAACCCTTTATCCTCCTCGAGATCGACTTTACTACCAACAGGTCTTAATGGTCCACCTTCCATATCAGGATTCAGAACTTGCTTTTCCCTAGCATCTTGTTTAGGGCTTCCCTTGACAGATTTTACAATTCCTTTGTCCCCCTCTTTAATCTTTTGACCTCTTGTTACGGCTCGTAGATTAGAAGTTTCAGTATCATTGACATGTATAGCCTCAATAAGGCTGACTCCACTGCCATGAGGTAACTCCTCTACAACAGACTTTCCTCTTTGCAGTATTTGCCTTGGTCCATTGTCTTGCTGGAGATTATTCCCTTGTGCGCGATGGTTAACTAGACTTGGTTGTTTACTCCCTTGTTGGAGAGAACTGATCTTACTCCAACACGTAGTAGCTAAGTGGCTAGACTTCCTGCAAATATCACATTTGACATTCGGGCAATTCCTAGGGAAAATGTTGGCCCCCACACCACTTACAGTTGAATCTTGAGGGGCCACCCTCTTCAGGGCATTGGCTCCCTATCAAATTCTTTTGCTTATTAAGAAAATTGACATCCATAGCTATTTTTCAAAACTGTTCAGAGATCATATCGGTGTAGTGCTTCATCATGTCCTTAACTTCACCAAGGACATTAGAAGCACTCGACTCATAGCCGCGATCATCAGTCTGTAGTCCCATGGGCCTAACCACTTGATTAGGAATCGGCCGTTGACCAACTGGGACAACATTAGGATTCATTGTTTGGTTTCCACCACTATTTGGTGAGGCCGCCTGACTAGCCATAGGCATAGTCATGCTAGGAGGAGTTGGTAACATAGGAAAATTCGACATAATACTCCCTCTGCCACTCGTATTTAATATGGGGTCCCCTTGACTCCCATTGGTCAAGGCCAAATTATTATCATTCCAATTTATCCTTACTACATAAGCCGCTTGCAAGCGCGACTCTACTCTTTTTGCTTGGGTAATGGTAGTGTCAATATCGGCCAAAGCAACACTACTCAGCTGCACCTAGATATTAAAATCCAATCCATGTAGGAAATATTGCAACTGTGTAGCCGCTGGAATGGGAATATAAGCATTAAGTTTGCGAAGAACTTGCTTTAGTTTCTTGGCATATGCCTGAACATTCTCATTTGGCTCTTGGTATGTTACATTTAAAACAGCCAACCAATATTGCCCACCCTTCTCAGGGGCAAACTCCCTATGGAAAGCTGTAAAGAATTGGGCACTACTAGTTATGGTTCCGACTTCTAGACCGTGATACCACACTACCACTCTTCCTTTTAACATCATGTTGAAGAACATCATAGGTGTCCTTCGTCTTGGATTCGATAGTTGAACATAAGCGTTTGAAACTCCTTAATGTAAAGTTATCCATCTTCTTTTGGTAACCCATGGAAAATGGGCAACGGTGCTCCTAATGCTGATAAATCCCGTGTACCTGCTGGAATTGCAATAGGTTGTGCCATGGCTACAACCGAATTGACAACAAGAGTTTGCGTAGGCAACACTACACCCCCACTTGTTGTGGGTTGATTAACTGGAAATAGAGATGTACTAAGACTTCCACTTGCACTCGAAGAGCTACTCGTAACACCTAGGTTACTAGAACCACTACCACTTTGCGTAACGGGCTGCTCCTTTGAGGAGAATAGTGTCTTACAATCTCCAACCACCATCTAGCCCTCTTAGCACGTTCTTCTTTTTGTATTTCGGCTTGACGGTCCTTGTCAAAGGACATAACCTAACTATTTGGTCCCTAAAAACCCTAGATTTGATAACCACCACTTGTTGGCGGCTCCTGGAAAATGCCCACTAATGGGATCTAAAATGGGCCGGCACTGGCTATGGCACTAGTCGGACCTCATGCATACGACAGACAACCCGACCACACAGCCTCGCAGGCCAGGAGCATCTAAAACTCACTTTACACTAAATGCTTATGACGATTTTGCATTTGTATCCAATATGTAGTCCAACGTTCACCTTCCCTTCTCCTTAGAGGGAGATCCCATAACATATAGGCATAATACCTCGCAATACACACATAGGGAAGCACCTCTCGACTGATTGCCATGGCTCCACTGCGGCTCTCTTACACCTCAGGGATTGGCTCCAAGATGCGTTGCTCCAACATATATAACATAATGCACAAACTCCACTCTTTCATAATTCAGCGTTCCAAGAGATTTTGATTTGCCTCACAAAATTTTTCCCAACGGAAGCACCCGTCTAGACCTACAGCTTCAGTTTCCTGTCCTGTCAGTGTTGTCAAGAATCGCGTGGTGGGGGGACTTGCTCAAGATGCTATGCCAAACACACACAGAATGCATAAGGAGAAGCTCACTCAAGAGACAAGAAGAGAGATGGAGACCAAAACGTTTTCTTGCTCGTTTCTTATTCTTCTTCCACACACTTTACAATGTACACAAAGTATAGATAAGATACAACTTAAAGAAAAGTGGCCTACTAAATCAAACAATGCATAACCGACTACACTAGTCGATTGGCGCTATAACTATACCAGTTGTCAATAGGTGTAACAACCTGAATATAATAAGTAATGAGTCAGTGGCCATGTGAGAGTCATAATGACCACCAACGTGCTAAGTGTAGACG
Organism: Lygodium microphyllum; assembly: GCF_053477565.2. Taxonomy (NCBI): domain Eukaryota; kingdom Viridiplantae; phylum Streptophyta; class Polypodiopsida; order Schizaeales; family Lygodiaceae; genus Lygodium; species Lygodium microphyllum. Next base: position 69,920,187 of record NC_141161.1, read on the forward strand.
TGTGGACCCATCTAACCAGGCGTTCCATCATCAATGTCCGTATATGTTGAGCTTGTCATCTCAACAAGCGTTGGTCAAAGTTTATCAATCAATTGCAATGCATTCCAGGAGATACCACGTGGCATGCTTGATGCAAGGTGTATAACGATTGTGCCTAACCATTTTATGATTAAAAAAACAACCATGTGAGGTGTGAAAAATAGCCCTTTCATGAATTTTAACTAAGTATTACGCGTTGTGCTACTTTAGGGACTAGCACCAGAACTTCCGTGCTACTAGTCGCCTATATTTAATTTATGGAACGATCCCTAAATGCTATGCACAAAGAGAGAAATCAGAATTTGTATCTTTTCAGCAATTAGATCATCACACAAACTTCCTCCCCCCTCACCGTTTAGGTGTTGCTACGTTGCATAGGTGTAAATGGTTGTTTTGTGTCGTTTTTGTATGTAAAAAGTAATAAACACGTACTATAACACAAAGGACGAGGTGAAACTGAGGCTTGACCTCATGCTTTAACCTCGCCAAACATTCACGCACATAATTCTTATTTTTCCATATTTTTGAGCGCGAAAATCCTAAATTTTTCTATTTTTTACTATTTTTTACTATTTATTATTCATGGAAAATAGGTATTTTTTGATTTATTTTTTTGGCTTATTATTTTGACTGAAACTTCACATTTTCTCTGATTTTATCCCATTTCCATTCCTTTCTCCCAACTCAAAATCGAAAAAAACCACTGATTTCCATTAAAAATGACATTTTGCAGGTTTTAAAGAATTAATAACGGCTCTAAATCATTAAGGGTTCTACATTTTTGTAATTACAGCCCTCAAACATGATGTAAACAAGGTTCAAAAAAAATACATCGCATATGAACAACATTTGGACCATGAAACAACAAAAACAATCGAATTTCTTTGTAAAATTGGAGCATACCGCGTCGCATGTCTTGCGTGTTGCGGGTTTTTTTAGTAATTATTCCGGGTAGCCCACAGATCGACCAACAACCATTCTTCAGTGTTGAATCTCTTTCCTTATCCTCCTCTTCATCTTGAAGCAATCCAGTCCCAGCCGGACAAGCATCCTTCAGCCCCTCTTCTTCTTGATTTCTTGCACATGAATTGCCTCTATGCAGGAGAGAGAAAGACTGGTTTTTTATCTCTTTGCTCAGCACATCATTCCTTGATTCATTTGTGGTGATGGAGGGTGAATGATAGAAGCATCTCAGGGCCAAGAGGATTTCTCCTACCTCCACCCATCAGAACATGATGAAAAATGAGGGAAAAATGGGGCGCAAAAAACTGACCCCCCCCCCCTCCCCACAACGTTTCAATTTGTGAGCTTCTTTAAGTTCTTAATTAGATCTTAAGCTAAAAACCCCAATTGTCTAGTTCATGACTTTTATTTTTACACTTTCGGCAAGTGGTTTTTTCGCTTTTGGAGGGGCAAACGACATCGGATTCAAGATCTGTCTGGACAGGTGGTTCTGTGGTATCGAAATCTACAAATTGGGACCCCTTCACACTCTTCTCGACTTTCAGATCTAGTAGCCGCTTCACAACCTCGAACCTTGCGGGGATTAAATGGAGAATTAAACGACCTCAGAATTGAGATGTGAGACTTGCGTTGGATTCCTGATGTCGCTTTGCATGTACGAAAACTCCAGCTCGGCCATCCGCCATCATTTGATTTTCCATGAAAATTAGCACTAGCGCTTTAGGGACTTGCCACTTAAAATCGTACTAATTGCCACCGTCGCCTTCGACGAAGTCTATTTTTCCCCTAATATTCGTAATTTTTGGCTATTTTTAAGCACTTCTCTACAACAAGGCCCTTCTCGCCACTTAAAATCTTGTTTGGCTATTTTTAAGCCATATTTTTCTACAACAAGGCCCTTCTCGCCACTTAAAATCTTGAACTTGGAGGATGTTGCCATGGAGGAACGAGCAGTGACGTAGATTGTCGAACAATGCCATCTGCAAAAGTGCATGGAAGCAGTCAGCCAAGTCATCGACTACGAGGAATCGTACTAATTGCCACCGTCGCCTTCGACGAAGTCTATTTTTCCCCTAATATTCGTAATTTTTGGCTATTTTTAAGCACTTCTCGGCATCAAAAATCATATGTCAGCCTTGCATGCAATCCTTAGCTTCTTCTTTATGAAGTCAATGGCCTCTCCTTCCTCTGCTTGAATGACATCCAATAATGTGTTGCTGGGCTTCGAAACTCACTTGGGCGACATCTATTCTGCTCTCAGCTTTGCATACTTCTCGTAGTCGATGACTTGGCTGACTGCTTCCATGTACTTTTGTAGATGGCATTGTTCGACAATCTACGTCACTGCTCGTTCCTCCATGGCAACATCCTCCAAGTTCAAGATTTTAAGTGGCGAGAAGGGCCTTGTTGTAGAAAAATATGGCTTAAAAATAGCCAAAAATAAGGCCCTTCTCGCCACTTCTCTACAACAAGGCCCTTCTCGCCTTGTTGTAGAAAAATTGAACTGGTTAAAGGCCCTTGTTTCTACAGCAAAGCCATATTTTTCTTGTTGCCTTTCTCTTGAAGGCTTGCTATGATTGGTGCTTGTCATGAAGCCATGTTTACCATTAGTGCTTTTCAAAATAATTATTTGCAGAGGAAAATGTTGGGAGCTCACTCTCGACTGCTAAGACCCATGGACCACTTATTGTTCAAGCATTTCAAGCTGAGCAATAATGGCTACCTCTCACATAGCCAACTATTGAGAGTGGAAAAAGACTGAATTTTTTGATTGATTTTTGTTATTTTTGAGGTCTGAATGGTTGATTTTTTATGGATTTTGAGTGATGTATGGTTGTTAATGGGAGTGTTTGAGAGTGTTTTGGATGATATTGATTATGTTTTGGAAGTTTATGATGATTCTTAGTAGAAATATGAGGCTCTGTGATATTCTGATAGGTTCTTATATCTTCTATATAGCTTTTGTTTTGTTCTAATTTTCTTCTGTATGAAGCATGGATTGATGATTGATGAAGGTTGAAATATTTTGAAAGCTTATTGAATAGTTTTTGATAGTTTGCAATTTTTTTTAGTATGAGTTATGAGGATCTGCTGTTCTCTAATGACCTTTTGTAACCCTCTATAAACCTTCTGAAGAGCCTCTGTCTCTACTCTGTCTCTGCTCTGTTCCTGTTCTGTTCTGTTCTATAGATATTTTATAAGTGTTCTGTAGAATGTATGTGTGACTTTGGAAAAGTTTTCTAACTTTTGGAAAGTATGAATCTAAGTTTAAACGAGCTAAAACAAATGGAAGAAGCAGCTGCTGAAGACTGAATAGAAGACTGAAGTGACAATGATAGTAGTGAGCTATGAAGAGACACTGTAGTGGCTCTGGTGCCCTTTCATACCTCCCATACCTCTTGGAAGGTGCATCCAAGACTTAAGAGGGATTATTAAGTGTTATTATTGAGTATTTTAGTGAGGATTTGATGTATTATTAAGAGAGAGAGAGAGAGAGAGAGAGCCAGAGATAGCCAATTCTATCAAAACAGTGTATCTGTATATGAGAGATCGAGAGAGAAAAGCATGAAGAAATTGAAGATGAATACTATGTGATTGATTTCAATTCAAAAATGGTGTATTCTTTTATGTTCTTTGTTCTATTGATGGATTCTATGAAGATGTTGAAGATTATGGTTGATTCTATCAAATCCGTGGGAGATATCTACTATGATGCTGCGTGAAAATTTGATGTTTTCTTTATTTTGGTCATTAAAAGAATGAAATAAAAGCTTGATGTTACAAGATAGATTTTCTTGCAGTAGAATCCCCTTTTCCTTGGTGTCTCTCTTGGGGCTCCATGTTTTTGGTGCGCTGCCAGGGAAGCTTGCCATCAACAAGTATCAAAAGAGGTTGAAAATGAAGGAAATAGCATTGCCAAGAAGAGGAGAATTCAATGGATGTTTGCAAAGTTTCTTCTTCCACTGAAGAGTTGGAGATTTTCATTATCAAATCCACTTTCCAGGAGAAGTTCATTCCACAATAGCGGAAACATATTACCATCATGATGCAAGCTCTATGCGGTGGACTGTTTTCTCTTCCTCTTGAAGCAGCAGAAACTTGCATCTTGGTGGCAAGTTGTTTGGAAACAAACTGAAGAGTAGAAGCAGAGAGAATGACTATCCATGGAAGATTTGGTATTCATTGAGAATTTTCTAGATATCATCAAGTGGGAGATCATGAAGAAGCTTCAGGAGTCGTGGACTGTGGAGGTTTACGAAAACAAGAAGGAAAATAGTTGGAATTTGTTCGTGGATGCTCAACAGCAAGATACGTGGGATGCTTGGTGCAGTGACAAAATCTTCTGTTTGTCCAATTAGCAACCCATTGGAAGTTGGTAGACAAAGTGTTTTTCACAACATACACTATTGAAACCCTTAGAAGCTGGCATTATTATAATGATGGCATAACAACGATCCTGAGAAGAATGAGTTTTGATACTTTCAGAATGGAATATCTCCCCCTCTGTAGTGATTTGAAAGCCGAATTCAGAGATGTTGAAAAGAAGGAAGTAAAAGATATGTTGGCCAGAGAATCCCTTAGAGACTGAAGCCCCTCTCTGATTCTATTCTGTTGAGTACTGAACAACTGGTTGGAGCCAAGCCCTTGATGAATGATGCAATCAAGAGGCAAGCGTTAGAACGAGTCCAGAGGTACGTGAGAAGAGAGAAGGCAAGAATCAAGGCTGAGAATGAGCTCACAGCAAAAGCCTCCTTTGACGCCCTAAAAGCACTCTTTACAAAAGTCCCAATGGCGACTCAAGGTACCCTTCCTAGTCATATTCGTCTTGGAAATATTGATGACAAGCCAGCAAATGTAGTCTCATTGCCAATTTTTAAGGGAGAGTACAATGAAGACCCTGATCTTCATGTAGCAGAATTTATGGTAGCATGTGTGGCTAACAATGCCAGAACCCTTGAGCATTGGTTAGCGATATTCCCCACCACTTTCAAAGATGCAACGTTTCAGTGGTATGAGAGACAAGCAGTAGGAACTTTTGGCACATGGGACGACTTAAAGTTGGCCTACCTCACTAAATTCAGGAGTGAAGGTTTTGAAGAGTGGATGTGAGAGGAGTTCATGAACCTAAGTTAGTCCTCTGGAGAAAGAGTAGAAGCTTATGTCTCGCAAATGGAATCCATCTTGAAGAGATGGACTAACCATCATTTGGATGAAGGTATCCAAAAATGAGTGTTTCTCAGAGGCGTACAACCAAAAGTTTGCAAGTTTGTGAAATTGAGAAGACCAATCAATCTGCAAGCTGTAGTGGAAGGTGCAAGATTGTATGATGAAGTTGAAGCAAGGTTGTCAATGACTCCAGGAAGAGGAGTCTTACCTCCTCCCATGCCAGGAATGGTATACACACCAAATGCAATCCCAGGGACAGTTCCCTACCCCTATCTCTAGATGCAAACAGTGCCGCAGTATAATGCACCTAATCCACTATGGTCGCCACAGACGATAATGCCTCAAATGATGGTTCAACCACAACAACAGTGGCCTCAAACAACTCCTCCAATGGCGACTCAAAAACAATGGAACCCTACCAATTGGAATCAACAATCCCAAGTCTCAACAGGAGCTCTGAATCAGAACCAGAATAGAGGACCCTCCAGATCAACCCAACCAGTGTATGCAGTAATTATAGAAGCTTTCCAAAACCCTTCTACAAGTACTTCATGAGGTGAAAATCTGAAGGACTACTTATCCAACTCAATTGCAAGTATCAAGAAAGAGCTTATGGATGTGATTACAGAGCAGCCACAGATGCTGAAGGTGAATACCACCAATATATCCACTCCTATGAGAGTTGGGAGAGATGTGATGCGTTCTAATACATGGTGCCGAAAGTGTCATCAAGCGAGACATTAGCCACTGAATGTACTCGAAAACCAACCATTCCTAGATCCTTTTGTTCTTATTGTTTGTGGAAGAACCATACAGAGGATATTTGCTCTATAAAAGAGATGCACAAACGAAGACAGAAGGATGAAAATGCAAGATTCAACTTGCTAGAATCCAAAATGATGACATAGGATATTGGACCAAAGCCTAGGGAGTTTGGTCCTGATTTCGGTCCAAGCAGATTTCCCTCTCAAATTTATAGAGGACGATAGTTTGGCGGTGGTCAGAGATCAGAGGTGGAATGTTACATATGTGAAGAAAAGGGTCACATCTCCTCGAATTGTCCAAACCTTAGAAGATCTGTGGATTATAAGCCCTTATGCAGCCGATCCAAAGGAGAAGGCTGCTAGAATATCAAGCTCATTTAGTGTGTGTTGACCGACATGAGCTGGACACAGCTAGTCTAGCCATAGTAGTTAGATACATTAAATAAGTCGGTGCCTTTGGTGTGAATGGTCTTATGACCGTAGGTTGTATCTTTCACTATTGAGTGTGGTATAAATAATAGAGTGTGAGAGAGGAAGCTAGTTGCTTCACTCTGTCTATCATCTATCTGCCTCTTTGAATCTGAACATGGTATCAGAGCTTCATCCATGAGGCTGTGGGAGAATGGGCATGACAACTTGCAGTGCAAAGGAGATGGAAGTAAGGAATCAGGAAAAATCGTGGACTGCCTCCTGAAACCTGTGTTTGAAAATCGTGGACTGCCTCTTGAAATCTGTGTCCTGAAATCTGTGTCTTGAAATCGTGGACTGCAACCTGTGTCTGAAAATCGTGGACTGCCTCCTGAATGGACAGCAACCTGTATCTAAAAATCTGCGTCTGCTGATCTGAACGGATAGCAACCTGTATCTGAAAATCTGCACTTGCTGATCTGAGTGAATAGCAACCTGTCAATCTTCAGTGGCTCACCTGGACAAGGTTCATAGAGCATGTATGCTCACTATTGAAGGTATTTGAAGTGTGCAAGGAGTAAATGCTTGTGTGGGAGCTTTGTTATGAGCTGGAGTGACAGACACAGACCTGTAATCATTTCTGAACTGCTATAAACATGAATGGACAGCATGGATTCAGTCATTACTGACACACAGGAGCCTTGTACTACACTCAGAAAGCATCTTTGGAGCACAAGAATGTGTCAAAGCATGTATACATTGGATCAAATGTCTTGGAGCTGAGATCTCTTGCTCAGAATACTCAGATCTGAAAATCTGAAAACTGTCATACACAGTCAATGACAGAATACTCAGATCTGAAAATCTGAAAACTGTCATACACAGTCAATGACAGAATACTCAGATCTGAAAATCTGAAAACTGTCATACACAGTCAATGACAGAATACTCAGATCTGAAAATCAATGATAGGCTGAAAACTGTCATACACAGTCAATGACAGAATACTCAGATCTGAAAATCAATGACAAGCTGAAAACTGTCATACACAGTCAATGACAAGTACTGTGCATTACTGAAGCAATACAGGTCATCTTGGGGGTTCCATCATCTATATGAACTGGCCTATACATGCTAATGCATGGAGAATTGAAGCAAGCAATGAGCATCATTGAAAATTGAATTTTGAAGCTGAAGTAAATGCAGTTACACTGTTCTGGCTAATTACAATTTTGGAGCTGCTTGGAGCTTGGTATGCTAAATTCTGGTTGACTGCAACCTGAAACTGAATTTGTTGACACACTCAGTTTTGGACTTGAAATTGCTGCTGGTTACTCACAGTTTACAGTTTTCAGACTGCATGTATGTACCCTGGCAGCGAGGTTACATAAGCTTAAGCTGAAGCAAACACATAGCTTATGTATTGACAGTTATATCTACAGTTGAGACCACTTGTTTGTGGGTTGTTTTGGGGTGTCAGTGGGCTGAAATACTCTGGTTTTTTTACTGCAATTAATTGCAGAAAACTGTCATAAACAGTTCCGGGCTGAAGTTGAACTGTTAAGAAAATCTTGGTTTGCAGGTAGTCAAGCAAGGTCTGCAACATGGCAAATGCTGATAGAACTGATAATGTAACCCAGATTGTGGGAGAAAAGCTTGATAGCAACAACTATGCAATATGGAAGTTCCGCATGGAGAACTTTCTGATAGGCAAAGGATACTGGGACTCAGTGACAGGTGTTGAGGCTGAACCTAAAGTTCCAGATAGGAATCCTACAGCTGATCAAAGACGAGCACATCAAGCTTGGACGGAAAGAGCTCGCAGAGTTTTACATTGGCTGTCATTATGTATATCGGATGCTATGGTGATGCAGATCATGAACTGTAAATCCCCAGCAGATGCATGGAACATATTGGTCAGGTACTATGGCACAACTACAAGTGCCAGGAAGATACAACTGAAGCAAAAATTCAACAACATAGAGAGGAAGAACAGATCCATACAGGACTATGTCACGGAGATTAAAACCTTAGCAGATCAGCTCGTATCTGTTGGCTCACAGGTAGAAGATGAGGATATGGTTGCAGTGACCTTAAATGGCTTGGGTCCGGAGTATAAGTCTTTTGACACTTCAGTATCTGTGCGAGCTGAGATGCCTGATTTTAATGAGCTGGTTGCATTATTGATTCATGAAGAGGTGAAGCTTGGCTTAGCTACAGGGTCAAGCAGCTCTAAGAATAAGGATGCAGTTTTTTATTCGAATCAGCGTTGTCGTGGTAGCCGTGGTAGAGGCTATGGATCTGGCAGAGGAGGCCAGCAGAATGCATCCTATAGTAATAGCAATCAGCAGTCATCAAATGCAAGAGGTAGTGGCAGCTTTCAAGGTAGGGGGAGATCGAACTCCCGTGGCAGAGGCTCATGGCAGCAGCAGCGTCAGTCAGACAATCCAAATAAGGACAAGGATTGTCACTACTGCGGAAAGTATGGGCATATTGCAAAGGATTGCTGGAAGAAGCAGGGAAATCAGAAGGGCAAGCAGCATGGACATTATGCTACATCCAATCAGGCAGATGACTCTGGTGATAGACTGTTTGCCATGCAATATGTCAAAGATAAGGCTGCTCAAAAATCATCTGATGATGTAGTGTGGTACATTGACTCGGGGGCGTCGAATCACATGACCCCTCATGGTGATTGGTTCACGGATATGGTGGCTGAAAAGCATGGCTATGTATGCACAGGTGATGACACGCAACATAGCATTGAGCATAAAGGCAAAGTGCCTCTGGTTGTACATGATGGCAGGAAGAAGAATCTTCATGATGTTTTGCATGTTCCTTTCGATTACGAAGAACCTATTGTCTGTGGGTCAAATGACAGAGCAGAACTTGCAGGTTCGCTTCAATAAGCATGGCTGCTTTATTGAAGAGTTTGGCAATGGATGCAAGTTGATTGCGAAAGGCCACAGAAATGGAAGAATGTTCACTCTTGATGCTACACTGCCAGAGCTGAATTCCGCTATGTTTGCTCAAGGTTCTGGCACTATCAGGGACTTAGAGATTTGGCACAAGAGAGTGGGGCATGTCAATTTGCAGAGGCTGCAGACCATGCAGAAGAAGCAGCTGGTAACAGGGCTACCTAGATTCCAATATTCAGATATTGGTCATGTCTGCGAGGCTTGCCAGTTTGGTAAGCAGTCACGATTGCCGTTTGTCAGGCATGTAAGACAGAGTACACGACCACTGCAGTTAGTGCACTCTGATGTTTGGGGACCAGCTCATAATGCATCTATGGGGGGTTCCAGATACTATGTATCCTTCATTGATGACTACAGTCGATATACCTGGCTTTACATATTGAAAACAAAAGATGAGGTCTTTGCTGTTTTTCAGAAATTTAAGGCACAGGTTGAGAAGGAATTTGAGTGTTACATCTCTTGCTTGAGATCTGATAGCGGTGGGGAGTATGTCTCCAATGAATTTGCTGATTTTTTGGCTGAAAATGGCATTCGTAGGCAGCTAACCTGCAGCTACACTCCGCAGCAAAACGGAGTAGCTGAAAGGAAGAACAGGGTTCTAATGGAAGCTGCCAGGGCCATGATGAATGAGAAGCATATGCCGCTTTACTATTGGGCAGAGGCTGTTGTGACAGCCGCATATATTCTGAACAGGACTCCCACTACAGGCATTCATGACATGACACCGTTTGAGAGGCTCTATGGCTATAAGCCGGATGTAAGACACATGAAGGTCTTTGGCTATCTTGCTTATGTGCACATTCCAGATGAGAAGAGGAAAAAGCTGGATCCCAAAGCGCATAAGAGTGTGTTCATTGGATACTCGCAGGAGAAGAAGGCATACAAATGTTATGATCCCTCTACCAGGGAGACTTTGGTAAGCAGGGATGTCATCTTTGATGAGTTGGGCTCTTGGTATGTCTCACCAGTTGTAGTGCTATCCGATCTGTCTTCCACTCATGTCTCTACAGTTGATATGCAGCAGAGCACTGCTATGACAGGCCCTATCAGTCAGACAGTATCCCCATGGACAGGGAGATTGAGGAGCTCACCGTCCATTGACACGGGTATGTCAGTGAGGGGGAGACATGATGTCTTGGACAGCAAAGGAAAAGAGAAAGTTAGTGAGGATGGTATGATGACACCTGGCAGAATGACTTCGGGCTATGAGTCTAGTGATACTTTAGACATCGAACTTGGTATTCCAACTGTCTATACGCCTGGCACGAGGCAGAACAGGTACATTCCGCCTCATGAGAGAGGTGAATCGAGTAGTGCACCACAGCCTAGACGATCGCAGAGGGTCAGATACCCTGTTGACAGGTTGACGTACTCTGGTTATTCTGCAAAGCATTATGCATACATGACAAAAGTGATGGAGATCAAAGAACCAGGTACTTATGCTGAAGCTGCAAAGGATGAAAACTGGTGCATGGCTATGGACGAAGAGATGAAAGCCTTGGCTGAAAATCAGACTTGGGATTTGGTACCACTGCCTGAAGGGAAAAAGCCTGTTGGCTGCAAATGGGTGTATAAAATCAAATGTAAGTCTGATGGCAGTGTAGAAAGGTACAAAGCAAGGCTGGTCGCTAAAGGATATGCTCAGCAGTATGGCTTGGATTATGATGAAACATTCAGCCCGGTTGCAAAAATGGCAACCATACGAACTGTTATTGCCTTGGATGCTGCAAAAGGCTGGAAATTGCAGCAGATGGATGTTAAGAATGCATTCCTCAATGGTGATTTAACAGAGGATGTACACATGGTTCAGCCGGAAGGATATGAGCACCCTGATTTTCAGCATTATGTGTGCAGGCTGAAAAAGGCACTGTATGGGCTGAAGCAGGCTCCGAGAGCCTGGCATGCTAGGATCAGCAGTTACTTGCAGAGTCTTGGATTTGTTGTTGGCAAGGCTGATCACAGCCTGTTTACAAAGAAGACTGACAGTGGCTTGGTAGTGCTGGTCATATATGTTGATGACTTGATAATCACTGGAAATGATGACATGGGAATTCAGCATGCTATGAAGATGCTGAAATCTGAATTTAACATGAAAGATCTGGGAGATCTGAAGTATTTCTTGGGTATTGAGGTCGTACCAGCTGAAAATGGCTTATGGCTGATGCAGAAGCACTATGCCATGGAAATGCTTAAGAAGTATGGCATGGCTGAATGCAAACCACTGGATACACCTCTGGACCAAAATGTAAAGCTAGACATGGACACTGGGGCTGAAGTAGAAGATGTGACTATGTACAGGCAGATGGTCGGCAGTCTGATTTACTTGACCATCACTAGGCCTGACTTGAGCTATGCAGTAGGGCTGATAAGCCAGTTTATGCAAAAGCCGAGAAAGCCGCACTTGGATGCAGTTAGACGCATCATGAGGTATGTTAAGTCCACTGTAGACTATGGGCTGTTCTATGTCAGAGATAAGCCCTTGATACTGATTGGATACACAGATGCAGATTGGGCAGGATGCTCAACTGACAGACGATCTACGAGTGGCTATGCCTTTGGCTTTGGTAGCGGCATGATCAGTTGGAGCAGCAAGAAGCAGCCTACGGTTGCTTTATCTAGTACTGAGGCAGAGTACAGGGGGGCTGCATTGGCAGCATGTGAGATTGCTTGGCTGCTCAAGCTTATGGCTGACTTGGATATTCAAGTTGATGCTCCAGTGAAACTGTTATGTGATAATCTGAGTAGTGTACTCCTGGCCATGAATCCAGTTTACCATGCTAGGACAAAACACATAGAGGTACACTACCACTTTATTCGTGAGATGGTCCTTGTAGGAAAGGTTGATCTTATGCATGTGAGGACTGATGAGCAGGTAGCAGATATCTTTACCAAGTCTCTGGGTAAAGATAAGTTCTGTGGTTTTAGACAGCTACTTGGAGTACATATGCTGTCTTGAGCTTGAGGGGGAGTGTTAGAATATCAAGCTCATTTAGTGTGTGTTGACCGACATGAGCTGGACACAGCTAGTCTAGCCATAGTAGTTAGATACATTAAATAAGTCGGTGCCTTTGGTGTGAATGGTCTTATGACCGTAGGTTGTATCTTTCACTATTGAGTGTGGTATAAATAATAGAGTGTGAGAGAGGAAGCTAGTTGCTTCACTCTGTCTGTCATCTATCTGCCTCTTTGAATCTGAACAAAGGCCACACTGCAAATGTCCAAGTCCAGCCTCTGTCAAGGCCAATGCCACTTATAGCCAACAGAAGGCACAAGAGCCTGCCTTCAATTTGGTAGAGTTGGAAGTTGCTGCTATCACATGTGCCAAGAAGAAGAAACCAATTTTCCAGAAAGAGAACAACTCTCCTGCCAAGACTGTGAAGTTCAACTTGCGAATAGAGGGACATAGTAGTACAGGACATAACAGTGTAGTACAAAGCACTGTAGTGCCACAAAGAGTTAGAGAGACAGTCCTAGAAACAAGGCCAAAGGTCCAGGAGATAGAAGATATAGAAACACCTCCAGAAAAAAAGGAAGTGTCAATTATGCCATTGCTAGAAGAAAAAGGAAAGATGAAAATGGATGTAGTCCCATTCCCTAGCAGGCTGGAAAAGCTCATGGATCCTATTAAAGAATATGACTCGGTAAAAGACCTAGACACTTTTAAACCAAACTTAACATTTCGACAGTTGTTGATGCTATCTCCCAGCTCTACTGAAAGAAATTCAAAAGCATCTTGATAAGAATACTGGACTAAGGATTGCTCCTTCAACACCGACCAAGACCAATAAGGCCTCGGAGTCTATAAAGAAAGTAGATGTGGCTAACGCCTTCCTAGATCTTGGAACCCGAGAGATTAGTGTATGGATAGAAGGATGCTTTATTTCAGATGCATTGATTGATGGAGGCTCATCAGTAAACATAATGATGGATGTTACAATGAATGACTTAGGGTCGTAAGGAATTCAACCTACATAGCGGCTTATCAGATTGGCAGACTAAAGCAGAATTAAACCGTCGAGCATCCTCCCATACGTAAAAACAACCCTTGCAGGAAGAGATTATTGGCTAACATATTTGGTGGTCAAACCAAATTCTTATGGGACCTCATACCCTCTGCTGTTGGGAAGACCTTAGCTTTTTGAAGCGAGAGCCAGGACGGACTGGTTCAAAGGAACCCTAACCCTAGGCAGAGAACCCAACAAAGTGGTGTTGAAATTGTATGGATCACAAAAAGGCAATGGATCCACATCCATCAAAGTCATAACTGACTCCTCCAACAAAGTAACAAATGGTACATAAGGAGACGAAGAGGCTGTTAAACAGATCTTTCCTAAGAAAACAGAGACATAGTCCCTAACAGTGGGCACTGTAAGCCAACTACCAAAGGAAGCAATGTCTTTGTCCATGGGAGAATACCTCCTACCTCAACTAGAATTAACTTCTGAAATCACCTTTGACAGCGAGACAGAAGAGAAGCAGAAACAGACACAGAGGTGGAGGATCTTTTCTTCTCCTACAAAGCCTCTATAGAAGCAGAGTCAAAGCCTCCAAAGGAAGAGGATGAAAATGATGAGGAAGAAAACGAGGCAAGATATGAAAATGCAGATGAAGAATTTTCGAGTCTGATAGCGGACGACGGATGATCTTGTTGATGGCCCTACAGAGACCTTAGAGGCCAAAGATCTCGGGGTATTGGAGGGAATGACCATGGTTACATTTGGGTTGACCAATGGACCACAAAGTATGAAAAATTTGCATAAGAAATGGATCAAAGGCATAATAATTAAGTTCACCAGTGGCTCCTGTCACCCTGACCATTCATTCCGGAGAAAAGATGATGGTGATGCCCCTTGTCAATAGAAGCCAGAGCCATTAGAGCCATGGCTTCTAGAAGGTCCATGCTATGTGACATTCATGGACGCATCCTCTGAAGATGAATCCCTAAGTCTAGAAGAAATCACCACTCACACAGAAGCAAACAAAGCTTTGATACCCTTCCAGCAATCTCAATAGACAAATGAATCATCTATTTAGAAGGAGGACACTGGTTCTAGTGGAACATCAGATGATGACACTATTCCCTTGAAAGAGTGAGACCTCTATCCAGAAGCAATCCGTGGGACATTTATCCGCGAAGTGGAAGGTGAAAGGCAAGTGATATTCTTGGATACTGATGGTACTCAATGTCACCTGAAAGTGGGTCTCAATCTTTCAGAAGAAGAACTAGTGGTCCTGCAAGACTTACTAAAGGAGAACTTAGACATGTTTTCCTGGTTGTACAAAGACCTAAAGGGGATTGATCCCACAGTATGCCAACATCATATTGACCTAGAGCCTGATGCCAAACCTGTAAGGCAAAGATAAAGGCGCATGAATCCTAATTATTTTGCTCTAGTGAAGGCTGAATTATTGAAATTTCTTAAAGTCGAGTTCATTTATCCCTTGGCTAACAGTGAATGGGTTTTTCCCATTGTGGTTGTACCCAAGAAGAACGGGAAACTTTGAATATGTGTAGAATTTCGAAAGCTGAACTCAAAGACGAGGAATGATAATTTCCCTATCTCTTTTACATACCAACTATTGGACACAATGGCAGGCCATGAGCTATATTCCCTCTTGGATGGATTCGGCGGGTATAACCAAGTCCAAATTGCAAAGGAGGACCAATCCAAAACAACCTTCACTGCAGAATGGGGGACCTATATGCCTATAGAGTGATGCTATTTGGGCTCTGTAATGCTCCTGCCACCTTCCAACGAGTAATGATGGTTGCCTTCTAGAATCATTTGCATGATTTCATTGAGGTGTATCTTGATGACTTCTGTGTCTATAGCTTAATCCATGAGCACTGGGGACACCTAGAGCAATATTTTAATAGATGTTGAGAGTATGAGATTTCTCTCAACCCCGACAAATGTGTCTTTGGCATTTCATCATGAGTTCTTCTGGGCCATATTGCCTCTGCACAAGGGATTGCAACAGACCCGGCAAAGATAGAGAAGATTGCTGCCTTGGCAGCACCAACAAACCTCAAGCAATTGCGAGGATTTCTTAGCTATGTGGGCTACTACAGAAGATTTATTGCACAATTTGCAACCAAGGCAGCCTCTCTGCACAAGCTCCTAAGGAAATATGCGGATTTCCTTTGGATTGATGACTGTGAAGGAGCCTTTAATACCCTAAAATAGTGCCTTATCCAAGCACCTATCTTGTAGCCTCCTGATTGGACGAAGAAGTTTCATGTGCACACAGATGCATCAGTTGAAGGGCTAGGTGCTATCCTATGTCAAAAGGGCCCCTCTAAATTAGATCAACCAATATATTATGCAAGATGAAAGGTCACTGATAGGGAACGTAACTACACAGTGACAGAGCTTGAGTGCTTGGCAATGGTGTTTGCACTAGAGAAGTTTCGACACTATCTATTGTCAATGCATTTCAAGTTCTACGTGGATCATGAATTCATGTCCTTCATGATGAACAAAGCAGATATTAAAGGACGACTGATGAGATGGTTGCTCCTATTCCAAGAGTTTGATTTTGAAGTGGTCACTAAGCCTAGCCGTTCCCATGTCCTAGTTGATTATTTATCACGGATCCCTCAAACTACAGAATAGGAACATGATGATCCAAACCTTCCTGATGCTTCCTTGTTTCTAGTTAAAACAGCTACTCCTTCGTATGTAGACATAGCCAACCTCCTGGCAACTCAACAGTATCCTCTTGGCATCTCAAGCCGTGAGAAGAAGAAGCTTCTGTTAGAATCAACCCCCTACACTTTTCTAGGCGTGCACTATACAAGATAGGCAAAGATGAAGTGCTGAGAAGATGTATCGCAGGGGATGAAATCGGCATGGTATTGAAAGCATGCCATGACGAACCATGTGGTGGATACTTCGTAGGAGAAGCGATAGCCAGGAAGGCTCTGTTAGCAAGATATTGGTGGCCGACCCTCCACAAGGATGCACATGACTACTGCAAGAGATGTGATGCTTGTCAATGAATGGGAAAACCTACCAAAAAAAGTACCATGCCATTGTATCCTATTCTTCCCCTAAAGCCATTTGAGAAGTGGGGGATTGATTTTGTGGGTCCCATCGATCCACCCACGAGATGGGACCAGAACATATATATCTTAGTATGTACGGATTATGTCACAAAGTGGTGTGAAGCTAAAGCTCTGAAGTGGGACGATGGTAACAGTATAGCTCTGTTCATATACAAAAATATTATCACCCATTTTTAGCAATCCCCTCGAGCTGGTAAATGACAGAGGTACTCATTTCCTTAACAAAATCATAGAGGAGCTGATAGAGCTATATAAGATCTGCCATCGCAAGTCCACTCCTTATTACCCTAGAGCCAACGGACAAGTTGAAGTCACCAATCGCATCCTTTTCTCGATCCTGACAAGAACGATTGCCACACATGGTTGCAACTGGGACGATCAACTTACAGAGGCCCTCTGGGCATACAGAACCTCCCATAAGGCAGCTATAGGACAGACCCCTTTCCAGCTAGTGTATGGTACAGAAGCCATCTTCCCTGTTGAACTAGAATTGCCCTCTTGCGAGTGGCAGTTAAAGAATGCTTGGGAGATGATGAGTCGCTGCAACGCCGCCTCCTGCACTTGGAATGTTTGGATGAGATATAGCGGATGGCCCTATAGTGTATGGAAACCACTCAAGCACGACGCAAGGCCTATCATGATAGTTTTATCAAGCACAAGGAGTTCAAAGAAGGTGATCTTGTCCTGGCCTATGATTCGAGATTTGGCAAGTTTTCTGGCAAGCTTCAACAATGATGGATGGGCCTGTACAAGGTACTTATCAATCCTAATGGCTCTGTTCAGGTGCAGACCGTTGATGCCTTTGATGAACCTTTTCTGATTAATGGCTATCGTCTAAAGAAGTACTTCCCTCCTTGGGGCTCTTGACAATCACAGTCGCACTATCATTCTCTTCGTGCTTCTGATAGCCCTTATGATTTTCCTCATGAGGCGGTCTCGTTTTGCTAGCCTCTCACAGATACCTCTCAACTCTACCTTGTTCTCTTCTTCTCTAATCCAACAACGGTGGCAAGGTTGGTCCTAACACATGGTATTTCTACCATTATCTTTATTAATGAAAGAAAAAAAAAGAATACAAAACAAAACAAGCAAATTGTTATGCGAGAAAATGAAGAAATTCCCTATCATAACAGGCCTCATTCCAAGAAGAGGTGGAAACACCCTTGGGCGGGAAGCTGACTGGGGAAAAGGTGGTAACACCTCGCAGTTCACGATGCTGACTTACCAGCAGAACCTTTCCAGCAAGTAATTTGAAGCCACCTCCCTTGGTGCGTTGTCTCTACAATATCAGTCAGTTTGCCTTTCTTAATAAACGACATTTCTTACAAATCATCGAAGTACCAGACTTGTTGGCTGCCTCCCTGGGTACGCCTCGTCTTTAATATCCTAATGACAACAACAACCAACACGATCTTCATCACCAACCCCTTGAGTGATGCGAGCTTTCATTCTAATAGGATGGGGACGTGAGTATGGGCTGCCCTCTGTATCTATCAATGAGAGTGAGAGAGAGGGTGGGCTGAGTGACTAGTCTTTTCCTTCAAATCAAATGAGAGGTGAGATGTGTGACTTGAGTGTTCCACGCACAGGATGGGCCTCTCAATGCACAATGCACGATCTATTCCTGTGCATTGCACCATAAGGCTCCTTGGCCTTCCTTCTTGCACTATATGCCGGCACAAGGCGGGATGCAGAGTTGCACCATCAAATGCGCACAAGGCATACAACCTCTGCACAAGTGACAGTGAAGATTACATCAATGGGTTTCAGGAATAGAATGCCCTCCTGGATCTTTCAACAGAGAGTGAGACAAAGGGTGGGCTGAGTGATAGTGAAGATTATATCAATGGGTTTTAGGAACGGGATGCCCTCCTGGATCTTTCAACGGACAGTGAAGATTACATCAATAGGTTTCAGGAACGGGATGCCCTCCTGGATCTTTTAATGGAGAGTGAGACAGAGGGTGGGCTGAGTGTGACTGGTATTTCTTCAATCAATTATTGAGAGATGAGGCTTGAGGGATGTTACGACAATTGGCGTTAGGTACGTTTCTGTTTCCCTATGCACCCACGGGATGGGTCTTTGCCATCATCACAGGACATACCACTTTGTTCTATGCACTGCACTACAAGGCTCCCTGGCCTTCCTCTTTGCACCTATGCCAGATGGGTGGAACACATGAATGCACCATCAATTGCGTACAATGGAATACTCCCTCCAAATAAGTTTCCCCTTGTTTAATTCTACACCGATCGTGAGTTATGGGATTTCATGCTTATTCATTGAGCGATGTGCGTCATGGGGTGAGTGACTATTCTATCATCCTCTTGAGTACCCGTGAGTTGAGTGACTATCCTTCGTCAACGACACCTCCCCCGATGGGCTTCATTAACCAGCTACCTCTCTGGGTATTGCTGCATGCTCCCTGCCATGCTGGGTGAACGCTAGAGCGAGCCGTGGTACCTCTTGCAGCCGACTCCAATCCTTCTATAGCAGTGATGGTTCCTTCGACCATACGTGAATCGGGCCAAGTCTTTCTAACCTTATCCTTATGATTGCAAGTGTACGTTATGTTTTAAGTATAGGGATGCCAGAGTCCAGTTAGATGATGAGTCCTAGGTTGTGTTGCTGCATTTAACCCTGTCCGTTAAGGTTTTAAGTGTGGGGATGAGTCCCTGCGCATCTATGATGCATACCCCCTGCATATGCCTCACTTTAATCCTGCATGTATACCCTAACCTAATTTTACCCTGACGAGGTCCCTTTCCCACCCACTCGTCCATGTTCAACCCACCCTTGGGGCCATTCCTTCTCTTTTTCCCTATATCCCTTATTGTGACGATTTTCAATGAGAACGTATCCTACATTCACGACGACCCCATCCAACCTTGCAGCCATGTTCGTCCCTTTGCATGGTACACTTTTCCTTTTTACCAACCCTTGTTATGACTGCCGGTTCTTGAGTTATTAATTTTTGAAACATTTTCCATAAATTGGATGGTTTTCCATGTGAATGCGTCCTCTCTCTATCGAAACCATGTGTTTATGTGATCGGATTGTCGGACACGTTATTTGACACATTTTGCCTTCTTTTCGCCCTGCGTTCCAGCGAGCAGATTTTTCCATAGTAATCCTCGTATGTATTTTTGGAGAGTTGTTTTTTGTGTTTTTCCCATGTGAATACCCTGATTTTGCCCCGGTACCCGTGTCACAGTTTTTTGTCATCTTCCCCTCGTCTCCCAGCACATTTTTCCTTTTTACGGTCTTCCGATCCGGTGTACGGTTTGGGTTTTATTAATTTTTCTTTCTCTTTACATGTGGCTGCGTCTCTCCTGTTGCGCATGAATGCGTATGTTTTTGGTTTTAACCTCGAGATGCCCCGTGGCCTCTATGCCTCGCGTGTCATGCGTGAACAAAAAGAAAACCAAAAAAGAAAACAAAAACAAACAAACAAAAACAAGTAAAAAACAACAAATATATAAAAAAAGGAAAAAAAACAAACAAAGGAACAAAAAAAAAGCAAAAAAGAAAAAGAAAAAAAAAAGTAAAAAGCAAACAAAAACAAAAAACAAAAAAAAGAACCACTTAAAACCAAACACAAAAGGAAAACCTTTTAAAAAAAACAAAAAAAGCCTTACCTACTTGTCGTACCGCATGGCCCTCCTCCCCTTCCTCTGCCTCCCGCTCCACCTCTTTTTGCCCGCGCAACGCTCCTGCTCCACCTCCTCCCTCCCGCACGCCTCCCTCTCTTCTCGCCTCCTCCCTCTCTCCCGCACGCCTCCCTCCCTTCTCACCTCCTCCTCCTCCTTCCACGCCTCCTTCCACTCCTCCTCCTTCCACGCCGCCGCCTCCTCGTCTTCCGCCTCCCTTCTCTATGCCTCCTCCTCCTCCTTCCACACCTCCTTCTCCCATTCCTCCTCCTACTCCTCCCACCCTCCCGAACCTACCCCCAACCACACCTAACCCCCCCAACCCCAGTTACCCCAACCAACCCTACCCCCCCCCTCCCCCCCCAACCCCAATTATCCCCCTCATAGCTCCCTTTCCCACCACCCCTACCCGCAGGACACACGCAGCCCCCTCATTTCTTATGGGAAACAAAAAAATCTACAACAACCCCCCACACGCCGGTCCCCTTACTGCTCGGTGGTCCCGTGTGTGCATGTGTTCACGCGGGCCTCGAGGTGTATCTTTGCGTTCGTGAGTTGCCAGCGGGTGTTCACGCGCGAGGACATGCATTTGGTCCTATCCGTGCGATGGTGCGTGCCATCCTCGAGCCCACGCAATTGCTCATACAAAGCCAGTGTAACTCCTTTGATTTTCCACAAACCCGCGAAAAATGCCTAAAAACACTTAAAAACATTAAAAATTTCATAAAAAGCCAATTAAAAATAAAAAATTATTGAAAATTTCCTTACTAAATTGGGTATTTTTTTTGTTTATCTTGCTAATTATAATATAGAGAATTAACTACCAGAAAATTAAAAATATTTAAAATCATTTATAAAATTCACTAAAAATTGAGAAAATTCATAAAAAATCCTTAAAAATCAGAATTAAATTCAAAAAAATCACAAAAAATTCCATCAATGCATTTTCCTACTTTTGGAATATTTTATAAGCTAAAAAAGCCTTGGCACATGATCACCCTATTAATTTTTGGACCCCAATGATAAACTTTTAATCTAAATTCATTAAAAAAATCATTTTAAATTTCAAAAATAGACTGCCAAATTTAAAAAAAATATAGATCCATTATGAAAGCTTGATGGTTTCATTCTCAATTAGGTTTGATTGATACCCTAATAAATCAAACATTTAAAAAAATACAAACTAACAAAAAAGAGAAAAAAAATAAAAACACACATAAATTACAATTAAGAAAATAGTAATAATATCACCCAAAAATTAATCAATATTACCTAAACCAAATGTGATCCCACTAACATCGCCTTGATATTTATTTTATTTTTTAAAAATAATAAGGTGTTTTTTTCTAGCCAGTGGTTTTTACTTTTTTGTTGGATTCCTTACATTTGGGACTACTCAATGCACCCTCAGTCTCTTGCATACACACCCCTACCAAGTATCTATTTTTCATGCTTTATTTATTTTTTTTCATCTCTTAATCATAGTTAATTGTTAAAATGAATTTTATTCACCCATTTTTCCACGCGCTCTCGCGATAAACACACATTTTTTAATAAATTAAAATCAACCCACCATTTACTTTGCACGTGCTATGTGCGCTTCAGAGACACTTTAATTTTAAATAAAAATAAACCAGCCGTCACAAAAATACACGCGCTTAAAAAGAAGAGCATTTCAGACACATTAAATTTTCAATCAATGAATATGCATTTAGAGACCTGAGTTTGGGTATCAAAGTCCGGACTTCGTTAAAAGCACCGTTTCACATTAATAAATTGTAACTAACAATTTAAGAATGAACCGTCGTTTTCTTATTAAGGTTTACAACCTAATAAAATTCCAACCATTACTAATAATTTATTAAAACGAACCCTTCACTAAAATCATCCCCCCTACTGCACTTTTTCTCCTTTTTAATAAATACGCTTCGTGGGATGGGCATGTACAGTCCTTTAAGCTGACATTGCTTATCAAAGTTCTGGTTATGTGTCCTGATTAGATTATTGAGGTATTATGGTTTGATTGTGTGATACAATTACAAGTGCGGTCTGTAGTTTTCTTTTCTGCTTGATACGGGGTCTTGGATGCATGTTTGTTGAATAGCGTGAAGCTTTCGGTCGCATATGTATAGGGGTCATGTCGAATTTTTTCTAGGATGTGGGTTGTTTGGGGTGGTCAGTTGGTTAGCTACGCCTATTTTGATCGATTTTTTTAATAGCTATTTTTTTGTTTTGCAGGCATTCACTATGATTGTCTATGTTTGTGGTCTGTGTGTATATTCCATCTGAATGCTGCCTCAAGCTCCTCCTCCTGTTTAGTATGTCCCATTGATCAATAGGGATTATTCTTTCCTACTGACTTTTGAGCCTATTGCGAAAGCTGGTCTTGTATCTTTCGTGACTACTTTACTTCCTTTGATTCTAGATGATCCAGCCCTTTGTGATGAGTTTCTTGCGTCATACAGTAAGAAATTGGGCTTGGTACGTGGTATTTCCATAGTCCTAACACCTAGAGAATTAGGGAAGGCTTTGTCTCTTCCTTACAAATGAGAACCATTTGTCTCTTCCTTACAAAGGAGAACCCTTTGTTATAGCCAAACAGTTATTCTCAAATGACAAGATTCTCAAGCTGTTACAGAAGCAGACTAAAGAGGTCCTCGATGTCAAGAAAGTGATTAACACTTCAGGAGTATCTTTCTCAATGATCAATGATCCTCTCTGGAAGCTAGTCTACCAATTTCTCCAGGACAGGTTCATGCCTGCCAAGACACTATCTACTATTTGTCCAAGGATCTCTTCACAGCTTCCAGGATGGTTTTAAAAGGGGTTACCATTGACTGGAGTACTTAGCCTCTTACGAAATACATTTTCTTAGCAAACCACATTTTTTTTCATGATAATTAGATATGCACTTACATGACAGAAACTAGTATGATTAAGAACAAAATCCTATTGTGAATCTCGATCATCTATATTAATACTATCAGAGTGATCAAGGGGTGATCATTAGATTATATGATTAAGCTTGACATCCCTTTGGGGAGGTGTTGAATATCAAGTTATTGGAAAGGTTGATCTTTTTTGCAATTAAGATAGGATCTTTCAGGGCAATAGTTAGACTGCCAAAGCTAAAAACATTAAGGGTATATGCTTAGAATTTTATTAGCCAACTTTAGGGGGGAAGGTTGTGCATGTCTAGAAGCTTGAGATAAATACCTTAGTTTGAATGGGGGGCGGGGGGATGTTCTTTTGAACATAGGTTGAATCTTTCAAAGGCTTGAAAAAACTTAGGATGGCGTTTTGTCAAAGTGACTAGAGGGAATGTTACCAATGTAATCTATGGTTCATATTTATATGCTTTCTTGACATATTCAGGCCTTAAGAAGGGTGTGCTACCTCCTCCTCCATCTAATCCAGTCCCTCCCCCTCCACCTTTAGAAGATTCAGAACCCATTGACATAGAGGATATTGATTTCCCTCCTCCATTGGTCATTCAACGAAAGTGTTTGAAGCGTGTAGTAGAGAAAATTCTACCAGTCATTCCTTCAGTGTCAGTTCATGCCACCTTTGGAATTGACCTCCCTGCCTACTTCACATACAACAACTTGTTCAGGGCACATCGAGAGGGTTCTTTGGAAATATTAGTTCCTTTGCTGAACAGCTTAGTGTTAGGGGATACCGTTTCTTTCCTTTGTAACGACATCCAGAGTTCTATTGAACTCTCAGTGACAGCTTGTGTTCAACAGTTATATGCTTCTTCCTATGAAGAATTGATGCAATCCAAAGACCAAATGCATAAGGCAACCATAGAGTTAGCCTCTGCTAAAGACACTCTTACTGATCTGTTTAAGCAGATGGAGCAGTAGACACAAATGATTGAGACTCCGAGAGAAGAAATATATTCTTTGAAAATTCAGTTAATAGAGGCTCAGTCAGAGATCACTAGAGTTTCGACAGAGAAAGAGAAAATATCCAAAGAAGCTCAGAAGTTTAAGATTCTTTTGGATACAAAACTATCAGCTTTGCAGACTGCTCACAATACAGTGGAATCCCAAGCTTCCTAGATTAAACAGTTAAAGGACCAACTGATGCAGTCACAGTCCATTCCTCCAAGCCCCAATGTCCCCATGATTCCTTCTATATCTCAACAAGACTTGGCAGTTCTCTAGAGACATGCCATATTACGTCTGTTGTTTCAAGATAAAGTGGAAATATTGAGATCCAGGATAGATTTATTATGGTCTACATTTGAGCAATTTCAGAAGTATGTTCCTCCCAACCATTCCTTTTTTATCCAATATCAGTTGTAGAAGTTGGCCTTCTATATTAAGATCTTAATGATGGATCTCCCTCTTCTAGCAGATGGTTGGAGTGGGGCATGGTCTTTTGATTTGCTAACATAAGTTTTCCGTATGGTTTTTGAAGATTCTATGATAATGGATACCATATTGCTGTCTTATATGTATCTACGAGGGGATCTGTTAATTTCAGATGATGTAGATCTAGCTTGGTATGTGGGGAATGTGGTCTTTCAAGCTGTCTTGTATGTCAACCATTTGGAGTTGAGGATAGATGATATGTTCCAGTGCTATTCTTCTAAAGTGGCAACTTGCCTTGACACTTTATGGCATTCATTTGATTGATTTTGTAGTCCTGAACCAATGCCAAAATACAACTTCTACTTATGTGTAGAGTAATGGTTGTGTTTGTGTTTGTGCTATAATAATTTGTATGTGATGAGTTCGTACTAATTGAATAATTTGTTCGGGGGCTCTCTTTTCAACTATTGATACTAATGGTGGATGGCAAGCATACGATGCAAAGCTGAAGAACCTCTTATATCCTTTACAAATTTGTTATGACTTTCTATTGTTTATCGTATGTATTAATAGATAATAAAGTTTTCCTTTAGTAGTATTCTTTCCTAGATACAGGTGATAACTTGGGGTCGTAGCGGAGTGATTGTTGAAGATACTATAGAAGATCAAATTGAACTCTTTACTGAACTTATATTCTTATTTTCTTAGGTCACGAGGACGCTTCCTTTCTAATTGTGGGAATATGTTGAGAGTGAAAAAAGATTGAATTTTTGATTGATTTTTGTTATTTTTGAGGTCTAAATGGTTGATTTTTGATAGATTTTGAGTGATGTATAGTTGTTAGTAGGAGTGTTTGAGAGTGTTTTGGATGATATTGATTATGTTTTGGAAGTTTATGATGATTCTTAGTAGAAATATGAGCTCTGTGATGTTTTGATAGGTTCTGTTGAGGTTTTGATTGGTTCTGATACCTTCTGTATAGCTTCTGTTTTGTTTTGATTTTCTTCTGTATGAAGCAAGTATTGATGATTGATGAAGGTTGAAATCTTTTGAAAGCTTATTTAATAGTTTTTGATAGTTTGGAATGGTTTTAGTATGATTTATGAGGATATGATGTTCTCTAATGACCTTTTGTAACCCTTTGTAAACCCTCTGAAGAGCCTCTGTCTCTGCTTTGTTCTTGTTCTGTTCTGTTATGTAGATCTTTTGTAAGTGTTCTTTAGAATGTATGTGTGAATTTGGAAAAATTTTCTAACTTTTGGAAAGGATGAATCTAAGTTCAAAAGAGCTAAAACAAATGGAAGAAGCAACGATTGAAAACTGAATAGAAGACTGAAGTGATAGTGACAGTAGTGAGCTATGAAGAGACACTGTAGTGGCTCTAGTGCCCTTTCATACCTCCCATACCTCTTGGGAGGTTCATCCATGACCTAAGAGGGATTATTAAGTGTCATTATTGAGTATTGTAGTGAGGAGATGATGTATTATTGAGAGAGTCTAGAGAGACAGACAGAGTCAGAGATAGCCAATTCTATTAAAACAGTGTATTTGTATATGAGAGATTGAGAGAGAAAACTATGAAGAAATTGAAGATGAATATTGTGTGATTGATTTCCATTAAAAAATGGTGTATTCTTTTATGTTCTTTTTTCTATTGATGGATTCTATGAAGATATTGAAGATTATGGTTGATTCTATCAAATCCATGGGAGATATCTACTATGATGCTGAGTGAAAATTTGTTGTTTTCTTTATTTTAGTCATCAAAAGAATGAAATAAAAGATTTTTGATATTAAAAGATAGATTTTCTTGCAATAGAATCCCCTTTTCCTTGGTGTCTCTCTTGGGGCTCCACCAACGCACTATCCCTCTCTACGAGTGTAGTGAGCTTACCTCGATGCTGCCTGATTGAGTACCCTCCTCCTTCAAGCACACTGGTAGCTTCAAGATTCGTGATGCGAGCTCAAGCAACCTCAATCCTCCACCTTCAAGCTCCATCTGCCATAGCCCCACATGAGACAAGAGAAGAGAAGAGGAAAGAAGAGGAGAAGAGAGGAGATGATGGAGAGCTTATTCTCACACTCCCTCTCTCAAGCACACACAAGCAAGCACAAGAAGGAGAGAAGAAAAGAAGATGACTCCACTTTACCACACACCAAAGAATGAGCTTCTCATTCACTTTTTGAGTTTATATACAAAGCCCTTATCCCTTTGGATACCCATCCCATTTTTTACATGACTAGCCATTATGGCAAGGTCCTCTTTTCCCATTCCCTTCTAGTTGCCCTTTCTCTTTACCTATACATGTATAACCTTTACAATTTGCATAGGAGGGAGCCTGGTGCTCTATTACAAAAGTTTTATGGGTGCCTTGCATTTAACAATGCACTTTTTCCTTTGACTTAGCTTTTGAGGCGGCCCTTGCGCTTTTGGCCGTTTCCCTTCCTACTTCT
Organism: Lygodium microphyllum; assembly: GCF_053477565.2. Classification (NCBI taxonomy): domain Eukaryota; kingdom Viridiplantae; phylum Streptophyta; class Polypodiopsida; order Schizaeales; family Lygodiaceae; genus Lygodium; species Lygodium microphyllum. The sequence goes on from NC_141161.1 coordinate 69,946,998, forward strand.
TCCTTTGTATCCACATTTGTTCTTGGACTTCTTTTTCTCCATCTCAAACTAGGGTTAACATTATTGCCTCCTAGACAAAAACCAATCCCATGGCACTTGCGTGTCTATGTTGATGAGGGTTTGGGGATCTGAAGGGTGGTTGGTGAGTTGATGATGAGACGGGGCCTCGCTGAGATTAGTCGTTTTGAGAGAAGCTGATCAAAATGTTGTGATGGTGGAGGCCAAGAAAGGTTGGAGTGGATGAAGAGACCTAAAAAGTTGGTGGTTTACTGCCTTTATTTGTTTTCTTGAGAAGAAAAGAAGTGCACTACTTAGGGGCAATGTCTACCTTGCCGTGTGGTGCATTGTACTCGTGTTAGTGTAATTGGGAGCTGGGTCAAAGAACCTCAGGAAAAGCCTACGATGTTGTCCCACACTTGAGGACCCAGTTTATGCATCGTTGTAAGTGTGGTGTGTGGCTTAGGGAGATAGGTCTAGAAGTCTTGCCCTTGAGGTACCCCAAGCGTGATTTAGGGGATGGGGCTAGGTAAAATATCCTAGGTGTAGTGATTGTGGCACTCGAATGATTTCAGGGACTTAAACTTTTTCTTTTCTTTCTTTTTCTTTCTTTTCTTATCTTAAAAAAAAAGATAAACAGAATCGACATCATAGATATAGGGGTGCTCTTAGACTGTACCTAGGTCCTCCTCTAATGATGCATCAGAGGGTGGCCTAAGGGATCTACTAAAAAAGGCATGGCTTTGCATATAGCTCTTGATATTAGCCCTGATGTTTAGAGGTGTGGTTGACAAAAAGAGGTGTCTACACCTTGTAAACCGACTATCATTCATGTCTTGGAGTACCTTCATACAAAAAGAGGGTAACAACATAGCTCTCATCATTAGTCGAACAACTATCTATTCCTAGGTTGAGATAAAAAAGAGTGTAGGTAGGTGGGCCTTCTCGAGGGCTGGCATTAACTTTAGTAGAAACCTAATGATTCTAAGATAATTACAAGTTGTGATGAAAGTTGGGTTTGGACAGGATGAGAAATCCTAGAGGAAGCATGTGATTGAAGGACGGATGTCTCTTGCATTGAAGGTTAGGCACTCCTTGGGATTCTCTGCATTGGCATTGTAGATCTTGGGAAAGTCATACCTACCATGCTCCTCCCTATTTTAATCCACTTCGTGCCTGTATGGGTAGGGCCTGTAGATAGGATTGTTCCTTTCTTCAGGGAGTGTGCCGCATAATGCCATCCATGCATCAAGGTTCATATCCCAAATCCTTCTCCTCCACTTGGACTGTGCTTCATAGCCTTGGACCATCTTTGGAATCTGGTGCACCTTGTCCTACTAGTAGTTAAATTATGTTGTCCACTACTTCTAGTGGTAGGACTCGGTCCAGGGCCCATGGGTAGAGGAATGATAGCTTAAAGGGATAGGTTTGGAGTTCTCATTACTCCCAAATACTCAGTTCCTAGGGCCAATATTGATAGGATAGCAATCCTCATGTCGTGGCACGCGCTCTTTAGGAAGCTCTTGGGGCTGCGCTCTAGCTCTCTACTGCACTTGTTCCACCAATTCCTGTTGAGGGTTGAAATGATGAATGGGTTGCCTCTTACCCATCCAACCTCCAATCCTCACTAAGAGAACTAAAGAGGGGCACCACCTAGCCAAAGGAAGGATGGGCTAGGACATCCCTTTTCTCAAAGAGAATCAAAAGAACCAAGACACAACCTCACAAAAGAGAATATATGTACTAGACACCATATTAGAATATGAGAGAGAGAGAGAGAGGAGAGGAGAGGGAGACAAGAGGAGAAAAGGTAGAGGAAGCTTGCCATTAGGAGAAGAGGTAGAGGAAGCTTGCCATTATGCTACATAATAAAAGAACTCACTCATAGCTTACCTCAAAGAGATGGACTAACATGAGGGTATTCTAGAGTGCTCTCATGTTCTTATCATTGTCATTCCCCCATTGTCATTTCCATTATCCATGGGCTCTTTATATAGCCTCCATGAGGGATTAGATTAAGCTAATTTTCTTGATTAACATAATCCTAGATGATGTATGGCATCTTTGAAAATATGGAGAATAGTGGATGGGACAAGTCCCCACCTTGGTCATCATGCAAGAAGCCAAGGGTGGTGGTAGACAAAGTAGAGAAAGGGAGCTAGATTACAAGAGGTGGGTGTCCAAAGAACATTATTATAATATATTTACAAGAAGGATAGAATGGAAAGTTGATGTGGTGAAAGAGAGAAGAAAATTGCATGTAGTCAACAGTCTGCGCCTTCGTAACTTCAAATCGGTGAAGAATCTGAAAAAAGTTTCTTCTGCAATTTTGTAGACTAGGTTGAAACCGATCGGGTAACGTGAAGCTTTTCTTGAAAATTATGTTTCCTTGGGAGTTATTAAGATGATAAAAAATGGCTTCCAAAAGCTGCTTTGACTTTAGTCCCCTATATATATATATATAAATACATATAAGCATGTGACAGAATGGGTCCATGCTTGCAAGCTTTTGTGTAAGATCCAAATAACACCATGATGTGGATATTGACTTGTGTACTAGGGTGAGGTGTCCTCCAATGATGGTGATAGATTCCAAATCTTAGTGATGCAGGTGAAACCCACATGTAGTTGGAGGTTAGTCCTTTGAAAAATCTATGCACTCACTCAACTCCTAGGTGTAATCCATTTCCATCTTCACTAAGATAACCATCCATTTCACCCTTTACGTTGACATCCATCCTAAGAACTTGTTCCCCCCATTTGCTAGAGTTATCATAATCGAGAAGCAATGTAGCATACCTAGTCCTTGAAGAGTAAACCCAAAGTGATATGGTAAGGATCTTAATAGGGGTTTTGGCCAAATTTTGTGGTAGAAATCCGGTTTGTAAAAAACCCGGATCATTAGCCCTCCCCTTAGGCTAGAGGCATGCCTCTAGCTTGCTAATGATAGTCCAATAGAGCAAGGAGGACTGCACCCCCTCATTGGTGGCTCTTCATTGAATGACTGCTCCAAAGTGTTCATATTTCTTTGAAAATAAGGCTTCAGTCGCCATCCATTTACCCTTGTCTTTTGAACCCTCCCATCCATGTCACCTAGCTTATAGTTGCCATTTGGATATCTCCTTATGACCATGAATGGCCCTTCCCACTTGAACACAAGTTTAGCATCCTTTCCGTTATCAAAGCGGTTATCATAGCATAGCATAAGTGATCCTTCCCTTATGTGTTTGCTAGCCAGCTTCTTATTAAATGTATTCCTCCTCTCTTCAGCCTACATGGAATAGTGTTGGATTACTACTTCTCTGTCTAACTCCAGCCTCTCTAGATCCAAGATCCTTTCGTCTAACTTTTTATCTTGATTCTTCTCTCGAATGGCTACTAAAATATGCAAACTGGCCAGTTCCACCTCTATAGGAAGCAAAGCCTCTTGGCCATAGACAAGGTGAAATGGAGTATAGCCAAGTGATGTTCTGAATGAAGTCTTATAGGCCCAAAGAGCTGCACTCAATTATTTATCCCAGTGTTTGCGATGCATGTGTACCTGCTTGGTAATTATCTTAGAAATCAACCCATTCGCTTTTTCAACCAAACCATTACACTATGGGTAGTAGGGAGTAGAATGCATGTGCTTGATTTTTAGCCTTTCCATTAGCTCCCCTATTAGATTCGACCTAAAACCAGGACCCTGATCAGAGATAATTTCCAAAGGTGTGCCAAACCTACAAAAAATGTTTTCAAACACAAATTTTTCCACTTCTTGGGCTGTGATCCTACTAGTTGCTGAAGCCTCTACCCACCTCGTCATGTTGTCCACACCCATTATGATGTATTCCTTGCTAGACTAAGTTCTGGGAGTGGCCCTATTGCATCAATCCCCCATTTCTCAAATGGGCCATATGTAGTTATGGGATTTTGTTCCTCATGCACTAGCTTCCTTGGTCCGGCCTTTTGGCAATCATCTCAAGTGTGGCACCAATGTTGCACATCTCGATGTAGACTAGGCCACACAAAATTGGCCTGGAGAATCTTCCTGCTGGTTATTTCTTGAGCAAAATGTCCGCCACAAACCCCCTCATGGCAGCTCTTAATCACATCCATAATCTCCTTTGCTGTTGGCACCCTTCTAAGCACTGCATGATGCCTTCCCCAATGAAACTTTTGGCCCTTCCTTAGTAGCTAATAAAGGCCTTCAATGACATGTACAAAATGAGGGATTCATATCAAGTAGAAGACTCATATACCCAAATACCTCTTGACTTCTAATACATTGGAGCCAGCTGCCTTTTCTCACTCTAACTCATATGTGTAGGTGCCTCACCATGCTCAAGAAAATAAAGCACATCTTGTAGTTGAAACTTACCCTGAAACAAGGGAAGCTTTACTGCAATGATGCCCACCATTACCTCTTTCAATTTTTTAGCTGCTAGAGCATCTGTGTCACCATTTTTGCGCCTTGGCACAAAATAGATTTGGGTGCCTTGGCACAAAATAGATTTGGGCTTTCTGTAGCTTTCTCATGAGAGTTTTATCTTCTCTTATTTTCACTGTTAAGTTATCATTAGCATAGAATCCCCAAAAACATTAAGTTAAGTGACACTATGCGAGAGACGCCACCTCAAACCTAAAAGCAAGGCATGATATTCTGCCTCATTGTTAGAATGGACATCCTCCAAGCTGATACCTTCTCCATAAAGTTTGTCACAATGGGACTGAACACCATTATTCCTGCTGCCGCTCTGTCTTTAATATGCTTGTAGACCCCATCGAAGTAGAGGGCATGGGCATTCTCCACCCGTGGCGGCTCCTCAAGAGGAGGTGTCTCCTCTTTTATATTTCCCTTCTCTTTTTCCTTCTTTTGATGGCATCCATGGGTCAACAAATTAGCTAGGCAAGCTCGAGTAGAATCCTTCACCTTGAAGGTGTAGTCAAACTCTTGGAGTTGTATCACCCACCTAGCGATTCTGGCTAAAACATCCATGTGCTGTAAGGCATAGGGAAAATGCTCTTCTGTTGTGATCACTATGAACGGCCTAGGGAGAAGATAAGGACGAAACTTTCTTATAGCAAACATTAGAGACAGAACCATCACCTCCACCATCTTGTACCCTAGTTCGGATGCTCTCATTACTCTGCTAGAAAAGTAAACCAGCCTCATCAGGCCGGTTTTAGCATCCTTTTGTATTAGTGCTGTCCCTAGAGCATCTTCCCTAAAACTCGGGTTGACAAAAAACTCTTAATCCCAGCAAGGCTATAAAATTATGGGAAGGGTGCTGAGAGCCTTCTTCACCTCGTGAAAGCACCTTTCGCTTTCATCACTCCACAGGAGCTCCTCAGAGTGGGTCAACTGTTGCAGTGGAAATACTAATTGGGAGAGGAGATGAATGAACTGCTCCATATATCGCACCTTTTAAATGAAAGAGGTTAGTTGCTTCATAGAAGATGGTGATGGCACTGCCAATAGGGCCTTAACTCGGTTTGGATCCACTTCAATGCCCCTCTCACTTATGACATGCCCTAACAAAGTTAGACTACTTTCACCAATACGACACTTCTCATGGTTTAGCTGCCCCCCATTTGTGCGAGGCGGTTGAAAGCTTCATCCACCTTCCCTAGTTGTAGAGCCTTAGAACTATAAATACAAAAATCATCAATAAAGACCCTGATGGATTTCCCAAAATATGGCTAGAAGACATAATTCATGAATCACTAGAAGGTAGCTGGGGCATTTGTTAATCCAAATGGCATTACTTTGTAAGCAAAACACCCCCAAGGCGTAATGAAGGTGGACTTCTGTTGATCCTCCTCAGCTATTCGGATCTGGAAATAACCTGAATACCCATCACAAATAGTGTATCTCTCATGCCTGGCCACCTCGTTGAGTATTTCATCCTGAAAGGGAAGAGGAAAGTGATCTCTCTTTGTTGCAGCATTTAGCGGCTTGTAGTCCACACAAATCCTTCATTTGCAATTCTTCTTGGGTGTTATCACTACAGGCGAAACCCAATCTGAGTCCCCTATTGGATAGATGAAACCTGCCTTCAAAAGTCGATGCACCTCAATGAGTAGAGTGTTTTGTTGAACTATTCCCAACCGTTGTAGTCGTTGCACCACTAGCCTTGCTCCCTCTTTTAGATTAATGTGATGTTGTACTGCTGTCACACATGTGATGTGTTCATAATCAGAAATAAAAAGTGCAGAGTGTTTTATCACCACTTCCATGTAGGCTGCCTTCTCCTCAACTAATAGACCCTTAGCCAACATCTTTTCTAACCCTTCCTTCTCGACCTTTGGAAGCTGTTGCAAAATTTCACTACTAGAAGGCCCTTTTAATGTAATCCCCATCACTTCTAGAGAGCTTTCTTCCTCCTCATTAGAAGACTCTCCCTCTGTCGTAGATGACCGACCCTCGCTGGAACTCCATTCATCAACGGTAGTCTCTAACACAAGATCCTCTTGTCTGCCCTCCTTCATGTTGTAGATAGTGCTCTTCCATTTTTTCTGTAGCCCCTTTTGTGGCCTTAGATCTAAAGCCACTGTCTCCCAATCTTGTCTGGCTTTCATTCCCATTAGCCATGGTTGCCCGAGAATGAGTGGATAGCCATCCCCCTTCACTGGCATCACATACATGTCAAGCTCCAATTGCACTCCACACACCTCTACCTTGACTTTCTATATAACTCCCAAATAATTTACTACTACATTGTTAGCCATTTTGGTCCCAAATTCAATAGTTTCATTTACCTCTAATCCCAAACAATACATCAACTTTTTCGTCATGACACAAATCTCTGCACCTCCATCCACATATGTCTTTGATACTCTCTGTCCATTGATTTCAGCTTCCACTAGAGGCACAATATCTTTCGTCTTTCTAGCATGGATTGCGTTCACGTGTCTATTCTTCATGGATCTAATGCTTACCATCTTTGACCATTGTTGCCGCACTGTTGGAGATAGATGTAGTAATTGTGGCGATGAAATTTTTGGCCCTTGATCCCTCACATCATCAAGAAAATCATAAGCTCTAGTACCTTTACCCAAGGAAAAATCATCTGGCTCAATGTGTCGGCGTGGGTGAGCCCTCCTCTTTTTATTGTTGCATGTCTTTGCAGCCTTTGAAGACTCTACCTCCTCTTTCATATTTTCAACCTCCTCTAGTGGTATAGGCTCCATCCTCTCAATTCTACGGGAGTTCTTCACCGGTATTGCTTCAACCTCTACTACTTTGGCCTTCCCTTTGACATCACTCTCATACAAACTGATCATCCTAATGTCACGATTCTTTGGCCGCTGGACAGGCAAGGGTAGAACCACTACAAGTGGTCGAGGATGCTGGAGAACTTGAACTGGTGGTGGAGGCCCTAGATTCGGTGGAACAAGCCTCTCCCTAGGTGGTGTCACTTGTCGTCCCCTCCTTCTTGGTATTGCTTCAACCTCTACTACTTTGGCCTTCCCTTTGACATCACTCTCATCCAAACTGATCATCCTAATATCACAATTCTTTGGCGGCTGGACAAGCAAGGGCGGAACCACTGCAAGTGGTTGAGGATGCTGGAGAACTTGTGTCAAGATTGTGGGAGAGAAGGAAGGAGTCTCACTTGTAGCTTTCTTGCTTGCACAATGGGGGAATACACAAAGGGTGGAGGCTGAAAACAATTTTCCTCTTCTTAGTTGTGTAAGCCAAAAAGAACTCGCTTACAAAGAAATAGAAGAACCCTATATATGGGTCTCAAACCAAACTCAACTAACTAAGGTGGCATACTAACTGAGCCACGAACTAGAGTAGATAAGGATAGCTCTCATCTAGCTATTATTCATGAGCGGTGTACCAACCACATCTATAACTGACAAGTCGATGATATAAATACACAACGGTCACCCTGGCGTATCACGAGTGGAGCTCGATATCTCAACACTCCCCCTCGAGCTCAATCCCAATTCCTGCACACCAAGCAGGTCTCTGAACTTGCGCAGCTTCTCTGCGCCCAATGCCTTCGTGAATATGTCAGCTACCTGATCCTCTGTGCTGACATAAACTAGATCAATAAGACCTAGTAAAACCCTCTCCTGCACATAGTGATAATGCACCTCAATGTGCTTTGTTCTAGCATGATAGAATGGGTTATTTACCAAGTGTATACTACTCATGTTGTCACAATAAATGACAACTGGCCCATCTGTAGGTTGATGCGTATCATAAAGTAGCTTATGCAACCAAGCTACCTCACTACAGCCATTGCTGCACCCCTGTACTCAGCCTCTGTGCTCGACAAGGCAACTGTAGACTGTTTCTTGCTGCTCCAAGTGACTGCAGCACTCCCAAAAGAGAACACATATCGACTGGTAGATCTTCTATCAGAAATACTACCAGCCCAATCAGCATCAGTGTATCCATGCAGCTGTATCTGAACCCCAGTCTCATAAAATAGTCCATACTGTAATGTGGACTTCACATACCTGAGTATGCGTCTAGCCGCATCCAAATGCGGTTTCCTTGGAGCCTGCATAAACTGACTTACCAATCCAACAGCATAGCTCAAATCTGGCCTGGTAATAGTCATATAAATCAAACTTCCTACTATGCATCTGTACATAGTAGGGTCTTCTAGAAGCTCACCTGCATCTGTGCTCAGCTTCACATTCTGCTCCAAAGGAACTGAAATAGGCTTACAGCCTGTCATCCCATATTTGGACAGCATGTCCAATCCATACTGCCTCTGCAAGAGTTGTATCCCACTTGCTGATCTAATCACCTCAATGCCCAAGAAATAACGCAGCTCTCCCAAATCCTTCATCTCAAACTTCTGCTTCAATAGTATTTTCACATGAAGGATATCTTCATCACTGTCACCTGTCATAATCAAATCATCAACATAAATGACAAGTAGCATAATATCTTTCTCTGTTTTTCTCACATAAAGTGAGAAATCTCCCTTGGAAATCTGAAAGCCAATAGTAACAAGATACTGTCCTATCTTGTCAGACCATGCTCTAGGTGCTTGCTTCAAGCCATACAAGGCTTTCTTCAACCTGCAAACAAACTCAGGATGAACAACATGCACATAACCTGGTGGCTGCTCCATATAGACCTCTTCTTGCAAATCACCATGCAAGAAGGCATTCTTTACATCCATCTGATGTAAAGACCATCCCTTTGATGCAGCCATAGCAATGACTGCTCTTACGGTTGCCATCCTTGCAACCGGACTGAATGTTTCTTCATAGTCAATGCCATATGTTTGTGCATACCCCTTGACTACTAATCTTGCCTTGTATCTATTCACAGAACCATCTGCATTGTGCTTCACCTTATAAACCCACTTACAGCCAATTGCATTCTTACCTTTAGGCAAAGGTACTAACTCCCATGTAGCATTTTCTTCCAAGGCATCCATTTCTTCATCCATGGCTTTCTCCCATTTTTCTTTTCCCATGGCTTGCTCAAAAGAAGTGGGTTTTGGTTCCTGTATCACTTTGACCATATATGCATAGTGAATGGCTGTAAATCCATCATATTTCAGCCTATCCACAGGATACCTAGCTCTCGTAGACCTGCGCAAAATAGGTTCACTCCCAGGTGCTCTCAAAACATCCCTGGTCTTCCTTACTCCAGGTGTAACAATAGAAGGAATACCCAACTCATCATCAATGCTCTGTTCTGAGCCACTGGATTCACCATCCACATAAGAGTGACCTGCATTCACATCAAACATGGGCTGATCAACCTTCTCTTTTCCTTTTCGTGATACCTACATACCACTATCTGCATTGCTTTGAGAAGATTCTCCTGATCTCAATTTGCCTGTTCATGGCGAAGAATGTGAACCACTGCTAGAGGACGCTCCAGGTCTACTAATATTTTGTGACTGCTGTTGTGAATTCTGTGCAGCATTACCATTTTGTGCATCTACATCATCAATCACATTTACTGGTTTATATCAGCTACTCATCTCATCAAAAACAACATCTCTGCTCACTGTAAACTTACGAGTAGAAGGGTTATAACATCTATACCCTTTTTGCTGCAGAGAGTAACCAATAAAGATGCACTTCTCAGCTTTTGGATCCAACTTGGATCTCAACTCATCTGGCACATGTACATCGGCAATGCAACCAGAAATTTTCAAATGAGAAATATCTGGTTTCCTACCAGTATACCTCTCCTCTGGAGTCATCCCATGTATTGCTGCAGTGGGAGTCCTGTTCATTATATAGACTGTTGTAGCAACTGCTTCAGCCCAATAAAAATCTGGTAGGTCTTTTTCATTGAGCATGGCACGAGATACCTCTCCAATATGCCTGTTTTTCCTTTCTGCAATTCCATTTTGTTGTGGGGTATGACTGCATGAATATTGTTGATTTATGCCATGCTCCTGCAGGAACCTTGCAAACTCATTTGAGAGGTACTCCCCCCCTCCATCTGACCTTAGGCATTTTATTTGCAGGCATGTTTCTTTTTCAACCATAGCTTTAAGAGTTTTGAAATGCCCAAACACTTCACTTTTCTTTTTCATAAAATACACCCAAACTTTTCTGCTATAGTCATCAATAAAAGTGACAAAATAATGACAGCCTCCAAGAGATGCAGCTTTAGTAGTCCACACATCAGAGTGGATTAATTCCAATGGCTTCTCACTCTCTTGAACATGTCTAGAAAATGGTTTTCTTGCCTGTTTTCCAAACTGACAGGCTTCACATACCTTATGCATTTCTGCAACCTTGAATTTAGGCAATCCTGCAACAATATTTTGGGCCTGCATTGATTTAAGTCGTTGTACATTAACATGACCAATGCGTTTATGCCAGATATCAATATCTGCAACTACACCTGTCCCATGTGCAAACATTGCTGCACTCAATTCAGACATGTCTGCATCCAACGTAAACATTCTGCACTTCTTCTTTCCTTTTGCTATCAAGCGACCTTTATTTTTCATATCCTCAACAAAGCATCCATGAGGATTAAATCTGACCTGCAAGCCCTGCTCAACCATTTGACCAACAGAAACTAGATTCTTGGTGATATTCGGGACATGAAATACATCGGACAGGTATTTCTTTTTCCCATCCTGCATAGACAAAGAAATTTTTCCAATCTGCACAATAGGATGTGCAGTATCATCACTAGTCTCCACAAATCCTAGTTTTTCCATTTTCCTTATATCCTCTATCCATTCTGCATGACCTGTCTTGTGGTTTGATGCACCTGAGTCAACATACCATACATCATTGCTTTCTTCTGCACTTTTCACAGAATTGTTCATGTGCTGCACCATAAACAAGTGCTCATTTCTGTCATCACCCTGTCTACTAGAAGGTGCATAATTCCCTTGTTGCAATTTCCCATTCATGATGTCATTCTGCTTTTTATAGCAGTCTTTAGCCATATGACCCATTTTACCACAGTAGTAGCATTCAACATTGCTGTTTGCATTTTGGCCTCTTTGCCATCCACCACGACCTCTTTGGCTCCCCTTGCCTCTAGAGTTACCACATCCTCCTCCATAGGACTGGTTTTCTTGAGTTTGCAGCATATTCTGATTTCTAGCACGGCCTCCAAATCAGCCTCCTCTACCTCTGCCTCTACCTCTTCCAGCATTTGAGTAGAAGACAGCTTCTTTTGAAGTTCCTCCTGAAGAAGATGCACCACCATTTCTTTGCTCCTCAGAAATTAGAAGAGCAATCAGCTCCTCGAAATCAGAAAATCTTTTACGAACTGAAATGGATGTCCGAAACTATGCATAATCCTTTCCTAGACCATTCAAGGTCACAGAAACTAAATCATCATCTTCCACTGGCGACCCAATGGAAGCAAGTGCATCTGCAATCTTCTTCACCTTCATGTGGTGGTCATTGATGCTCATATTTTCTCTTTGCACATTATGCAACTCTTGCTTGAGCTGCATTTTTCTGGCTTGCGTATTTGTGCTATACATTTTTGACAAAGTATCCCATGCCTCCTTTGGCGTACTTGCATCCTGAATATGCGCAATCATAGAGTCTGAAATGCTGATAGACAGCCAATACATAACTTTCCTGGCTCTCTCATGCCATGCTTTAAATTCCTGCATTTGCTGTTGATTGGGAACATCAGGAAGAACTGGTTCTTCTTCATTTCCTGCAACACATTCCCAATATCCTTTTCCCATAAGGAAATTCGTCATTCTAAACTTCCATGCTTGGAAGTTGTTCTTGTCAAGCTTTTCAGTGATAATCTGTGAAAGAGAATCAGATGCCATTACAGAACACTGCAAAAAATTCTGTCACTGCAAATAACACAGCTTCACCCTCACAAGGGCAAATCTGCAAAACTGGTGAAAGTGGTATTTGACCACACAGTCACTTCCTAGTGACGATTTTGCATAAACAGGAACCAAGGATGATTCTGTAACTCCCAATGTCTCTGCACATAAGCATACGATGCAATTTATGTGGTAACTTTTCATCGACCTGTAGAACAGTGGTCGCACAGCATAAAACTAGGCCTTTTCCTGAGTGTGTGCAGAAAACTTCCGCCTCCAAAACAGGCCCCGAAATGGCCTCAAATAAAAAAAACAGGGTCGCGGAGTGCTAAAGCCCTTACCCGCAGCATATACTGCCCTCTTGCTTCACCGCGAAGGGCATCTCAACCTGAGACAATGCACTCTTGCAATTTTTGGCTGTGCTACCTGCAGAGATCTGCTCCCAAAACAGAAAATGAAAGCAACACTACTCCTCTTACCAGAACACCGCGAGCTTGGCTTGCTTTCTTGAGCTCCTTACCACGAACAAGGCTCTGATACCATGTCAAGATTGTGGGAGAGAAGGAAGGAGTCTCACTTGTAGCTTTCTTGCTTGCACAATGGGGGAATACACAAAGGGTGGAGGCTGAAAACAGTTTTTCTCTTCTTAGTTGTGTAAGCCAAAAAGAACTCTAGTACAAAGAAATAGAAGAACCCTATATATGGGTCTAAAACCAAACTCAACTAACTAAGGTGGCATAGTAACTGAGCCACGAACTAGAGTAGATAAGGATAGCTGTCATCTAGCTATTATTCATGAGCGGTGTACCAACCGCATCTACAACTGACAAGTCGGTGACATAAATACACAACGGTCACCCTGGCGTATCACGAGTGGAGCTCGATATCTCAACAACTTGAACCAGTGGTGGAGGCCCTAGATTCAGTGGAACAAGCCTCTCCCTAGGTGGTGTCACTTGTTGTCCCCTCCTTCTTGGTTGGAATCCATTTCCTAGCAAGCACCTAGGATGAGGAAAAAAGTACATACCATGGCCAGTCTCCCCACAATTATAGCAAACATACTCTCTTTCTTGTCTCCTTGGACCTCGATTTCCTTCATTTTTGAGGGGAGGGGACGGTAATCCTTGCACCAAATTCAACGAAAGGATTTCAAGTTGATCAGTAATGCATTGTTGGAGCTCTTGCTATGGTATCTCTAGTTCGGGTGGGGCCTCTGCTATTTCTCTAGGCCTTGGCATGGTTGGTAAAACCTGCATGGGCTTAACTCCCTCTTCAACTGGGCTTGGTAATTCAATTTCCTATCTTTCTCCCTGGCATAAGTGATAGATTCATCATAGGATGTCGGAAACTTTCCTTTGACCTTCTCCCTTAGTAGAGGTTGGAGTCCGGCTAGAAAACAATCTTTCTTAAGGCAATCAGGTACTCTCTCTCCCTCGGCTAAGGAGGCTGTCCATTTATCCCACAATTTTATAAACATGCCTTTATATGCTTGGTACTCCCCTGGTAAGGTTTGGCGAAGATCTAGGAGCTGTCTTCAAATATCTTCAAGAGGCTCTGTATCTTGGTACTCATGCATAAATGCGGTCTTGAGATCCTCCCAGTTACCCCTTGTAGCCTCTGGGAGAGCTTGATACCACACTTGAGCATCACCCTTTAGAACTAATGAGAAGGCCCGCACTTTGGTTACTTCATCGTCCCAGCCTGTGACTAGGAATGCCATTTCTAAGTCATCTAGAAAGTCTAGAGCTTTCTCCCCTTTGTGCCCAAAAAAACTTGGAAAAGCCATGATAGGAAGATGTTGATCTAGCTCAATACAAAATAAAGATGAACACGTCTATGCCCAAGTCATATCTTACTAAGGGTAGAATAAATGGATTCACAGATGCATTAATCTCAGTAAGATGACGAGGGCCCAATAAGCCCCTTATGATATTTTGAAACCTGAGCTTTATGCTAACTATTATATGCACGGTTTGCCTAGCAAGTGGACGGATATGTTCGTACAAAACCTTGTGGTTCATGGGATGCACTTAGAGTAGAATGAATATGTGCACATTAAAGGAGATGTTATAGTCCAAAATAGGAAGTATTATGGGATCAAGGGACAACAAGGTCTCTCTCAACCTCTCAGCTCCAAAATAGAAGACCAACCTTTGCTGAAAATGTATCTTTCTACTAATGCACACATCCACCCGAATGTTTTGAACTGATTGAAAGTTGTAGAAAGTAGGAGTAGTCATTTATGCATTAACTACAAATTTTCACTACAAACTTTCATGAAGCATATTGTTGAAGCTCTGGCCTCTTAGATCCCACCATTCAAGAGATGTGAAGGATTTGCTCACCACTGATTAGAGTAGCTTTGGTGTGACCATCATCAACCTTATAAAGTTCATAGGCTTTGATAGCTACCTTCTCAATTACTTTGAGTCTTCTTGCTAGTAGTAGTTGAAGCACATCACCATATGTAGCCTCTCGCCAATAACACACACCATTGATGTGTAATTTCCCCTCCAAAAACTTGTTAATTTCCAAATTTGAAAGTGCCTTCACCACTTCAAGACAAGGCTCCTTAGGGAGTGTCTTTACACTAGACACCAAGCACTCAACACAATGCCTTGACCTAGAGACTTGATGAGAGCAAGATTTCTCTTGAAGCAAAGAAGGGTGTTTGTAATTAACTTGCTTTACCCGCATACGTACCATTTGCCGATAAAGATTCTTCTTCTCTTGAGCTTCTTTTGGAGACCATAGTGGTACTCTTGAGCAATGAATATATTGAATAGGGTTTGATGAAAATTCCTCCTTAGTGATTCCTTGACAAACACTCATTGAAGAAGAGGACAACTCCTTAGATGTTTCTTTCTTCATGAAGTTGTAGAGCGTAGCTTAAGAACTCATCAACGGGGGCACAAACAATGAGGGCTGAAATGATGAATGGGTTGTCTCTTACCCATCCAACCTCCAATCCTCACTAAGAGAACTAAAGAGGGGCACCACCTATCCAAAGGGACGATGGGCTAGGACATCCCTTTTCTCAAAGAGAATCAAAAGAACCAAGACACAACCTCACAAGAGAGAATATATATACTAGACACCATATTAGAATATGAGAGAGAGAGAGAGATGAGAGGAGAGGGAGACAAGAGGAGAAGAGGTAGAGAAAGCTTGCCATTAGGAGAAGAGGTAGAGGAAGCTTGCCATTATGCTACATAATGAAAGAACTCACTCATAGCTTACCTCAAAGAGATGGACTAGCGTGAGGGTATTCTAGAGTCCTCTTATCTGCTTGTCATTGTCATTCTCCCATTGTCATTCCCATTCTCCATGGGCTCTTTATATAGCCTCCATGAGGGATTAGATTAAGCTAATTTTCTTGATTAACATAATCCTAGATGATGTATGACATCTTTGAAAATATGAAGAATAGTGGATGGGATAAGTCCCCACCTTGGTCATCATGCAAGAAGCCAAGGGTGGTGGTAGACAAAATAGAGAAAGGGAGCTAGATTACAAGAGGTGGGTATCCAAAGCATGTTATTATAATATATTTACAAGAAGGATAGAATGGAAAGTTGATGTGGTGAAAGAGAGAAGAAATTTGCATGTAGCTAGCAATTTGCACCTTCGTAACTTCAAATTGGTGAGGAATCTGAAAAAAGTTTCTTCTGCAATTTTGTAGACCAGGTCGAAACCCATCGGGCAATGCGAGAATTTTCTTAAAATTCGCGTTTCATTGGGAGTTATTAAGATGATAAAAAATAGCTTCCAAAAGATGCTTTGACTTTAGTCTCCCATATATATATAAATACATATAAGCATGTGATAGAAGGGTCCATGCTTGTAAGCTTTTGTGTAAGATCCAAATGGCACCATCATGTGGATATTGACTTGTGTACTAGGGTGAGGTGTCCTCTAATGATGGTGATAGATTCCAAATCTTAGTGATGCAGGTGGAACCCATGTGTAGTTGGAGGCCAGTCCTTTGAAAAATCTATGCACTCACTCAACTCCTAGGTATAATCCATTTTCATCTTCACTAAGATAACCATCCATTTTACCCTTTACATTGACATCCATCCTAAGAACTTGTTCCCCCCATTTGCTAGAGTTATCATAATAGAGAAGAAATATAGCATACCTAGTGCTTGAAGAGTAAACCCAAAGTGATATGGTAAGGCTCTTGATAGGGTTTTTGGCCAAATTTTATGGTAGAAATCCGGTTTGTAAAAAAATCGAATCACTGTATTCTTATCTTAGTTGCAATGATGCGCTTGGGTACTTGGTTGCCTTTTGGATCTTCCTAGGGTACATCTGGAAAAGGTGGGCTAAGCTCTCGGGCTTGTTGCTCTTCTCCTAGCTCCTGCTCGAAGTTCGGCCCTTCCTCTGGCAGTTGCTCTTGTGGGGACGTAGCTAGGGGTGGATGCGGCTGCTCTTGCTCTTCGAAACCTAGCTCCTTCATTAGCTCATTAGTGGAGAGACTGGCTTGCCTCAAATACTGGCATTGTTCTTTTCTCATTAGATCGGTGTAGGTTGGGAGAGCACAGTCTTGCAGGCTATACTTCATGACTCTGGTGGTGGTCAATTCTAACTTCCTTCTCATTCTCTCTACAAAATCCTCATTGTCTAGTTGCATTACATGGAGAACTGTGCTTTAAGAAGGCTTGCCATTGCGTCTTTGAACTTCTGCAACTTTGGCTCTGGCCTCTACCAACACCCGCTCGCATTCTATTATGGCCAAGCACTCGGCAAGATCTCACACCCATTCAAAGTTGTGCTCTTCCCACTATTTGGATCTCTCTTTGAACTCCTCCTTGCCCTTCTCCATGCTTTGAGACAACATCATTACCACCTGCTATTGTTCATTCCATACTTTTAGCATGTGCATTTTTTCCTTGTTCCGGGGGTTCAGTTGCTCCTTGGCTATCTTTTGGGCTTGTTGCACCACGAAGAGCTGCATCATGGAAGTTTCTAGTAGCCTTTTGGACATATCTTCATTCTTTTGCACGTGGGCTTCTTGGTTTCCTTTTGGGCACTATCTTTCAGATTTGGCCATGGTTTTTATCTCCTCCATCTCCCGTTCTAGGTTCTTTAGCTCCTCCTATAGCCCTTGGGTTGTTTCTTCAATGGCTTCTTCCTTCTCTTTCTCCAAGCATTTGATTTTCCTTTCTAGTCTCCCTTGTTCCTCCAATTCTAGGGCAATCCTCTTTTTCAAGTCTTCTATTTCTTTTTGATATCTTTGTGGCCTCTCTTTTGTTGTAGCCTCTAGCTCCTCCATAGCCTCCAGGATGTTTTTCGTATTCCCTTGCAGCTCTTCACTCAACTTTGCTAGCTCCTCATTAAGTTGATGCATGCTTTTACGAGGTTCTATTTCTCCTCAGCCTACCTTACTTCCCACTTTCCTTCTTCTCTTTCCTTTGCTTCGAGGTGCTCTTTTAGCTATCAAATTTCTCGTTATGCTTTGTTGCATGGCAGGTTGCTTCCAACCTGAGTGCTACTGAGGCTTCTCTTTCAATATCCAACTCAGTTGTTGCTGCTCTCTTCTCCTCCTTTGCCTTTTCTAGCTGCGCTAGTAGCTCTTTGGCATACTGATCGTATGTTGTTGCCGTCGGCATCGTGGGGGATGCTGTAGTCATGGAGGCCTCTAGCTTGTGTCTCTTGGAATCCTGCCTCAAGTCGGCATTGGTTGTGGTGGCTGGTGGTCTTTTAGCTCTTGTAGTGGGGAAGCTTGCTTCCAAATTTGAAGCTATCTCCTGCATCTTCATTACCAAAATCTACATCATGGACATTAACTTACTAATGTCATTAGCAACTACACTGTTTTGGGCAGTCGAGGTGGTTGTGGTGTGGGACGTGAAGATTGATGGGAGGAGGTGCATTGGGGTCTTTCCCTTGCCTGATACTATCGGTACTGCTTCAATTTTTGAGGCCCTGGCACTGCTACTTGGCTCTCCTTCCCTCTGGGGGCTCATGGTGGTAGCTCTTTCATACCCAAAGTCTCCTCCACTAACCTGTGCATGGCCTCCACTATGTCTTCATCTTCCTTTCTCCTCAACTCTTCTGCCTCTTTCTCTACTTTTCTATTTCTGTCTTCTTTGGCCCTCTTGGACTCTCTTTGGGCCCTCTTTATGTCAGCCCATTCCTTCTTTGTCATTGTTTCTTTTATTTCCTTCTGTGGCTTTGATGGGGTTCTCTTCTTTGGTGCCTTGGGCTCTCTGGCTAGACTACGTCTCTTGCTTTTCCCTATCTCTCACTAGACTACTTCTACTTGAGGTGCAACAATCGATCAGGGGGTCTCCCCTACTTCCTCTTCACCTCCTTCTATGTCCTTCAAGGCCTCCTAGATGATGGCTGTTAGTACTCCACCGAACTTGATGGTGGATGCCTTGGAGGAGGACTTGTTTTGGGCTGACCTTGCTGTGGAGGCCAGGGACTCTCCTCCTGCTACTGTGCCTATGGTCAAGGCTTTTTCTAAGCTTTTGATGGTCTTTAACATAAAGGCGTTCCAGTCCACCTCATCTGGGGATCCAGCTACAATGCTTTCCAACAATGGTACCCCGATTCTGTTCATAAGGGCATTGTATATTTGACTAGAGAAGAGAGTATGAACCATCTTTGCCTACAATTTCATTTCAAGATTTGGGGTGTCCACCAAGCTTGTCCCATCCATTGTGCGCACAGTAACCTTGCTTATCCCAGCATGCTATACATGTCTCTCTTTGGGTGTCTCTTTGTCGTGCTAGCCAAACCCAATGCCTTCTCCACTCCAGGGCTCAATTCCACCTCTACTTGGTGGGTTTCTTCCTCTTTTCTTATCCTCACCATGCCACTGTTTCTTTCGGTATTGAAACTCCTCAGAAATTCTATGCACTTACTATAATCAACCACCTGCCCTTCTCTACATACTTTTGTAGGTTGCACTAGTCCACAAGTTGCTTATGGATGGCTCTTCCATGATGGCATCTTCTAGGTTTAGGGTGTGCTTGAACGTGAACTAGCTATAACCCCTCATTTTTCTACCATCAAGCCATACTTTGCTTGCTCTTCCTCTATGAAAGGGAGCTTGCCACCTTTATCTCACTTTGTCATTTTAGGTTTCTATTATATATCATGGCCCACCATTGGTTTTCTTAAGTCAGCTTCCACAAAGAGGTAGACAAAACATACATGAAAGCTTCTTGAGAATGTGAAATGCTTAAGTATATAATAAAAACTTTGCTTCAAGCAATCCACATGATTTAGAAGTATCCATGATAACTTTTCCACATTCTAAGTATTGCCATTTTAACATTGATTAATGCTTAAGGCATGTTTGTTTTCTTCTTTTCCTATTTTCTTTTTATGCTTGTTTACTTTCCACATTACCCCCTCCCTCCCTTAGGAATGATTTGAATCATTCCTAAGATTGGAGAGCAAAGGGGTAAGGATGTTTAAGCGCCTTTGGGTGAGACATGACCTTGCAGAAGCCAAGGATAGAATTGTGGGTTATATTCCAAGTGAGCATGGTGATCCATATCATGAGGTCTGATGCCTACGTGCGTAATATAGGTTAGGACATTGGTGATAAGATCACCAAAGTTGATCCTACTAATAATGTTTAGCTCTTCTTTAGTAAAAGGACTCAATCTAGGTAAGGGTGGCTCATGACATGATCTTCCAATGATTGATTGCGACGAGTAATAGCCAACACCCTAAAAGAGGTAGGAGCTACCTAAGTGGGATCATACTCAGAGGTCCTGATGGTGCACTGCTGCTTAGCATTGGTCATGATTTGGTAGCCTTCTTGTTCCCACTAAAGTTGAAGAGCATACCATTTGTGTAAGAAAGAGGAGTTGTTGGCAATGAGTTGCTTCAAATGCGCAATTTCTTTGTCCGTGGCAAGCACTTTTCTCTTGACGTAAGATGTGATTAGGCATTGTTTGCATGCTTGTTCAATGGAGAGCTTGGTGGCAATGAGTTCCTAGGTTGCCTAGGTAGTTTTGACAAATACAAATTTAGATTCCTCCCATGAGCAGGGTAGCGTGCACACTTTTAGTTTGCTAAAGGCTCATCTAAAAGACCTAAGTCTAGCCGATCATGGCTCTTAGTAAGCATGGTAAATATGGCATCCAAGCATCTGAGGTAGGCAACCAAGTCGTCGCCTATATTCTCAGCTAAGCCAGTGGCCAGGGTTAGAATGGATCTCCACTTATAAGAGGGTTTAAGGCCAGTAGGTGGGTGAGGTTCGGTAGAGCTGGATAGTCCTACAGCTGTCAAGTGTGGCTTTGGTTGCAGATCTGGCATTGGTGTACTAGGGGATGGCTTAGGGTTGTGCGGTGGGTGGCGCACTACCAGATGCTTGGGCAGCAATTGGGGTACTAGGAAGGCGAGGTTGAGGTTTTTTAGGAGTAGTGGGTTGTGGTTTGGGTCGATAGACTTGTTGAGTCGCAATGGATTTAGGTTTTGGAAAGGCAATGGGCTCTGCAAAGCTAGGGATTTTGTGGTATTGATGCTTGATTCGTCTTGATAATTCGTGTGGTCCAGCTTGAGGGCGGCATTTGGATAGTGTGCTTGGCCATCGAGGCTTTAGGTACCCAAATCCAAGTATTACCCTCGTAATAACCTTGTGCTTGCAATAAGGTCTCGAGGATCCATCATGGCTTGACCATTTATTGAGGCATGTAGTTTCTTTTGGGCCTCCTAGGTTTCAAGGGAAGGTTTCTAGCCTTCTGAGTTCGTGGTTGGATGCTCCTAGATAGCGGTCTTGGATGTTTTGGTACCCATTTAAACTAGTGTTCAAGGGTTTTAGCTTCTGTTAGAAGTCAAGCTCCCCATGTAGTGTGTGACTGCCTTTATGTACTACCGACATGACAGCTAGTGTACAGCTGTCTCCTGCATGTGACTACATTAAATAAGTCGGTTAGCTAGTCGGTGACCTGACTATGGTTAGTCTGTCTAGTCAGCATGTCACTTACTCTATGTTACTCTTGTATGTGTGTTTTAC
Source organism: Lygodium microphyllum (assembly GCF_053477565.2). Taxonomy (NCBI): domain Eukaryota; kingdom Viridiplantae; phylum Streptophyta; class Polypodiopsida; order Schizaeales; family Lygodiaceae; genus Lygodium; species Lygodium microphyllum. Next base: position 69,968,220 of record NC_141161.1, read on the forward strand.
TCTATGATAAAAGAATGAGAAGAAGATAATGGAACCTGAATGGTTCAGACATTGCTCAACCCTGTCTCTGTCTCCTCTTCAAACAGCTTCGTGGTTAGCTTTTTGGTGGTGCTGAGGTTTGGTAGGTTGTGATGAATCATGACCCCCCTTTTGAATCTTGATGGTGGGTTTCTCTCTACTGGTGGATTTGAGGACTGTGATATGGTCGCACAACCCTTGTTGAAGGCTGTGATGATTTGTACATTGCCAATGGCCAGGTGAATATGATGTGACTGGTAGTTGACATTAGAGTGACCTAGAAGCAGCCACCCTTGAAAGAGTGTGTAATTGCTCACTGATCAAGCGCTCTTGCGCCAAAGATGAACGGGACTAAGCGTTTCTTAAAGGTTTGTCCTAGCAGCAATTGTATGCCTACATCTTTTGCATATATGGTAACACATAAAAGACCATGGACAAGCTCTCAGACTTGATAGAGATTGCAACGTTGTAGTTTCCTAGAAGTGCAAATGCGTGGCCACCAAATGGGTTGAGTTTGGCATTACTGGTTTGTAACTATGGTTTGTTGATTTGAATCCAATGATTGTAAGTCAAGACGTTAAAGTCAGTGCCCTCATCGATCAATGCATCAATGGTGTGTGTTTGCTAGGTTGTAATGGTCATGCATAGGTAAGCTGGAGCTATGACTTCCTCATCCTTGTCCTCAATCTCTGTAATGGTAGCTACTTGTACATTGATAGGGGCTTCTAGCATCGCAGTTTCATGAAGTGGATGTGCAGGGGTACTACTTATTTATGCAGCTGCCATTAAAGAAGCATGTATGTCCGACTTATGGTGCAAACTCGGAAGGATCCTAACCCCCTAAACTTCATTTTCTGCTAATGTCCCTTAACGAAGTACAACAGTACCAAGTCACCCTGTGTGAAATCATGTTGCTTGACATGCTTGTCAAACCAGCTCTTGTGTCATACCTTTTTGCAAATCAATGTGTGGGTGGCTAGAAGTTGAGTTTTTTACAAGCGTTCTAGCTCAACTAAACATTTCATCCCTTTCTCTCCCATCTTTCTTGAATAGCGATTCTCAAGGTAGGAACAAAGAATTCTATAGGTAGAATTGCCTCAGCTCCATAGGTCAACCTGAAAGAGGTCTGCCCCATAGTCGTTTTATAGGCTATTTGATAGGCCCATAAGGCTTCCATTAGCTTGTTATCCTAGTGATTGTGTGAAGCAAAGACTACCTTGGTTAGAACATTTACCAAAATCTTATTTTTTGATTCTGATTGGCCGTCTGCGTGAGGGTAATATGGTGAGGATTTTCGATTGATGATCAAAAAGGTGGATAGGAGATGAGCAATCACCTCATTGATGAAGTGTGTGCCTTGATCACTGACAAGTTTGATGGGGCAACCAAATCGAGAGATTACCTACTCCCATAAAAACTTAGCAGTGGTTCATGAGTCGTTCTTTTGTGTGGCTCCAATTTCCACCCACTTTGTGAGATAATCGGTGCCAATGATGATGCATTTGGCGTGTGAATATTGAGTCGTGGGGCTGATAGGCCCAATCAAGTCAATTCCCCATTTCTTTAATGGCTGTCGTGCTATAATGGGGCTTAGCTCCATTTTTCCCTTGCACGGTGGCACCTTGGCCCGTTGGCACTCATCACAATGTTTCACAAATCATGTCGCATCTCGAAAAAGCATGGGCCACTACAGTTGAGACTGTAGTACCTTGCAGGCTGTCGTATCTCCACTGAAGTGTCCTACAACTCTATCAACTGCCTTAACTAGTACGTCGTGCATCTCGTGTTCACATACACACACCTGTGTAGCAAACCATCGTGCCCTAGCCTATAGAGTTGGCCTAGTATTAATTGATAGGGTTGGATTTTGAGAATGAGCCACCTCAGTCGGGCCTTCTTTATGGGTCCGATCAGGTAGTCTATGCTCCAACACTTGGACTATGTCATCTGTTGAGTATGACGTAAGTCATCTCTAAACATATCTCTTTTTCTAGATAGGGCAAATAGATGTGTGACTGACAGTTCGTCTCCAATGCCCTATCCAGCAGCTTCTCTTGTGGGTATAAGATAATGACAGAATTTCTTTACGGCAAACACCATGGCTAAACTCCTCTTGTTTGGTTGTGGAGTAATTCATTTGTGTATCCGTGAGTTGTCTGCTAGCAAAACTCACTGGATAGTCTCGATTGTGGTCACTAGGCTAGCAAATAGAGCTCCAACTACAATTTTTGAAGCATCAACATGAACATGAAAGGTTATGTTCCAGTATGGGGCTCTTAAGATTGGTGCAGTGGCTAGATTCCTTGGTCCACTCAAATATTATCAATAGCTTGTACAAGGGTCTAGCAATCAATGCATAATTTAGCACAAAGTGTTGATAGTACCCCATATGGCCTAGGAAGCATTGAACTCCCTTTGTAATTGATTGGGGTTGGAAGATCGACAATAGCCTTGATTTTCGAGAAGTCCATGGTAATGTTATTCTTGGACACCACGTGCCTTGGGATGCATCCATGCTTTACCCAAAACTGGCACTTTGAGGGGTTCAATGAGAGGCAATATAGTCTGCACCACTCAAAGACTACTCGAAGTTTGTCTAAGTGTTCCTTCTTCTAGTTGGAGTGAACACACAACTCATCCTCTAACTCTTTCCTAAGCATCTCTTTGAATATTGCACACATGAGTCTGTGAAAAGTAGCAGGTGCATTAGTCGATCCAAAAGGCATGAGTATGTAGGTGAAGACATCCCACTCAGTGGCAAAGGTGGTCTTGTGCATATCGACAGGGTGCACGTGCACTTGATTGTATCCTGAAAAGCCATCTATAAAACTATAGGCCTCCTTGCCCACTACTCTCTTGAGCATGTGTTCGGTACATGGCAATGGATAATTGTCCCTCTTGGTTGCATTGTTTACTTTCTTGTAGTTGATGCACACTCTAATCTTTCCATTCTTCTTCAATACAATCACTGTGGGAAAGACCCACTATGTGTGCTCAATCTCGTAAATGAATCCTATCCTTAGGAGCTTGTCAATTTCTTCTTGGACCACATGAGCATGCTGTGAAAATATCAGAGAGGCAAGCATTGGAATGTGTGCACAAGAGGGAGAATAGAGCTCAAAGTATAAGAACAAATTCTTGTTTACTAAGTTGCTTACAAGTACAACTTGGGTACACTCTCTCACACTTTGATAGTGACCCATAGGCTGTTTATGTAGCCTCTGCCTGGCTAGGGTTAGGGTTTTCCCTGTCCTTCAGGCTATTCAAAACATTTTTCCTCATACATCCTTGCTTACGGTGGGTTCCTATGCCTATCTTCTAACACCCCCCTCAATGCTAGGGTGGCATTGGATTACAAATCATGTAAAATCCCCCCCTTAAACAAATGGGATGCATTTATAGATCAGACTACAAGAGTGTTTATATGTAGATGGTTTAGAGACTCAAAAAAGTTGATCATCAGATGGATTGGAGGAATAGTTGCCACTAGTTCTTTGGGTACTTCAAGAATGTTGGGGCATTTACTAGTGATATGCCATGTCTTCTTGTATTTGTTACTTTTTTTTTTTGAGATACTTCTTCCAATAAATGTTTAAAATATGCCCTTTTTTCTTACAAAAAGAACATTTAGTGAGAACTGTATGTACCAAAACTTGATCATAGGAAGTTGAAGATGCCTAATTGGTGCTGCCTTCTTTGTGGTTCCTCTTTTCTTTATCCAAACAGGATTGGATGGTACTTGCCAAGGTAGGATTTGGAATGTTGGTAACAGTGGTTACAAGGGTAGGAAACACCTTTTTTACAACTTTTAGGAGAATAGAAATAGCATCCTCTTCATGGATTGGAGCTTGTACTGAGGCAAGCTGTGCCATGAGTCCCTTCATGTGAGAAATGAATTTTCCCAAGTCTTCTCGTGATCTATATTCCAAGATAAAGAATTCAATTTTAAGGAAGATTTTAGTATTTTTACCTGTGGCTCCATAGATCTTTTCAAGCTCATTCCATTTTTCTTTAGCAATATTTAGTTGATCAACATGATGAATCAAGGACTCATCTAAGTGTAACATGATGATTGCTTGGGCACATTGGTCATTCTCTACATCAACTAGATTTGAAAATTTACAGCTCTAGTGCCTTGTATGAGAGGCCAATACCCTCTCTCCATCATCTTGTACTAGATAAGTACCTGCCATGGGTGGAAATCTTTGCCATCAAATTTTTGAATTTGAGGACCAACATCAGCATATGTTGTGGCCATTGGGAAGGCCTTACCACTTGCTAGGACAAGGGCAGTGTCTAGTCCCTTACAAACTTGCCAATGAATGCAGAAGCAAATCAAGGACATCCTTACAAACAATTTATATCAAAGTTGCAATGAAGAGAAAGGCTAAAAAGCATACATATGTAGTATCTCAAAATATGACTTTGGTGGTCCTTTCTTATGTGCAAACTTCTTTCGAGGTTTAATGGTCTTTTTAGGCTTCAATGATGTGAGCCTAGACTGGATTTATGGCTCCTCCTTATGGTATGTTTTAGTAGATGAACCTTGTATTGGACAAGGATGGTCTATGATTTCAATGCTTGTTGTTGCTGATGACTTCGAGGAGAGTACAATGGCACTCATCTCTCTAATTTCATTGACCAAGGTATTTGAAAGGAACCACACATGATATGTAGCAAGCAACACAAGTTTAGGATAGGATGGTCTATGTGTTTATAGATGTACACATAGCCTTACAAAATGAAGTAGAGCACTTAATGGTTTAAACTTTATGATGAAAAAACTCAGATTGAGTAAATACCAGCAGAAAATGATTGAGCAATGTGCTTTAGTGCTTACAAGCACTCATCTCAAGTTTTGTGCCACTTGAGATGTAAGATGTGAAGTGTTTGCTGGATTAAAATAATCCACCGAGTGTAAGAGCACTGAGATGAAGCTTTCAAACCTTCAATTAACTTTGGAGAGGATTATTCAGTGAGTAGAATTACTGTTAGTGCTCAAATATTGAAAATTTTAAAGGATGAAAAAGCTTGAATCTTCCTAGCTATGGCTGCCAGGAAATTGATAGTTAGGGTTTGGTTGATTGCAGCCAATATAAGAAGAATTTTAGCAAACCCTCTCAGAGGGAGATACCCCACTGAGGGGGCTTTTTAAGGCCTATGATTATTGGAGAGATTGTTGAGTATTCAAGTTGCACTTCTCTCTGAAAGTCAACGTCTACATATCTGTGCCATTTTGACGATTTTTTCAATGTCGTCTACCACACTGCCCAATGTTGCCCTTTGAAGTGCTAGGACTAGTCACCTTTTGTCAAGAAGAAGTTCTTAGTTGAAGCCAAGAGCTAAAATAATCTCCTTTGGCTTCTTCAGGTCCTCCAAGGTTAGGGGGTCAAGCTAGCTATGGAGTTTGAAGGTCCAACATGAGAGAAATGTGCACTTAGTGAGGCTGAGGTTTGAGGAAGCTGAAAGGATCAGAGGAGGCTCTGATACCATGTGAAAATATCAGAGAGACAAGCATTGGAATGTGTGCACAAGAGGGAGAAGAGAGCTCAAAGTACAAGAATAAATTCTTGTTTACTAAGTTGCTTACAAGTACAACTTGGATACACTCTCTCACACTTAAATAATGACCCATAGGCTATTTATATAGCCTCTACCTGGCTAGGGTTAGGGTTTCCCCTGTCCTTCAGGCTATTCACACCCATCTTCCCTCATACACCCTAGCTTACAGTGGGTTCCTATGCAACACATGCTTGGGATTCATAGGGTATGGTCACAACTTGACTGGTGTTGCATCGGGATCATGGGGATATTATGAGATATGACATTTCGATCTACCTCTTTTAGCTCATTGAGGGACCAAGCAAAGACGTCCATGTACTCTTACATTCTTCTTCAATATGATCACTATGGGCGAGACCCAGTTTATGTGCTCAATCTCATAAATGAATTGTGCCCTTAGGAGCTATGGGCGAGACCCAGTCTATGTGCTCAATCTCATACATGAATTGTGCCCTTAGGAACTTGTCAATGGACTGCGTGAGCATGCTTGGGATTCATAGGGTACAGTCACTACTTGACTGGCATTGCATCGGGGATCATGGGGATATTATGAGTTATGACACTCGAATCTACCCCTTTCAGCTCATCGAGGGACCAAGCAAAGATGTCCATGTACTCTCGCAAGAGAGCCATGAGACTTGCTTCCTCTTCCTTGGTCAAGTCATTGGCAATAAAGACATGTCAAGGTGTCCCCCATTCCTTAGCTAGATTAACCTCCTTGACTTTGACTCTGGTCCTTCTATTGGTTCATTTACTTGCCCTTGTCATTTGGCTCCTAGAAAGATCACTACCCTATCACCTTTCTTAAACTTAGTAAATCACTTTGGCAGGTCTTGCAGTTTCCTTTGCTCTTCAATCTGCATATCTCTAGGGTGCTTGTGACGTTCTTCCTTCAACCTTTGTCACCTCGGGTGGACTAGCAAGTCCCCTTTGGTGCATCTAGTCTTAGGTAGTTGTGGCACCTCAAGATCACTATCTGAACTTATCTCTGACTCATAATCAAACTCTCCGCCTTCGCTAGAAGAGGGAGTCTCTCCTGGTGATTGGACGGTGACTCTATCCTAAGCACGAGCAAAGCATTCAGCTGGGAAATGCTTGCTTGTTCGTAGTCAGTTTCCCTCGCGTGCTCTAGCCAAGCTCGGTCACAATCCATGCACATGAATCCTCTCTCGATTCTAAAGGCATTCTTCCTACGTGGTTTGGAGTCAATTTGAATTTCTCTATTACCTTTTCCTCAACATCATATTCTATCATGTCCAACTCTCCTAAGCTTCCATCATTGAAGGAACAAAAATCCTAGTATTCTTTGCTAGAGCCATCCTTCTCTGACTACTTGTCATCTCCTAGGTCTTGATAGTGTCTTTCCTCCTTGTTAGTCTAAGGCCCAATTGTACATTAAGTTTGAGTCGTGCACTTTGGTCCATCACCACTTATGTTTGTCCAAGAGATCTTGGAGAGGTTAAAGGTTAGTGGCTAGATTTCCCGCTAGCTTGCTTGTCAGATATTCTAGGATCTCCATGAGTTCTCACTTGTTACTTGGGGCATGGAGTTCAATGGGGTTGGATCTTCCATTCAATCTTTTGGCCATCATGTAGATTGGCACTGAGGGTGCATCTTTAGACTTATCAGTTGTCTTAGTAGCTTGCTCGTATTCCTCAATGTGTGAGAATGGCAGTTCTATCATGGCAAGCACATACATCCAATCTCGCTCATTCTTGGAACATGGCATATATTTGGTTAGTGGCCCGTAAGATTCCTAATCTATGCATCACCCTTCAGCATGGTGGAGATGGCATCCAGGTTGACTGGTGTGGTTTTCCATGTATCCATATCTACTCTTATCGCCTCTGTTCAATTTCCTAGGAAGATCAAACCGTTGCCCTAGTCTTCTATGACCCATGCATTGTGCATCCAGGGCTAGCCTAGCAGGATGTCATAGTCCACTCCCTTCAGAACTACAAAGTCAATAGAGAATTGGAGTTCCATAATCCTCAAGGGCCAATTCTTTGATACTCCAAACGGCCACACTTTCATTCCATTGGCTAGGGTGAGATTGAACCTAGCATTCTCAATAGGCGGGTTACCCCAGTCTTGGAGTACTGTGTGGCTCAGCACACTAAATCCTGCTCTCCTGCTCTCGTGTCCACAATTTCCTTTCTCATGATGTATCCTAGTGCTAGGACCAATAAGACTGCATGCATTTCGGTACCTTCCCAAAAAGCATTCACATGTAAGGACTTTGGCACTGAGTGCAGTGTTAGCCTAGGTATCTGAGTTACTACATCATGGCTCTGTAGATCAACTACCCCTTGCTCCATTGGTCCTTCAATTCACTGCTTTAGTTATTGCCATAGTGTCGGATGCTACCTAAGAAAATTTCCCAGGATTAGAGTCACTAGGGTGGTTACTAGCGTAGTGAGGAGGCCGTTAGCTACTTGCCTCTCTCCTAACTCTGCATTTCTCGGCCAATAGCCCTGATTAGTTTGCTAGTCCATAGTGCATAAGCTTTGTTTAAGCGGCACTGCTTATGGTACAGCCACATTCCTCGACTTTGGTCATCGTGGAGGCAAGACTAGTGTTCTTACACTTGAGGGATCATCTAGCTCATCTTCCAATATGGGCTCAACATCCTTTAGCTGCTCTTGGGCTTTTTTTTTTCTAGTCCTTGACCTTTTTGATGGCCTCAAGATGGCACTTTGGGTTGGGATACTCCGAACTTTGTACTCCCCTTCTCGGTCGTCTTTGGAGCTGATGTTTCTGCCTCTACATTTATCACCTTTTTTCTAGCATAGCACTCTTGGTTTTTAGTGTGACCTTTGCGTCAGATTTCTTTCTCCTTTTCCTTTGACTTTTCTTTCCAATTGAGGCTGTGTCTAAGTTGCTACGTCTAGGCCGGCCTACCTTGTCTGTGCGTGGGTCATGACATGCAGCACGCTAGGTGTGTCCTCTCAGTTGAATGTCTCAACTCCAAATAGCCCCAATGGTATAGATGGCTCATTTTCCACACCAGAGGGTGGTCCTCATCTAGGGCATTTGGCAAACAAGTGGGTGTTTCCACACTCTAGGCATATGCCTTTTCCTGATAAGCTTGCTCCCGTTTGGGTAGCGTGAGGAGATATGTCTTGGGTCTCCACAAGTCCAACATGAGATTGGTTCTTGGGTTTGCCCTCCAAAGCCTCTGTCTCTACCTCTACCTAACTCCATCACTCATACAAGTCAATTATCCATAAGGATTGCATCTCCCTCTTTGTCATATGACACATAGGGATGCACATAATGCTCCTCGTCATTCAGCTCCTCTACATGGTGGACTGCAATGTTGCTTGGTGGATGGGTTACGTAGGGTCCATGTGGTCTAGGTATGCCTATGGGGTTTATCTCCATCCTAGGAATAGCTGGTTTAGTGTCATTAGGTGCTAGGAGAGCCAATGGGGCTCCCCTTTTGAAGAAGTTTTGTAGACTATTCGCTAGGTAAGGTTGTACGTATGCTTGTGAGTATGGGAGTCTCCTCGATAGTCGGCAATGCATGAGATTGTGGCCAAACCTAGTGCAATTGGTGCAAGATTGGAACCTTGAGTCCTGACACTCGGCTGGTAGGTGGTTTTTGCCACAATATACGCATTGGACGTGAGGGCATGTAGGTCATCTCACTATTTCTTGTAATTTGGCTAGTTCTGTCTTTATCTCCGCTAGCTCCTGACTTGCGTCCATGCCCTTTCCTTTTTTATGAGAACTTAGGCATGATCTTTCACTTGACATTGAAACTCTTTTGGAGTTTCTAGCATTTTTCTCCTCTCGGGTTGAACTCTTGGAGCTTCTCTCTTTGAGCCAGTTGTCCACTCTAATTGCCTCATCGAAAAGCCTAGCTAGTGTGTCTCGTTGCAAGCTTAATTGCCTGCCAAGGCCTTGTAGAGTTCTTTGCTTCCTATCCCATTGATGAAGACTATGGAGACCACTCTTTTGGTAGGTTGCTCACCAGTTGGGATCCTCTTGAAGAGACTCCGCACATGGGTGATGCAGTCTCTGATGTCCTCCTTGTCTTTCTGCTCGATGTTCATTAGCCGCATTAGGAGGTTATCGAAGTACACATGCTCAAAGAATCTCTTAATGAAGAGACTCTTGAGGTTGTTGAAGTCAATCTGCTCAGAAGCATCTAGAATCGTGTACTAGCTTAAACTGCTCCACAAAACTATATTGTTCATGGTTCGGCTAGTACTTGTCTAGCTACTTAGCCACGATAGGGATTCTTGATTTTCCCTTAGAGTCCTGGTTGAGACCACTAATCCTACAATCAACCAGGTTGCCATTGCACCGGTGCTCTACTACTCAGTGAAAGTGTTGTCTAACAGTCACTTCATAAGAAGCTCGATCAGCATGAGATCTCCTTCCAGCGCTCTTTTCCTTTCTACATCAGGTTGTGTCCTATTTCCACTTGCTAGGGCTAGCACTCATTGAATCTCGTGCATTTCTATGTTTCGTCACAAGCTCTTGGCTTGATGCTCCTGATTGTAAGTTACTATGCTCTATAAGGCTTCCCGTGCTAGTCTCCTCTCCTCTTCAAGGTTCGTTCTGTCCATGGTGGTTAGAGCTTGACTCTGCCATGTTTGCGGTCTCTTGTTCCACCAAGGTGTCGATGAGATTGAGCAAGTCAAGTAGATCCACTCCTCCAATGGTGTTGATTCTTGCTTGGTTCTACGCTTGGGGTTCTTGATCACCCGACTATGTTTTAGGGTCTTCTCCTACTAGTGGGTTCATTCTGATGGTTAGGTCTAAGTGAGTTTCTTATTATTTACAAACACTCTTCAATTTAAACTCACTTGGTGTATGTGTGCATACTCTCTTCCATGCACTATATGAAATCAAGCTCTTGGCTTTTCAGTGCACTTCAAGTGATAAAATCGATGTGGGGTGCGAATGTAGAATGAAAAATGCAACTCACACTATTCCCATTTTTGTTTGCAACCTAATGTGGCTCTAGGCACATTCTCTAGCTGCTCCTAAGAATTATCTAGGGTCTCTACTGCTCCTCTCTGCTTGGTCAGGGTGGATTCAGGGTTTATGAGTTGGTTTCAGCTCTAGGTGGGGTTGGATTGTCGACTAGGGCACTAGAGGTTGCCTCTAGGCCATAGATCATGATTTTCCATGTTCTCGGCTTCTGTAAGGCGGGTCATTTATCTTGGGGGTTTCGAGGTCTGGTTTAGTTGGCTCTAGTTAAAGATTGGTAAATTTTCCCATGTTTTTGTTATGCCCTATTAGTCTAATTTTGAGAGTGTGGTTCGATTGGTTGGTCCGACTGGGTGGGTGGTCCACTAGGGTTGTCTGAATCTAGGAGTCGGACGATCCAAGTCCGATTGTGTATGTCTAATTGGGACAAAATATCGTCCTTTTAATGACGCTGGTCTAACTGACTAGTCTTGGTCCAACTGACCAATTGGATTGTCCGATTCTACCAATCGGACGGTCTGACTAGTCCAACTCTGGGAGTCGGACATCAACGGTTAGTCTCGACTAAGATGGGTGCAAAGATAGATGCCGGTGCGATCGATGCTAGAGCTCCCTCTAGGGTTTACCACCTGACCTGTAACCTTTCAGAACAAGCAATTAAAGCACAAGAAAGGCTTGGAGGTACCTTGAATGAAATATTGGACTCGAAATCAACACACTCAATTTGTTTTGTACCTGCAGCTCTCTCTCTCTCTCTCTCTCTCTCTCTCTCTCTCTCTCTCTCTCTCTCTCTCTCTCAAACTCTCTCTCTCTCACCACTAAAGTACAGAAATGAGCCTTCCCTATTGGTTTTGGGCTTTTAGGGTCTTGTCTAGCCATCCTTAACCTTCCAACTCCATGTCTTGCATGCATTAAACCCCAAAACTCATTTTCTCCCTTTTCTTTTCCCTGTTTTTTCTATTTCACATCAACAAAACCCTACTATTTCCCTACAAGTTCTTGGTCCTAATCTACCTAAATGCAATAAAAAATCATAAAGTAATCCTAGGATGAAGTAATCTACTTGTCTACTCATCAAAAACTCCAAACGCTGACTTGTTTCAAAGATCAAAGTGCCTAAATCTCCTACCTATATCAAGCACCAATTTGGGGATGAAACCCTACTTCAATGCTCGATTTGAAGTGCGAAAACACTCAAGGCTCGAATTCGTTGTCCCGGCAACAGAACCAAAATGTTCGGAGCTCACAATTGACCGCCAAGACCCATGGACCGCCGCTTATTGTTCAAGTATTTCAAGCTGAGCACTAATGGCTACCTCTCAAATGGCCGATGCGCTATCCCTCTCTACGAGTGTAGTGAGCTTACCTCGATGCACGATTGAGTACCCTCCTTCTTCAAGCGTATCGGTAGCTCCACGATTCGTGATGTGAGCTCAAGCAACCTCAAGCCTCCACCTTCAAGCTCCATCCTCCATAGCCGTACACGAGACAAGGGAGAAGAGAAGAGAAAAGAAGAGGAGAAGAGAGGAGATGATGGAGAGCTTCTTCTCCTTGATCCCTCACCCTCAGATACTCACTCTCTCACACTCCCTCTCTCAAGCACACATAAGTGAGCAAGAAGGAGAGAAGAAGAGAAGAGGATTAGCCCACTTTGCCACACACCAAAGAATGAGCTTCACATTCACTTTTTGAGTTTATATACAAATCCCTCATCCCTTTGGGCACCCATCCCCTTTTTTACATGACTGGCCATTATGGCAAGGTCCTCTTTTCCCATTCCCTTCTAGTTGCCCTTTCTCTTTACCTATGCTTGTCTACTCTTTACAATTTGCACAGGAGGGAGCGTAGCACTCTTTTACAAAAGTTTAATGGTTGCCTTGCATTTAACAATGCACTTTTGCCATTGACTTAGCTTTTGAGGCCGCCCTTGTGCTTTTGGCCATTTCCCTTCTTGATTCTTCCTTTGTATCCGCATTTGGAGTTTTCTTGGATTTTCTTTTCTCCATCTCAAACTGGGGTTAACAAAAAAGGATCACATGCTTACAAAATCAAAATTCTTAATTATAGAATTAAACTTCTTCCTCAAGCAATCCATATATCCCAAAATTTATGACCTTTTTTCTTAATCATGAATTGGATTTGATTTGTTTTCTTTTGCTTTTGAGTTTTATTCTTATTTTCACCTTACCCCCTCCCCTTGCAGAAAGATGAAGAATTCTTTCTAGGATTAGGGTTTGAGAGGTCAAGGGCATTCAGCACTTGGTTGTAGTGTTTTACTTTTGCATCAGCCAATCATAGAAGTTTGGATTGTATTCTAGCTTAGCATAGCGGTCCATGTCACAAGGATGGATGCCTACTTGAGTGATGTAGGTGAGAGAGTGATCTAGGTGAGAACATCCGTGAGGATGTCACCAAAGTTGATTCGACTGGAAATGTGTAGCTCCTCCTCAGTGAGAATTTGATTTAAATATGGGTGCCCTCTATCATGGTCTTCAAGGGGTCGATTACGAATGGTGGTCAACACCCTATAGGAAGTTGGAGCTACATACATCAGGTCATACTCCATGGTTTTAATCACGTGTCTCTGTTTGACATTTGTCATGACTTGCCATCCTTCTAGTGCCCAGTGAAGGCGAAGAAGAGCATACCATTTGCATAAGAAAAAGGAGTTGTTGTCCACGAGCTACTTCAACTTCTCAATTTATTGGTCCATGGCAAGGACTTTGGTATTGTCATGAGATGTAGTAAGGCGTTGTTTGCATGCTTGTTCAATGGAAAGCTCGATAACACTGAGTTCCTCGGCTACCTGGGTAGCTTTGACAAACATGAATTTTGATACCTCCCATGAGCAAGGTAGTGAGCAAGGTAGTGTTCACACTTTTGTTGCTAAAAGCTTTTCCAAAAGACCTAAGTCTAGCCGATCGTAGCTTTTAGCCAGCATGGTAAACGTGGCATTCAAGCATCTAACGCAAGCAACCAAGTCGTCGCCTATATTCTTAGCTAAGCTGACGGCCAAGGTTAGAATGAATCTCTGCTGGTAAGAGGGTCTAAGGACAACACGTGGCTTTGGTTTGGTTGGGCTTGATAGTTTAGCAGCTAACAAGTATAGCTCTGGATGCGATTTTGGCAAGGGGTGTGGCCTCGATGTACTAGGCATGGCCAGTGCAGTGGGTGGTGGTTGGGGTACTAGTAGGGCAAGGTTAAGGTGGTTTATGAGTAGCGAGTTACAATTTGGATCGATGGACTTGTTGAGTATCAATGCGCTTAGATTTTGGAAGGGTAATGGGCCCTGCAGCCAAAGGCTTTTGTGACCCCGATGCTTGATTCATCTTGATGCTTTGTGTGGTCAAGATTGTCAAGATTGTGGGAGAGAAGGAAGGAGTCTCACTTGTAGCTTTCTTGCTTGCACAATGGGGGAATACACACAGAGATGGAGGTTGAAAACAGTTTCCTCTTCTTAGTTGTGTAAGCCAAAAGAACTCGCTTACAAAGAAATAGAAGAACCCTATATATGGGTCTCAAACCAAACTCAAATAACTAAGGTGGCATACTAACTGAGCCACGAACTAGAGTAGATAAGGATAGCTGCCATCTAGCTATTATTCATGGGCGGTGTACCAACCGCATCTGCAACTGACACGTCGGTGACATAAATGCACAACGGTCACCCTGGCATATCACGAGTGGAGCTCGATATCTCAACACTCCCCCTCGAGCTCAATCCCAATTCCTGCACACCAAGCAAGTCTTTGAACTTGCGCAGCTTCTCTGCGCCCAATGCCTTCGTGAATATGTCAACTACCTGATCCTCTATGTTGACATAAACTAGATCAATAAGACCTAGTAAAACCCTCTCCCGCACATAGTGATAATGCACCTCAATGTGCTTTGTTCTAGCATGATAGACTGGGTTATTTGCCAAGTGTATACTACTCATGTTGTCACAATAAATGACAACTGGCCCATCTGTAGACTGATGCATATCATAAAGTAGCTTATGCAACCAAGCTACCTCACATGCAGCCATTGCTGCATCCCTGTACTCAGCCTCTGTGCTCGAGAAGGCAACTGTAGGCTGTTTCTTGCTGCTCCAAGTGACTGCAGCACTCCCAAAAGAGAACACATACCCACTGGTAGATCGTCTATCAGAAATACTACCAGCCCAATCAGCATCAGTGTATCCATGCAACTATATCTGAACCCCAATCTCATAAAATAGTCCATACTGCAATGTGGACTTCACATACCTGAGTATACGTCTAGCCGCATCCAAATGCAGTTTCCTTGGAACCTGCATAAACTGACTTACCAATCCAACAACATAGCTCAAATATGGTCTGGTAATAGTCATATAAATCAAGCTTCCTACTATGCGTCTGTACATAGTAGGATCTTCCAGAAGCTCACCTGCATCTGCACTCAGCTTCACATTCTGCTCCAAAGGAACTGAAATAGGCTTACAGCCTGTCAACCCATATTTGGACAGCATGTCCAATCCATACTGCCTCTACAAGAGCTGTATCCCACTTGGTAATCTAATCACCTCAATGCCCAAGAAATAACGTAGCTCTCCCAAATCCTTCATCTCAAACTTTTGCTTCAATAGCATTTTCACATGAAGGATGGATGTCCGAAACTGTGCATAATCCTTTCCTAGACCATTCAAGGCCACAGAAACTAAATCATCATCTTCCACTGGCAACCCAATGGAAGCAATGCATCTGCAATCTTTTTCACCTTCATGTGGTAGTCATTGATGCTCATACTTTCTCTTTGCACATTATGCAACTCTTACTTGAGCTGCATTTTCCTGGCTTGCGTATTTGTGCTATACATTTTTGACAAAGTATCCCATGCCTCCTTTGGCGTACTTGCATCCTGAATATGCACAATCATAGAGTCTGAAATACTGATAGACAGCCAATACATAACTTTCCTGGCTCTCTCATGCCATGCTTTGAATGTCTGCATTTGCTGTTGATTGGGGACATCAGGAAGAACTGGTTCTTCTTCATTTCCTGCAACAAATTCCCAATATCCTTTTCCCATAAGGAAATTCGTCATTCTAAACTTCCATGCCTGGAAGTTGTTCTTGTCAAGCTTTTCAGTTACAATCTGTGAAAGAGAATCAGACGCCATTACAGAACACTACAAAAAATTCTGTCGCTACAAAAAACACAGCTTCACCCTCACAAGGGCAAATCTACAAAACTGGCGAAAGTGGTATTTGACCGCACAGTCACTTCCTAGTGACGATTTTGCATAAACAGGAACCAAGGATGATTCTGAAACTCCCAATGTCTCTGCGCATAAGCATACGATGTAATTTCTACAGTAACTTTTCACCGACCTGTAGAACAGTGGTCGCACAGCATAAAACAGGGCTTTTTCCTAAGTGCGTGCAGAAAACTTCTACCTCCAAAACAGGCCCCGAAATGGCCTCAAATTAAAAGAACAGGGTCGCGGAGTGCTAAAGCCCTCACCCGCAGCATATACTACCCTCTTGCTTCACCGCGAAGGGCGTCTCAACCTGAGACAATGCACTCTTGCAATTTTCGATTGTGCTGCCTGCAGAGATCTGCTCCCAAAACAGAAAATGAAAGCAACACTGCTTCTCTTACCAGAACACCGCGAGCTTGGCTTGCTTTCTTGAGCTCCTTACCACAAACAAGGCTCTGATATCATGACAAGATTGTGGGAGAGAAGGAAGGAGTCTCACTTGTAGCTTTCTTGCTTACAATGGGGGAATACACACAGAGGTGGAGGTTGAAAATAGTTTTCCTCTTCTTAGTTGTGTAAGCCAAAAGAACTCGCTTACAAAGAAATAGAAGAACCCTATATATGGGTCTCAAACCAAACTCAAATAACTAAGGTGGCATACTAACTGAGCCACGAACTAGAGTAGATAAGGATAGCTGTCATCTAGCTATTATTCATGGGCGGTGTACCAACCGCATCTGCAATTGACACGTCGGTGACATAAATGCACAACAGTCACCCTGGCATATCACGAGTGGAGCTCGATATCTCAATAAAGATTGAGGACAGTGTTTGAGTAGTGTCCTTGGCCATCATGGCTATTGTTAACCCCAAGTCGAGATGGTGGAGAAAGAATGCGGAGAAATGAAAGAAAAAGTGAAAAAAAGATGGAAAAAGAGCAAAGACATGTAGGCAGCCTCTAAAGCTAAGTTGGGGCAAAAAGTGCAATTTTAAATGAAAAGCGCCTCAAAAAGCTCTAAAAACTCTTGTAAAAGAGCGCCAGGCTCCCTCCTGTGCTATTTGTAAAAGAATAGACGGGTATAGATTGAGGCCATGAAGCAAGAAGAGGGAATTAGAAAAAGGGACCTTGCCACAATGGCCGGTCATGTAAAAAGGAATGGGCACCCATGGGAATTTAGGGTTTTGTATATAAAGTTCAAAAAGTGAATGAGAGCTCATTCTTTTGGTGTGTGGGCTAACAAGAGTTCTCTTCTTCTTCTCTTCTTCTCTTCTCCTTGCTTGTGTGTGCTCTTGAGAGAGGGAGTGTGAGGGAGTGAGTGTGTGGGAGTGAGGGATCAAGAGTGTGAAGCTCTTCACTATCTCCTCTCCTCTTCTTCTCTTCTCTTCTCTTCTCTTTTATCGCGCACGCAGCTATGATGGATGGAGCTTGGAGATGGAGGAGGCTTGAGGATGGTTGAGCTAGCATTTAGGATCATGGAGCTACCAGCGTGTGCAAGAGAGGAGGAACTCATTTTGGCATCAAGGTAAGCTCACTACACTCGTAGGATCGATGATGCATCGGCTAGGTGAGAGATAGCCATTAGAGCTCGCTTGAAACACTTGAAACAATAAGTGGTCCGTCGGTCTTGGTGGTTGAGTGTGAGCTCCCTCTACATCTTGATTCCATTGTTGGGACCAATGATTCAAGCTTGAGCACTTGCGTGCCTCATATCGAGCATCGAAGTAAGGGATTCATCCTGAATCGGAGCTTGAGATAGGTAGGAAGTTGGGTTTTTTTATCGTCGAAGCAAATAAGTATTTTGGATTATTTTGTTTGTTTGATGATTGGAAAACATGGAGAAATTATTTCAGCTTTTTTATTTCGATTCTTGTTGCATTTAGCGTAGGTTAGGATTAGGAAACCGAATCGGAAAAGAGTAGGGTTTACCGTTGCAAAACAAGGAAAAACAAGGCACAAATCATGCAAAAAATGGCAAAAATATTGCTTGGGATGCTTAATGTTAGCAAGTGAGTGATTGGGAGCATCCAAACCTTACCCAGGAAGGGGTTTAAGAGGCAAGATGCCAAGGGAGAGCTCATTTGAAACCCTTATAGTGAGAGAGAGAGAGAGAGAGAGAGAGAGCGCCCGCAGAGAATCGATTCAATCTTATTGCCAAAGAGCCTACCGATCACTTCAGGCATATCAATCACTTCCCCTTGCACCCTAGTTGTGATTTGGAAGAGGTTGTGTGTGAAATGATTAGCTAAATTTTCAGTTTCGATCAAAATCGCCTCGGCACTGCCTCGTCGCGCGCAACTCAGCCCGTCCGAGTGGCTGGTTTCTGGGGGCCAAGTCCTAGAATCGGCCCTCGGCCCTTTGTCTTTCGGTCGACTCGGCCCAAAATCCTACTCGTCCCTTGAGTGACATCACTCGGCCCCACTTACAAACTCCACCCTCAACCAACCATCCCGCTCGGCCCTTGGCCCGTCCGAGTGACCCAATTCGGCCCTCGGCCCACGCAAAACTCGGCCCTCAAACAAACCTGATTTGGCCCTTGGCCCGTGTGCCTCAGCCCATCTGAGTAGACTCCCTCGGCCCATCCGAGTGACCCCGTCCGAGTGGACCTTTTCAGCTCGTCTGAGTCAGCACCTCGGCTCGTCCAAGTCCACCCTGTTTGAGTTGTCCATTCGGCCCTTGGCCCGTGTGCCTCGTGTAAAATATTACACGGCGCAGCGAACAGAATCTGAGAAAGAGATAGAGAGTACACAACAGATAAGAGGAGAATCAGTAAATTCTTTAACTTCAAACAACTGATACAAAGATGGCTCTGTCCACCCGTGCGCTTCCACTGAGTGAAGCTTAGATGGCGATCTAGACAGAAGATAGGTGAAGAGCTTAAGGCTAGCTGGAACAACAACTCTGACTGGGTGAAAGATAAGTGTAAGATGGCTGCGAAGGGGTTTAGCTTTTATAGCCCGCGAAGGTCGTTAGGTCGGCCTGCTGACCGACCTACCATATGAGCCTCCACTAGTCGGCCAGGGAATATTCCAGGGAATATTCCCTTTACCATCGGGCCGGGGGCGCTGCCCCCGGACCCCCGCCAGGGGGGCCGCTGGCCCCCCTGGGACCCCCCAGCCAGGGGCCGCTTCCGCGGCCCCCGGACCCCACAATAGGGGCCCCTTTTAACTCCCTTACCACGCAACTCAATGCAATGTGCCTCGAGTTGCTACCAACTTAACCACTCCGTCTAACCCAAAGATTAGACCCACAACAGTCACCTTTTTGCCATCCGGTCACATAGACCTCATCTGATATACAAGTCAGGACTCAACCAATGTCCGGGCTCACATTTGGCTTCTCCTCATAATGGGGGCCTTACAACTTTGAGCACCATGGATCATTGGTAGCACCTAATGAGGGTGGGGCATTGATCATATCTAACACCTCGGCCCGTCCGAGTCACCCACTCGGCCCCTGCAATTTGGACAAGTTGGGCTGAGTGTGGACTTTTCTAAATTTTCCAGAAATTTAACCAAACCCAAACCCAGCCACACAACTTGTCACGAGTCCTCCTGATGCTTAGAACTCGATTCTGGTGCAAGGAATATGAAAAATCATAAGGCGCAACCACTTAGTAGCTTGCATAGGCTGTCGTGAGACCTAGAGTCCTAAAGACAACCCGCTGAGCCATAAACCCTAACCGGACCAAGAACGAGCAAGGCAATGTAGTAGGAAAACCCAAAACCTTGTCAAGATGGCTAGAGAATTGATCAACAAGCCTATCAGGCCCAAAACAAAGCGAGAGTGCGTAAGACGCTTAGATATTGTTTGCCACACTCACTTTGAATTTTTGCACTTGAAGTACACTTAAGGGAAACTGAAAGCCTGATTCAGCACAGGTGTACGGGAAGGAACACACACACTAAGAGGAGATAAATTGAGGATTGTATTTAATAATTCAAGGAACTCACTTAGATAAACAACTCAAGGAACCCACCAATAGGAGAAGACCCAAAGACATAGACAGACTATCAACACATGGAGTGGGATCAAGCAAGCGGCGCCAAAGAGGTGGATTTGACAAACTTACTCAACCTGATCGATAGCTTGGTGGAGCACGAGAACACGATGATGGCAAAAGAAAACCTAGGCCATAGGCCGAACGAGGAACTCGACTTAGGAGTCTTCCCAGAGGCGATTCAACAGCTGGTTAATAGCTACAATGCGCATGCCCGGTATGAGCACCGTGGCAGGACAACAGATACCATCATCGCAGACTTAGAAGAGGAGAGGAAGCTACCCCACAAGGCACTGCAAAGCATAGTAGAGTACAACAGAGACCAGCAGGCTAGGAGCCAAAGGCAAAGCACAGAACTGTGCGAGGTACAGCGGTGCTGAACCTAGTTGGTAGAAACCAAAGTGATCACGAGAAAGCCCTGGAAGGAGACTTAACGCTGAGTGAGCTTCTCATGAAGCGATTGCTAATAGAAAACACATTAGCAGAGCAAAGTGACATGGCACTAGCGACATCACTGCTAGCAGGATTAGGAGCAAACCAAGGCTTTAAGAGCTAGTCCAAAATCCCAATCGTTGCAAAGCAGCTCAACAAGTACCAGTCCAATCCATACAGTTTTGTAGAGCAATTTGAGTAAGTCTGTGAAGCCAATGGCCTCACTGACCTAACTCAATGCTCTCAAGTGTTCGGGCTTTGCTTAGGTGACAAGGGTAGGACTTGGTATACGAGTTTAGATGCCACAGAGTGAACCAACTTTAATGGCCTCAAGAATCTCTTCATAAAGAGATTTGCTGAGCCTGGATACTCCCACAATTTGCTAGTGTGATTGATGAATGTCAAGCAAAAGGAGAAGGAGGACATTCACGATTACATGACCCACGTGAGGAGTCTCTTCAAGAGAATCCCTACAGGCAAACAACCAACTGAAAGAGCAGTGTCAACTGTATTCATCAGCGGAATTCAAAATGAGGAATTGTATAAGGCTTTGGCAGGCAACTCAAGCTTGCAGCGAGATGCGCTAGCTAGGGTTTTTGAGGAAGCCATCAGAGTTGATGACCAGCTAAAAGAGAGAAGCTCCAGGAACTTGAACTTAGAAGAAACCAACTCGCGGAGCTCAGAGAGAGCTTCAACCTCTAGCGAATGATCAGGACCAACCACCCAAGATAAGGGGAAATCCACCGAGATAAACCAGGACTTGGCTGATGTAAAGATGGAGATAGCCAAGTTGCAAGACATGTTGAGACGACCAATGCACCCACACATCCAATGCATATACTGCGGCAGAAACCACTTGCCAGTCGAGTGTCAAGACCCTAGGTCAAGACCTTGCACTAACTGCGGTAGGTTTGGTCATGACGTCACGCATTGTAGATTACCAAGAAGACTTTCGAACTTGCAACCATACGGCCAGCCCTACCTAGCGAACATGCCGTAGCCATTCTTCGGAAGGGGAGCCTGTTAACCCCAACACAAAGAAAGCAAAAGGAAATAAAAAAGATGCAGGGCAAAGGCGGAAAAAAGGTAGCTCGACTAAAGAAATAAGAGGAGAAAAGGCCAAAAGCGCAAGGGCACCCTTAAAAGTCCAAGGCAGCTGCAAAAGGGGAAAGGTGCATTTTAAAATACAAAGGCGCACCCTGAAATCTTGTAAAAGAGTGCCAGGCAGTGGAAAATCCAGAAAGCTAAAATAAAAGACAAAGACAAAGGCCAAGCAAGAGAAATGGAAGGCAAAGGCGCACCAAGAAAAGCGCAAGACAAAACTTGTGCAAAAGAGCGCAAGCACACCGTGGTTTAATTCAAGGAGCACCGGGCTCTCACCCGTGCAATTTGTAAATATAGATGGGCGGCGGAAAGGAAGCTAGGAAGATAGAAGAACAATGGGAAAAAGGGCCTAGGCTACGGCCGGCCATGTAAAAAAGGGAAAAGGGGATGACCATCCAAAAGGGATTTAGGGTTTTGTATATAAAGTTGAAAAGTGAATGAGAAGCTCATTTTTGTGTGTGGCAAAAAGTGGCTCTCCTCTTCTTCTTCTTCTTCTTCTTCTTGCTTGCTTGAGCTTGTGCTTGAGAGAGGGAGTGTGAGAGTGTGAGGGAGTGAGTGTGTGAGGGTGAGGGACCGTGGGGTGGAGAAGCTCTTCATCTTCTTCTCTCTTCTTCTCTTCTCTTCTATTGCTCGCGGTGATGGAGCTTGGAGCGTGGAGCTTGCTTGAAGCTTACAGTTCGATCGTGGAGCTACCATAGTGCGCGGGAGAGGAGGTAACTCGAACGGCATGGAGGTAAGCTCACTACAACCATAGATATGGATGGCGCATTGGCTATGTGAGAGGTAGCCATTAGTGCTCGGCTTGGAATGCTTGAAACAATAAGCGGTCCGTGGGTCTTGGCGGTTGAGTGAAAGCTTCCACATTTCAACTTTATATACAAAACCCTAAATCCCTTTTGGGCGGTCATCCTCTTTTCCCTTTTTTACATGGCCGGCCATAGCCTAGGCCCTTTTTCCCATTGTCCTTCTATCTTCCTAGCTTTCTTTCCGCTGCCCATCTATATTTACAAATTGCACGGGTGAGAGCCCCGGGTGAGAGCCTGGCGCTCCTTGAATTAAACCGTGCTGTGCTTGCGCTCTTTTACACAAGTTTTGTCTTGTGCTTTTCCTGGTGCGCCTTTTCCTTCCATTTCTCTTACCTTGGCCTTTGTCTTTGTCTTTTATTTTAGCTTTCCAGATTTTCCATTGCTTGGCACTCTTTTACAAGATTTCAGGGTGCGCCTTTGTATTGAGGGAGGGAGTGTGAGAGTGTGAGGGAGTGAGTGCGTGAGGGTGAGGGACCGTGGGGTGGAGAAGCTCTTCATCTTCTTCTCTCTTCTTCTCTTCTCTTCTATTGCTCGCGGTGATGGAGCTTGGAGCGTGGAGCTTTCTTGAAGCTTACAGTTCGATCGTGGAGCTACCATAGTGCGCGGGAGAGGAGGTAACTCGAACGGCATGGAGGTAAGCTCACTACAACCATAGATATGGATGGCGCATTGGCTATGTGAGAGGTAGCCATTAGTGCTCGGCTTGGAATGCTTGAAACAATAAGCGGTCCGTGGGTCTTGGCGGTTGAGTGAAAGCTTCCACATTTCAACTTTATATACAAAATCCTAAATCCCTTTTGGGCGGTCATCCTCTTTTCCCTTTTTTACATGGCCGGCCATAGCCTAGGCCCTTTTTCCCATTGTCCTTCTATCTTCCTAGCTTTCTTTCCACTGCCCATCTATATTTACAAATTGCACGGGTGAGAGCCCCGGGTGAGAGCCTGGCGCTCCTTGAATTAAACCGTGGTGTGCTTGCGCTCTTTTACACAAGTTTTGTCTTGTGCTTTTCCTGGTGCGCCTTTTCCTTCCATTTCTCTTACCTTGGCCTTTGTCTTTGTCTTTTATTTTAGCTTTCCAGATTTTCCATTGCTTGGCACTCTTTTACAAGATTTCAGGGTGCGCCTTTGTATTTTAAAATGCACCTTTTCCCTTTTGCAGCTACCTTAGACTTTTAAGGTTGCCCTTGCGCTTTTGGCCTTTTCTCCTCTTCTTTCTTCAGTCGAGCTACCTTTTTTCCACCTTTGCCCTGCATCTTTTTTATTTCCTTTTTCTTTCTTTGTGTTGGGGTTAACATTACCCCCCTCCTAGACGAGTGCCAGTCCCATGACACTCACCGTCATAGGTAGCACGCGGTAGCATGCACCGAAGACATGGGTGGCAAGGACAGTTGTGGTTTTCCTTGGGGGAGTTCTGAGGTTGGAGCGGATGAAGGTCGTTGGGGGCACTGGCTGTTCCGATTGGCTTGGTGATATGATTGTTGTAGGTGGCGATAGGGAGACTCTTTGTTGGGAATGGCCACTCATAGTTGGCACGGGGGTTGGTGTGCGTGGGATGCTCCTGGTGGAGTTTGCACGTGATGATTCTCTGGTGATTGTCATGATGGAGTGAAGGACAAGAGTTTAGAGTTGAGCGTTGATGTAGAGTTGACGGCGCTACCATTGGAGTCTTGAATACCTGCAATTGGAAAACCTCTCAGATGGTCTCTCCCTAAGAGGTAGTGCTAGTCATCTTAGTGTGCACAAGACATATTTTGATGAGTTTGGGAGACAGGTCGAACTCTAAGCAAGCCTGGAGTATCGTCCTACACTTGAGGACCCAAACTGTGTATAGACTTTTGTGCAAATATTATGTGAGTGCACGTGCATACTTAAATATTACGTAGGTAGAAGACCGTGGGCTGGTTTCGCATGACGTCGTGTGGATAAGGCAAAGTGGTCCATGATGGAAAGAAGTACACGTGAAGGTGGGTGCAACATCCTGTGCATTGTGATTGCACGACGTAGTAGGGGAGAACACATGGATAGTGTACTATCCTTAGGTGGTAGGCATTGGGCCTGTGCGATGAGGGTGGTCTGCTGTTCGTGGTTATTTGTGCGGTGCATGCCCCAATTGATTGCCATGGTTTTAAGGCAGAGTGGAAGCGCGAATTGTATGAATGGTTCAGGGTAACAGGTCTAACCACAGGCGAGACAATCTCCCTAGGGCTGTTTTGTTCTTGATGTGCCCTGAATTATTGTGGGTGATGCTAGGGGGTTCAGGGTAACAGGTCTAACGACAGGCGAGACAATCCAGTGGGTATGATTGCAGCATCCCCCATCGTGAGTATAGAGCTTGGCCCAAGAAGAGAGTGTAGCCCATGACTACGCGTTGGTTCGTGCGATGTGGGCACTCGCAAGGGTGATTGTTCACATTCAGCAGCATGACTTTGTTGCGATTAGTGCATGGTCGTGGTTTTGCGGTGACCCAGACGTTGAACATGTTTGAATGAAGACCTGTGTTATCCTGCATCCACTTGTCACGTTGTGAGAGCACATGCTTGATTTCGTTAAGTAATTCAACAGATGTAGTTATTTTAAAACATGACTTTTCGAAATGCTATGATGTTAATTGCAATGCCCATGCGATCTCTTGTCAAAGATGCGGCATACATTAGTGATAGGCAGAAGAAGTTGTACAAGTGGGGAGTTGCCCTTTTACCCATCAAAAGACAAAAATTTATGTCTTGATAACTTGTCAAGCTACTTATACATCATAGGGGCTTAGTCGATTTGTACTAGGCAAGGCGAGCCCAATTGGTTAGGCGATTGGGCTGGTGCTGGTACGGGACTCTCATGAGATCGGGCAGGGCACATGTCGATCGAGACATGGATGGTGTAATCCCGGGCCGCCACCGTTTTCAAAATGCCTTTAAATAATTCATTGAACTCTTTCATGTCCCTGGCCACCTTTCCTGCCCTTGAGCATCCGGTGCTTGAGCATACGTGGGGAGCTTGTACAACTGGTGTTGCCACGGTTTGCACGCTTCGTTGAACTTTGAATTTCTTGGTCCGAGGATTCTTAGGTCTTCGTCTGGGGCGGTGCCGTTTAGGTCTGCGTTTCTTTGCATATCTCTTGAGAGTGGGCACATAGCGCATCGGCGAAGGGGCGCATGCCGCATGTTCTCGTCGTCCGCGAAGAGTGTCTCTGCATGCCAGCCGCTCGTGGTTCTCCATGTTTTCCTTGTGGGGGCCTGCAAGATGCAACCCAAGGATTAGGCCTTGATACAGAATAAGATTGTTTGCATAGGAGGGATTTCAGTGTGGGTTGTCAAATGCATATGACTAGAAGAGAAGGTGCAGAACATGTTGTACTCATTGTAGAGGAATGGCCCCCGTAATGGTGCCCATTTAGCCTCTAGCTACTAGCCAACCTTGACTCACACCGAGTTAGATCGGTTGGTGTCCTGCGGGTTGGACGGGGCTCATCCTCAGGAGGATAGACCGGAAAGGGAAAAGTGCATAGAGAGGGACTACGCCCTACTTACATAATCCGAGATGTTGGTCAGGGCTTTCCATGGTGGCAATGCGAGGTGCATGCCCTTCGCCCGGGGATGGTCATGATCATGTGAGAGGGGGACCGGACTAGCCTAGCCTGTTGGCCCCGACTCTTCTGTCTGCGCTTGACTTTTTATTGATTGTGTGTGTTGATAGTGTCTATACAGGGTGACACAAAAATCATTGTTTATATATATACATAGTTACGAATCCCTGTCACTTCACAAGGATAGAAACCAATTGTAGAACTCAGGATTGTACTGAAGCGTGGCATACACATCTAGTACATGTGGCAGCTTACTCAATGCTGATAGATATTTTGCCACATCGAGTAGCATGGAACCTTGCCCGAGTTTATTGGCGACATGTAACTCCTCCTCAGTGAGAACCTTATCGAGCAGAGGGTTTTCTTGGCTCAATTCTGCCAAGTCCGTGCCCCGAATAGCAGTCAGCACACTCGAAGGGAAGTTGGTGCCACATAGGTTGGGTCTCTTTGGGATCGCCATTTGGCCAATCGCTCCTCAGAGACTATCATGATTTGAGCTCCTAGTTCGGCCACTACAACGCGGTTTTCACACCAATGCTGTTCAAATCGACTTCGGCCTTTTGACAGTCGCTTTAGTTGCTCTATCTCTAAGAGATTTGGTTGGTAGAGTGCATCATTGAAAGTGACAGTTAAGTAGAGTTCATCGGCTTCCTCGCCCGAGATGAGTGGCATGCGCTCATGCAGGAGCTTGCTATAGTGCTCGTCGAGATGTTCTTGCTCTTTCCAAGATAAGGGAAATGGCAAGTATTCTCCGAGCTGCTCTTTAGGGAATGCGTGCATGTCTGCCAAGACATAGACACGTGCGAACACCTTGAGCTTGGCATCCAACTTAGTTAAGCATTCTGTGACACTTCTATGTTCAACGAGGGCTTGCTCGGTTGCTATCTCATGCAAGGTTCTAGGAGTTTTCCTGGGCTTTAGCGTAGCTAGGGGATCAGGCCTAGATGAGCAGGATCGGTCAATGCTAGGATGTCTGCAGCTCTTGGGGTTTCCATGTTTCTCCTGAGGCTTCGTTATTGCGTCATGGATTACATGCAAAGTCGCCAGTTTTTGAGAAAATCTATCTGACCCCCTTCCCCTCCTCATTCCAATGAAGACAATTAGGCCTAGTTATCATTTCAAAAAAAAGAAAAAAAAAGAGAGGGTGCACCACAGTCACTTCACCTAGGGTTTTCCCTAGCCCCCTCCCCACTTCACACTTAGGGCACATCAAGGGCAGGACTTTTAGACCTGTCATCCTAAGACTTGCACCACACCTCCAACGACACACGAACTAGGTCCTCAAGTGTGGGACATTACCAATGGCTTGCCCAAGGTTAGGCCCAAGGTTAGACCCATCTCCCAATTCCACTGCCACGAGCATCACGTGCTACATGGAGAGGCAGACACACCCCTTAGGGAGGGCACAACTTTTCTTGCAGGTTATGTTCGAGTTTCGAGAACTGGCTACTCCACTGAAGAGGATCACCCACAGCATCCTTTAATGACCAAAACTTTTTCCATGTGCCGGTGTCCAGCCATCTGCCTGGCTGATGGCTACCATGATTGAACCAAGTTAAGATAGATCTGCCATTGGCATAGATCTTGGAACCTCATCTTCTAAAGATGCATGCCCAACGCCTCAAGATCTACGGATCGCTTATTGATTCCACAAACCTGAAGAATTTCAATGCAGAGTTGAAGATCTTCAACGCAGTACTGAAGACCTTCAACTCAAAGACAAAGATCTTCAAATCCAAGACACAGATTTTCAATGCGAAGACAAACCAGACCTTTGTCAAGACAGAGTTCGGGGGGGCTTCTCCAAGATAAATCCCTCCAATACCATCCTCCTAAGGGATTGCTTATTGCTTCAAGCGTTTCTGATGCTCAAGGGACAACCAGCTACACAATGGATGCCACAACTGTGTGAAAGATGCCGAGCATCTTCATGGAGCCTAAAGCACGCCGGAATCTCTACTGGTCATCGCCATTAAACTCCATCACCTCTCATTCACACAACCACGTTGGAAGCGGTGTCATCCACCTACCAGTTCCGCCTAGCAACAGACCTAACTAGTTACTACTTCCCACCGCAGTGCCATGGGACTGGCACTTGGCTAGGAGGGGGGTAATGTTACTGTGTTTAATATTACTGTGTTTAATGTTACCGTGTTTCCCGCAGCACAGGAGAGCGGAAAACGGAAAAAGGAAAATAGCAAAAAAGGCGCAGGATAAAAGCAGAAAAAGGCGTCTTGACCGGTAACCAGACCCTGAAAAATTTAAATGTTTGGGCACGACCCTTAAAAAGTCTTAGTGTCTCCCTGAGACAACAAAAGAGTAAAAGGCGAACCATTAAATATGGAAGCGCTCCCGAATCCTTGTAAAAGAGCGCCAAGCTCGCTCCTGTGCAAAGTGTACGCATTAGTTGGGAATAGGATAAATTAGAATGGTGGGAAATGGAAAAAAGGGCTGGCCATGTAAAAAAGGAAAAAAGGGAATGACCGCCCAAAAGGGATTAAGGGTTTTGTATATAAAGTTGAAAAGTGAATGGGAAGCTCATTCTTTTGGTGTGTGGCAAAAAGAGTCTTCTTCTTCCTCTCTTCTTCTCTCCTTCTTGCTTGTGTGTGCTCTTGAGAGAGGGAGTGTGAGAGTGTGAGGGAGTGAGTGTGTGTGGGAGTGAGGGATCAAGAGGGTAAGGCTCTTCACCATCTCCTCTTCTCTTTTTCTCTTCTTCTCTTCCCTTCTCTTCTCTTCTCTTGCGCACGCGGCTATGGAGGATGGAGCTTGGAGATGGAGGAGGCTTGAGGATGCTTGAGCTAGCATCAAGAATCGTGGAGCTACCAGAGTGCAAGAGAGAGGAGGGTACTCGATCAAGCATCAAGGTAGGCTCACTACACTCGTAGGATCGACGACGCGTCGGCTAGGTGAGAGATAGCCAATAGAGCTCGCTTGGAACGCTTGAACAATAAGCGGTCCGTGGGTCTTGGCGGTTGAGCGAAAGCTCCCACATTTTGATTCCGTTGCCAGGACCAACGAATTCAAGCTTGAGCACTTGCACACTTCATATCGAGCATCGAAGTAGGGGATTCATCCCCAAAACGGAGCTTGAGATAGGTAGGAAGTTTGGGTCTTTTTGATCTTCAAAACAAGTAAGTATTTTGGGATATTTTGGTTGTTGATGATTGGAAAGCATGGAGAATTTATTTCAGTTTTTTGCCTTTGATTTTTTGTAGCATTTAGCGTAGGTTAGAGTTAGGAAATCGAACCGGAGAAGGGTAGGCAAAAATCGTGCAAAATGGGTAAAATGCTCGCTAGTGATGCCTAAGATCGGCAAGTGAGTGAGTGGGGGAAGCAACGCCACACTTGGGAAGGCATAAAAGAGCCAGGAGGCCAAGGGAGAGCTCATTTGTGCCATTTCAGAGAGAGAGAGAGAGAGAGAGAGATAGAGAGCTCCGGGCCATATCGATTCGATTGCATCACCGACGCACTTACCTGCCTATTCAAGTATACGAATCTCTCCCTCTACTTCACTAGGTAGGATCTGGAAGTGCATGGCCATGGTGCCGTCCTACATTTGGTGAATCGATCAAAATCGCATTCGCGGGGGTAACGTGCACCGCATTCGGCCCGTTCGAGTGGCCTTTCCTGGGCCGAGTCGCAGAATCGGCCCTCAGCCCTTGTCACTCAGCCCACTCGGCCAAACCCTAGTCGGCCCTTGGACTAACGTCCGAGGCAACTATCTGAGTCAATCCATTTGGCCGTCCGAATCTAAACTTTTTGCCATGTGGCACATCCGGCCTCCGTCTGAGTGACCCGTTCGAGTCTCAAATTCGGCCCTCGGCCACGTCCCAAATTCGGCCCTCGGCCAGGCCTCGTTTGGCCCGTCCAAATCAAAACCATCTGAGTCAAACCCAAGAATTTGGCCCTCGGCCCATTTGAGTGACCTACTCGGACCTTGCAATTCAGACCAGTTGGTCCGAGGGCAACTTTTTATCAAAATTTTCAGAAATTTGACCTGACCCGCAACAGCGCAAACTGTCAAAACCCCTCAGGCGCTCAGAACTTGATTCTGGCACACGTGATAAGAGAAATTATAGTGCGCAACCGCTCAGCGTGGCTAGAAGTGGACAGTTGCGAGACCCAAGGACTTAGACGCAAGCCGCTGAGCCGTAAAACCTGATCGACCGAAAACGAACAAGGCAACATACAAGGAAACCCTAAACCCTGACAAAATGGCCAGAAAATGGATCTACAAGCCTATCAGGCCCGAAACAAGCGAGAGTGTGTAAGACGCTGAGGAATTGCTTGCTGCACTCATAGGGAATTTCCGCACTTGAAGTACACTTAAGAAAGCTGAAATCCTGATTGGGCACAAGTGCATAAGAAACGACACACTCACCAAGTGACCATAAATTGAGGTTTGTATTCAATAACCAAAGGAACTCACTCAGATAAAACACTCAAGGAACCCACCAATAGGAGAGGACCCAAGATATAGACAAACCATCAAAGCGCAGAGTAGGACCAAGCAAGGGGCGCCAATGATGAGGATCTGTCAAGTCTATTTAACCTGATCGACAGCGTAGTGGAGCGCAAGAACTCGACCATGACGGAAGAGAGCTCCGACCATCGGTCTAGTGAGGAGCTCGATTTTAACATATTCCCAGATGCTATTCAGCTGGTGAGCAGTTACGACACGCATGCCCGATACGAGCACCACGGCAGGACAACAGACGCAATCATTGTAGATCTAGAGGAGGAGAGAAGGCTAGCCCGCAAGGCATTGCAGGGAATAACTGAGTACAATAGGGATCAACAGGCTAGGAGCCAAAGGCAAAGCATGGAGCTACATGAGGTGCAGCAAGTGCTGAACTTGGATGGCCAAAACCGAACAGACCATGAGAGAGCACTAGAGGGAGACTTGACGTTGAGCGAGCTTCTCATGAAATGGCTGCTTGATAATACAGCAGTAGAGTAGAGTGCCACTGCACTAGCGACATCACTGCTCACAGGATTAGGGGTGAACCAAGGCTCAAAAAGCCAGGCCAAAATACCGATTGTTGCCAAGCAACTCGATAAGTACCAACCTCATCACGACCCATACAGCTTTGTTGAGCAGTTTGAGAAAGTCTGCGAAGCCAATGGCCTCAATGACCAGACTCAACACTCGCAAGCATTCGGGCTTTGCCTAGGCAAAAAGGGTAGGACGTGGTATACGAGCCTAGATGCTACAGAGCGAGCCAACTTCAATGACCTCAAGAATTTCTTCAAGAGATTTGCTGAGCCCGAATACTTCGATAACCTGCTAATGCGCTTGATGAACATCAAGCAGAAAGAGAAGGAGGACATCCGTGACTATGTGACCCATGTGAGGAGTCTCTTTAAGAGAATCCCTCTAGGCGAGCGACCGACTAACAAAGCAGTTTCGACTGTGTTCATTAGCGAAATTTGAGACGAGGAGTTGTATAAGGCTTTGGCAGGCAATTCAAGCTTGCAGTGGGATGCGGTGGCTAGAGTGTTTGAGGAAGCCATCAGAGTCGATGATCAGCTGAAAGAGCAGAGCTCCAGGAGCTCAAATCTAGAGGAGACCAACTCGCGAAGCTCAAAGAGAACGTCAACCTCTAGTGAGCGGTCAATCCCATTATCCCAAGATAAGGGGAAGGCCACGAGACAGACGGCTGAGGTCAAAATGGAATTAGCCAAGTTTTAAGACATGTTGAGATGACCAACGCGCCTGCACCTATTCCATCCGTGTACTGTGGCAGAAACCACTTGCCGGCCGAGTGTCAAGACCTAGGTCAAGACCTTGTGCTAACTGGAGCGAGGCTCCAGTACACTACGTGGAGGAGCCGAACGATGAAGAGACCTATATATACCCTTACGTCTCACACGACGACGAGGGAAACGCGGTCCTCATGGATTATCGACCCATGCCGGTAATGGCATTAGGAGAGGACGAGGTAGAGGCCTAGGAGGGCAGGTGTAGGATCCAGTCACCTACTGGACTTGCGGTCACCCTGGCCATGTCTCATCACGCTGCCCTGAGAGAGAGCAGCAAAACAGAGATAAGGCTGACCAAAGGTGTGCAGAGTGTGGAATCACCCATCTTTTCATGGATTTCCCAAAGCGAAAGCCATCCTCTAGCTCAGTCAACTTGCCATCTGTCCCACTGGGGATGTTTGGTGTCGAAAACCTCGATGGGGAGGCCACACCTATTCCATTGTGGGTCATGACCCGAGCCCAAACGAAGCAGGCCGGCATCTCTCTGCCAGGACCTAGCAGGCCGGCATCTCTCTACTAGGTCCTGGCATCTCTGTGCCAGGACCTAGCAATCTTGACACAACCTCGATAGGGAAGAAAAGCCGCAGGCGGAAGAAGAAGAGATCAGAAGCTAAAGTTGCACTAAAAACCGAGAGTGCTATGACTCTACTTGTGGGAAAGAAGGTTTCGAATGTAGAGGCAGAGACTTCAGCCCCTAAGACGGCCGAAAAGGGAAGCGCTAAGGGAGGGGAATACCCACATCCGAAGTGACAATTAGAGGCCATAGAAAAGGTGAAGGAATGGGTGAAGGAGGCTCAAGAACATCTCAAAGACGCTGAGCCCATCATAGAGGACGAGATCGATGACCTCTCTAGCTTAAGCATGCCAATATCACCGCCTCAACCTAAGTTGCCAGAAGCAACCGCGCCACGGCAGAGCCACAGATCAGCCGTAGCCATTGGCCTAGACAATCTAGGTTAGGGGAAGGATGAGTATCCAACAATCTCCTGTGACCGCGCTAGTGACTACCCCTATAACACTTAGCATGGGAGATCTGCTTAAGTAGCATCCTACCCTATGGCAAGATCTTAAGCAGTGGGTCGAAGGGTCATAAGAGCAAGTCATGGCAGACCCTCAAGACCATGATGCAGAAACGCAATTACCAAGTTTGACGCTGCACTCCGTGCCTAAATCCTTGCACGTCAATGCCTTTTGGGAAGGCTCTAAGATGCATGTGGTCTTACTGGTCCTATCCCTAGGCGATACAACAAGAAAGGGGATTGTAGACATGGGAACTGGGGTTAGTGTGCTTAGCCATGTAGTGCTTCAGACTTGGGGAAACCCACCTGTCGAAGTTGCTAGGTTTAATGTCACGTTAGCAAACAGTATGAGAGTGAAGCCATTCGGGGTACTGAAGAATTGGCCAGTGAAGATCGCAGGTGTCCAGTTCTCTGTTGACTTTATAGTCATGAAGGGAGTGGATTACGATATCCTATTGGGCCGACCCTAGATGCGCAACACTAGGGTCATCGAAGATTGGGGTAACGGCTTGATCTTCCTTGGCAATAGAATGGATGTCATGAGAATAGAGATGGACACTTGGAAGACCTCACCAGTCGACCTAGACGCCATCTCTACTATGCTCAAGGGGAATACTCAAGTCAAGAAGCCCTATGGGCCCTTGTGTCAAGATTGTGGGAGAGAAGGAAGGAGTCTCGCTTGGAGCTTTCTTGCTTGCACAATGGGAGAATACTCACAAAGATGGAGGCTGAAAACAATTTTCCTCTTCTTAGTTGTGTAAGTCAAAAGAACTCAAGTACAAAGAAATAGAAGAACCCTATATATGGGTCTCAAACCAAACTCAACTAACTAAGGTGGCATACTAACTGAGCTACGAACTAGAGTAGATAAGGATAGCTATCATGTAGCTATTATTCATGGGCGGTGTACCAACCGCGTCTGCAACTGACAAGTCGGTGACATAAATACACAACGGTCACCCTGGCGTATCACGAGTGGAGCTCGATATCTCAACACTCCCCCTCGAGCTCAATCCCAATTCCTGCACACCAAGCAAGTCTCTGAACTTGCGCAGCTTCTCTACACCCAATGCCTTTGTGAATATGTCAGCTACCTGATCCTCTGTGCTGACATAAACTAGATCAATAAGACCTAGTAAAACCCTCTCTCGCACATAGTGATAATGCACCTCAATGTGCTTTGTTCTAGCATGATAGACTGGGTTATTTGCCAAGTGTATACTACTCATGTTGTCACAATAAATGACAACTGGCCCATCTGTAGGTTGATGCATATCATAAAGTAGCTTATGCAACTAAGCTACCTCACATGCAGCCATTGCTGCGCCCCTGTACTCAGCCTCTGTGCTGGATAAGGCAACTGTAGGCTGTTTCTTGCTGCTCCAAGTGACTGCAGCACTCCCAAAAGAGAACACATATCCACTGGTAGATCGTCTATCAGAAATGCTACCAGCCCAATCAGCATCAGTGTATCCATGCAACTGTATCTGAACCCCAGTCTCATAAAATAGTCCATACTGCAATGTGGACTTCACATACCTGAGTATGCCTCTAGCCGCATCCAAATGCGGTTTCCTTGGAGCCTGCATAAACTAACTTACCAATCCAACAACATAGCTCAAATCTGGCCTGGTAATAATCATATAAATCAAGCTTCCTACTATGCATCTGTACATAGTAGGGTCTTCCAGAAGCTCATCTGCATCTGCGCTCAGCTTCACATTCTGCTCCAAAGGAACTGAAATAGGCTTATAGCCTGTCATCCCATATTTGGACAGCATGTCCAATCCATACTGCCTCTGCAAGAGCTGTATCCCACTTGGTGATCTAATCACCTCAATGCCCAAGAAATAACGCAGCTCTCCCAAATCCTTCATCTCAAACTTCTGCTTCAATAGCATTTTCACATGAAGGATATCTTCATCACTGTCACCTGTCATAATCAAATCATCAACATAAATGACAAGTAGCATAATATCTTTCTCTGTTTTTCTCACATAAAGTGAGAAATCTGCCTTGGAAATCTGAAAGCCAATAGTGACAAGATACTGTCCTATCTTGTCAGACCATGCTCTAGGTGCTTGCTTCAAGCCATACAAGGCTTTCTTCAACCTGCAAACAAACTCAGGATGAACAGCATGCACATAACCTGGTGGCTGCTCCATATAGACCTCTTCTTGCAAATCACCATGCAAGAAGGCATTCTTTACATCCATCTAATGTAAAGACCATCCCTTTGATGCAGCCATAGCAATGACTGCTCTTACGGTTGCCATCCTTGCAACTGGACTGAATGTTTCTTCATAGTCAATGCCATATGTTTGTGCATACCCCTTGACTACTAATCTTGCCTTGTATCTGTTCACAGAACCATCTGCATTGTGCTTCACCTTATAAACCCACTTACAACCAATTGCATTCTTACCTTTAGGCAAAGGTACTAACTCCCATGTAGCATTTGCTTCCAAGGCATCCATTTCTTCATCCATGGCTTTCTCCCATTTTTCTTTTCCCATGGCTTGCTCAAAAGAAGTGGGTTCTGGTTCCTGTATCACTTTGACCATATATGCATAGTGAATGGCTATAAATCCATCATATTTCAGCCTATCCACAGGATACCTAGCTCTTGTAGACCTGCGCAAAGTAGGTTCACTCTCAGGTACTCTCAAAACATCCCTGGTCTTCCTTACTCCAGGTGTAATAATAGAAGGAATACCCAACTCATCATTAATGCTCTGTTCTGAGCCACTGGATTCACTATCCACATAAGAGTGACCTGCATTCACATCAAACATGGGCTGATCAACCTTCTCTTTTCCTTTTCGTGATACCTGCATACCACTATCTGCATTACTTTGAGAAGATTCTCCTAATCTCAATCTGCCTGTCCATGGCGAAGAATGTGAACCACTGCTAGAGGACGCTCCAAGTCCACTAATATTTTGTGACTGCTGCTGTGAATTCTGTGCAGCATTACCATTTTGTGCATCTACATCATCAATCACATTTATTGGTTTATACCAGCTACTCATCTCATCAAAAACAACATCTCTGCTCACTGTAAACTTACGAGTAGAAGGGTTATAGCATCTATACCCTTTTTGCTGCAGAGAGTAACCAATAAAGATGCACTTCTCAGCATTTGGATCCAACTTGGATCTCAACTCATCTGGCACATGTACATAGGCAATGCAGCAAAAAATTTTCAAATGAGAAATATCTGGTTTCCTACCAGTATACCTCTCCTCTGGAGTCATTCCATGTATTGCTGCAGTGGGAGTCCTGTTCATTATGTAGACTGCTGTAGCAACTGCTTCAGCCCAATAAAAATCTGGCAAGTCTTTTTCATTGAGCATGGCACGAGATACCTCTCCAATATGCTTGTTTTTCCTTTCTGCAATTCCATTTTGTTGTGGGGTATGACTGCATGAATATTGCTGCTTTATGCCATGCTCCTGCAGGAACCTTGCAAACTCATTTGAGAGGTACTCTCCTCCTCCGTCTGACCTTAGGCATTTTATCTGCATGCCTGTTTCTTTTTCAACCATAGCTTTAAGAGTTTTGAAGTGCCCAAAAACTTCACTTTTCTTTTTTCATAAAATACACCCAAACTTTTCTGCTATAGTCATCAATAAAAGTGACAAAATAATGACAGCCTCCAAGAGATGCAGCTTTAGTAGTCCACACATCAGAGTGGATTAATTCCAATGGCTTCTCACTCTCTTGAACATGTCTAGAAAATGGTTTCCTTGCCTGTTTTCCAAACTGACAGGCTTCACATACCTTATGCATTTCTACAACCTTGAATTTGGGCAATCCTGCAACAATATTTTGGGCCTGCATTGATTTAAGTCGCTGTACATTAACATGACCAATGCGTTTATGCCAGATATCAATATTTGCAACTACACCAGTCCCATGTGCAAACATTGCTGCACTCAATTCAGACATGTCTGCATCCAATGTAAACATTCTGCCCTTCTTCTTTCCTTTTGCTATCAAGCGACCTTTATTTTTCATATCCTCAACAAAGCATCCATGAGGATTAAATCTGACCTGCAAGCCCTGCTCAACTATTTGACCAACAGAAACCAGATTCTTGGTGATATTCGGGACATGAAATACATCGGACATGTATTTCTTTTTCCCATCCTGCATAGACAAAGGAATTTTTCCAATCTGCACAATAGGATGTGCAGTATCATCACCAGTCTCCACAAATCCTGGTTTTTCCATTTTCCTTGCATCCTCCATCCATTCTGCATGACCTGTCATGTGGTTTGATACACCTGAGTCAACATACCATACATCATTGCTTTCTTCTGCACTTGTCACAGAATTGTTCATGTGCTGCACCATAAACAAATGCTCATTTCTGTCATCACCCTGTCTACTAGAAGATGCATAATTTCCTTGTTGCAGTTTTCCATTCATGATGTCATTTTGCTTTTTATAGCAGTCCTTAGCCATATGACCCATTTTACCACAGTAGTAGCATTCAATATTACTGTTTGCATTTTGGCCTCTTTGCTATCCACCACGACCTCTTTGGCTCCTCCTGCCTCTAGAGTTACCACGTCCTCCTCCATAGGACTGGTTTTCTTGAGTTTGCTGCATATTCTGATTTCTACCATGGCCTCCAAATCGGCCTCCTCTACCTCTGCCTCTACCTCTTCCAGCATTTGAGTAGAAGATAGCTTCCTTTAAAGTTCCTCCTGAAGAAGATGCACCACCATTTCTCTGCTCCTCATAAATTAGAAGAGCAATCAACTCCTCAAAATCAGGAAATCTTTCACGAACTGAAATGGATGTCCGAAACTGTGCATAATCCTTTCCTAGACCATTCAAGGTCACAAAAACTAAATCATAATCTTCCACTGGCGATCCAATGGAAGCAAGTGCATCTGCAATCTTCTTCACCTTCATGTGGTAGTCATTGATGCTCATATTTTCTCTTTGCACATTATGCAACTCTTGCTTGAGGTGCATTTTCCTGGCTTGCGTATTTGTGCTATACATTTTTGACAAAGTATCCCATGCCTCCTTTGGGGTACTTGCATCCTGAATATGCACAATCATAGAGTCTGAAATACTGATAGATAGCCAGTACATAACTTTCCTGGCTCTCTCATGCCATGCTTTGAATGCCTGCATTTGCTGTTGATTGGGAACATCAGGAAGAACTGGTTCTTCTTCATTTCCTGCAACAAATTCCCAATATCCTTTTCCCATAAGGAAATTTGTCATTCTAAACTTCCATGCTTGGAAGTTGTTCTTGTCAAGCTTTTCAGTTACAATCTGTGAAAGAGAATCAGACGCCATTACAGAATACTGCAAAAAATTCTGTCACTGCAAAAACACAGCTTCACCCTCACAAGGGCAA
Organism: Lygodium microphyllum; assembly: GCF_053477565.2. Taxonomy (NCBI): domain Eukaryota; kingdom Viridiplantae; phylum Streptophyta; class Polypodiopsida; order Schizaeales; family Lygodiaceae; genus Lygodium; species Lygodium microphyllum. The sequence continues at coordinate 70,006,048 of NC_141161.1, forward strand.
ATCTGCAAAACTGGCGAAAGTGGTATTTGACCACACAGTCACTTCCTAGTGACTATTTTGCATCAAAAGGCAATAGGGATGATTCTGTAACTCCCAATGTCTTTGCACACAAGCATACGATGCAATTTCTACAGTAACTTTTCACCGACCTGTAGAACAGTGGCTGCACAGCATAAAACTGGGCCTTTTCTTGAGTGCGTGCAGAAAACTTCCGCCTCCAAAACAGGCCCCGAAATGGCCTCAAATCAAAAAAACAAGGTCGCCCTCTTGCTTCACCGCGAAGGGCATCTCAACCATGAAGGGCGTCTCAACCTGAGACAATGCACTCTTGCAAATTCCGACTGTGCTTCCTGCAGAGATCTGCTCCCAAAACAGAAAATGAAAGCACCACTGCTTCTCTTACCAGAACACCGCGAGCTTGGCTTGCTTTCTTGAGCTCTTTACCACAAACAAGGCTCTGATACCATGTCAAGATTGTGGGAGAGAAGGAAGGAGTCTCACTTGTAGCTTTCTTGCTTGCACAATGGGGGAATACACACAAAGGTGGAGGTTGAAAACAGTTTTCCTCTTCTTAGTTGTGTAAGATAAAAGAACTCTCATACAAAGAAATAGAAGAACCCTATATATGGGTCTCAAACCAAACTCAACTAACTAAGGTGGCATACTAACTGAGCCACGAACTAGAGTAGATAAGGATAGCTATCATGTAGCTATTATTCATGGGCGGTGTACCAACCGTGTCTGCAACTGACAAGTCGGTGACATAAATACACAACGGTCACCTTGGCGTATCACGAGTGGAGCTCGATATCTCAACAGCACCAGAAGGGTTAGAATAGGATGGATGGGAGCCTTTCCTTTGCCCTCAATGACGGTCCGCCTTACAATTTCTGGCATCTCTGTGCTGGAACCGAGTCCCTCCTCTCTAGGCGGGCTCATAGCCCCTAGGTCATCTGCCCTACTTTGATGTTCGATTGACCGGCGTGTAGCTTCGGCCAAGTCTTCCTCCTCCTTCCTTCTTAGCTCCTCCTCTTCTTCAGTAGCACTTCTCTCCCTCTCTTTCTCTGTTTTCCTAGACTCTTCTTTCAATATATCTGATTTCTGTTTTTTTTTCTTCTCCCTCTCTTTGACCTTCTTGAGGGATTCCCTCTTTGCCCTCTCTAAATCCTCTTTCTCCTTTTTCCGGCCTTCGTCCTGCTTCTTCTTTTGTGTCATGTTTTTGACAGGTTTCTTTGTTGTCTTCTTGCTCATTTGTTCCTTTTGTTCTTCCCCTTATTCTTCACTCTCAGTTCTTTCCACTGGATACCTCTTTGTCCTGGTGAGGGGGCGATCGCTCGGGTGTTTCTCCTTCTCCTTCCTCTGCATCCTAAGCTTGTTTTACCACCTCCTGAATGAGGGCAGTCAAAATACTTCCGTAGCCAATGAATGAGGCTTTGGATGAGGCCTTCTTTCTTTCTATGGTCTTGGACGTTGGGGAATCCCCACCTACTAGTGTACTGCCCAAAGCTAGTGCTTTCGCCACCTAGTCAATGGTCTTACGTACACAACCATTCTAGTCAATTTCGTCCAAGGTGCAAGCTACCACATTCTCCAGCACATGAAGGCTGATTTGATGTATCAAGGAGTTGTAGCGCTGGCTGGAGAAGAGCGCATGCACTAGCTTTGCTTGTAGACGGGCTTCCGCATCAGGAATGTCCTAGATACTAATGCCATCATTGGTCAGCACTTCTTCCCTCTTCATCTTAAGCATGGCATAAACATCTCTCTTATGCTTTTTCTCTACCTTCGGATCCAACCCCAATGCCTTCTCCACCAAGGCTGGGTTTAAGTGTACCTGCACCGGCTTGGCCTTTTCTGCCCTTCCCACCACTGTCATGATGTTGCACTCTTGATCTGGGTTGTACGTCCTGAGGAACTCCACACACTTCGTGTGGTCAGGATCTTGTGCAAACTTCTCAAGGTACTTTGTGAGGTTGCACTGCTCGACAACTCTCTTGGCTGTTTCCTTCTTGGCCACCACACCCTCTATGTTATGGATTGTTCGAAATTTGAGCTAGTTGTAGGCGTGGTTTTTTAGGGTGATGCGATATTGTGTCCTTTCCTCCTCTGTGAAAGGGAGTCAGTGGGCACGGTCTTGCTGCGACATCTTTTGTTCTTGTCATGAACCAAAGTTTTCATTAGTGCTTTCAAAATAATAATTTGTTGGAAAAGAAAGACTCTATGTGTTTATTGAATGAAAGCATTAAAATCCAATGTAGATTCTTTCCTTGATCTGCTGTGCCAAACACACACTATATACACAAGAGGAAGCTCACCCAAGAACATAAGAAGAGAGATGGAGGCCAAAACGTTTTCTTGCTAATTTTTTCTTCTTCTACCACACAGTATACAATGTACACAAAGTACAGATAAGATACAACATAAAGGAAAGTGGCCTTCTAAGTCAAACAGTGCATAACCGACTACACTAATCGACTGCCACTATATCTTTGCCTGTTGTAGGTAGGTGTAATAAACTAAATATAATAAGTGATAAGTAAGTGGCCATGTGAGTGTCATAATGACCACCAACGTGCTAAGTATAGATGTGCAGACCCATCTAACCAGGCATTTCATCATCAATGTCTGTACGTGTTGAGCTTGCCATCTCAACATAATGGTCATGCACAAGTTGTTAGAATACCAAGCTCCCATTACTCTCCTATCAGTATGTATGACCGACATTAGCTATGTCCAGCTGTATCAGCAAGTGTGGGACATTAAATAAGTCAGTGGTCTGAGACCCAGTGTGAATGGTCCTACAGACCTTAGTACTATTGTATACACTTATGTTATGTTAGTAGTCTATGAGATAATGGAAGGAATGAGTGAGAGCACTCTGCTTTGACGGTTGTCTCTTCACTCTTGTCTCTGTCTTTGAATCTTAACATGGTATCAGAGCACCCATGACTGGGCTCTGTGGAGTGCATGCGGGAAGAAGACCTGAAGACTGACTTGCCAAGGTTGAAAAGAGAAGAGGGCTGCCTGTCATTTCTCACCATTGCTCACGCAGGGTATGCATTGTGTCATTTGGTCTTGATCTTGCTCAAGAGTTGTCCTTGGCTTGTTTGGAGTCTTTCAAAGGCTCTATTGAACATTGTGGAGAAGGTATTGAACATCATTTGTGAAGAAGCTTGCTGCTGTGAACTCCCCAGGCTGTTAGCGTGTTTGCGCTAGGACAGAAGGCTGCCTCTATGGCTGAAAATCAAGCCATTGATCATCTACAAAGTGTGATAAAGCATGTTTGCACTCTTTGGAAGGTACTTGAACACTACAAGAAGCTATTGCTTGTGTTGGATCTCTACTATGAGCTAGAATCAGAATATACAGATTTGTAAAATAGTCTTGAACTATTGGGAAAGTGAAAGGACAGCTTGCATTTGATCATCGTTGAGCAAAAGAAGCTCCTGCTCATGCCCAAAAGCATCAACAAGACCTAGAAATTTGCTTGGAGGCCGTATCTACATGTTCTCATGTGTTGGAGTTGGTTTTTTATGACTAAAATATTCTTATCTGGAAGCCATTGACAGGCTAAAAATTGTCATTGAATGCGGGCAGCAAGCATCATCTTCTACTGAAGCATGTTATGACACTGCTGATCTCTAACAACTATATGCTATTGGGAATATATCATGGAATGCTTGGAGCATTGAATCGGGCATTGAGCATGATTAAAAAATTGAAATCTGAAGCTGAAATTGAATGCATTTACATTGTCTTACCTGGGTACAAACTGTAAATGCAATGTATGCCACTGGCTATTGAAGACAGCTTGTCTATGGGTGCCCATATGGTCATGCAGTGACCTTGATACTTCAAAGTGGATGTATGGCATGTTTTTGAGCTATTTTGGAGCTAAAAAAGCTTGACTTCACTGAATATTTGTTGATTGCAATCTGTGAACAAGTTATTTAACAACCGTTCTTGCTGGTTATGCACTGTTTTGTACCCGTATGCTTATGTCTGGACTGCCACATATACTAGCAGATATTCTGGAGGGTTTGGGACATGTATGACATGTATGCACATTGATTTTGGCCTTGAAATTGCTGCTGGTTACTCACAATTTATAGTTTTCAGACTGTATGTATTTACCTTGGCAGTGAGGTTGCAGGAGTTTAAGCTGAAGTAACTACATAGCATATGTATTGACTGTTATACCTACAAGCTAGACCACTTGTTTGTGGACTATTTTGAGTTGTCATTGGGCTGAAATACCTTGGTTTTTTACAGCAATTAATTGCAGAAAACTGTCATAAATAGTTGAGGATTGAACTTGGTCAGTCAAACTTATTGGCTTGTAGGAAGTCAGGCAGTGACTAAATATTGTTCGGTACAATATGGCTAATGCAGAGAGGACTGACAACATAACCTAGATAGTGGGGGAAAAGCTCGACAGTAACAATTATGCCATATGGAAGTTCCTCATGGAGAACTTCTTAATAGGGAAAGGCTACTAGGATTTGGTGACTGGAGCGGAAGCTGAACCTGATCTCCCAGAGGCTGATCAGAGACGATTACACCGAGCTTGGACAGAAAGAGCTCGTAGAGTCTTGCACTGGCTCTCTTTATGTATCTCAGATGCCAGGGTAATGCAGATAATGAACTGCAGCTCTCCTAAGAATGCATGGGACATTTTGGTCAAGTACTATGGCACAACCACAAGTTCTAGGAAGATACAACTGAAGCAGAAGTTCAATAACATGGAGAGAAAGAGCAGATCTATACAGGATTTGTCACGAAGGTTAAGACCATTGCGAATCAGCTGGCATCTGTTGGTTCACAAGTTGAAGATGAAGACATGGTTGATGTGACTTTGAATGGCTTGGGGCCTGAGTATAAGTATTTTGACACTTCTGTGTTTGTGAGGGCTGAAATGCTTGATTTTAATGAGCTGGTTACATTGCTTATACATGAGGAGGTTAAACTTGGCTTGGCTATAGGGTCAAGCAGTTCTAAAAATAAGGATGCAATTTTTTATTCGAATCAGCGTGGCCGTGGCAGCCAAGATAGAGGCCATGGATCTGGCAGAGGAGGCCAGCAGAATGCATCCTATGGCAATAACAAACATCAGGTATCAAACACAAGAGGTGGTGGAAACTTTAGAGGCGGGGGGAGATCTAGCCCTAGAGGCAGAGGCTCCTGGAAACAACAGCATCCATCTGACAATCCGAATAAGGATAAGGATTGTCACTACTACGGGAAGTATGGGCATATTGCCAAGGACTGCTAGAAGAAGCAGGGCAATCAGAAGGGCAAACAACAAGGACATTTTGCTACATCTAGTCAGGGAGATGATTTCTCAGGTGATAGACTATTTGCCATGCAGTATGTAAAAGACAAGGCTGCTGAAAAATGCACTAATGATGCAGTTTGGTACATTGATTAAAGGGCATTGAACCACATGACCCCTCACGGTTATTGGTTTATTGATATGGTGGCTGAAAAACATGGCTATGTTTGTACAGGTGATGACATGCAGCATAGCATTGAGCATAAAGGCAAAGTGTCTCTTGCGGTTCATGATGGCAGAAAGAAAAATTTGCATGATGTATTGCATGCTCCTTCGATTACGAAGAACTTACTGTTTGTCGGCGGAGCAGAACTTGCAGGTTAGATTCAATAAGAATGGCTACTTTATTGAAGAGTTTAGCAATGGATGCAAGTTGATAGCTCGTGGTCACAGGAATGACAAGATGTTTACTCTTGATGCTACCTTGCCAGAGCTGAATTCAGCTATGTTTGCCCTTGGTTCTGGCACTATCAGAGATTTGGAAATTTGGCACAAGAGAGTGGGGCATGTGAATTTGCAAAGGCTGCAAATTATGCAAAAAAACAGCTTGTTACAGGTTTACCCAAGTTCCAATATTCAGATATCGGTCATGTATGCGATGCTTGATAGTTTGGTAAGCAGCCAAGGTTACCATTTGTTAGGCATGTAAGGCAGAGTACACGTCCATTGCAGTTAGTGCACTCTGATGTTTGGAGGCCAACCCATAATGCATCCATGGGAGGCTCGAAGTATTATGTAACATTCATTGATGCTTACAGTCGATATAATTGGGTTTACATTCTGAAGACAAAGGATAAGGTGTTTGTTTTTTTTCAACAATTTAAAAAGAAAGTTGAAAAGGAATTTGACTGCTATATCTCTTGTTTCAGATTAGATAGTGATGGGGAGTATGTGTCAAATGAGTTTGACAACTTTCTAGCTGAAAATGGCATACGCAGGTAGCTTACTGCAGCTACACTCCTCAGCAGAATGGGGTAGCTGAAAGAAAGAACATGATCTTGATGGAAGCTACTCGTGCCATGATGAATGAGAAGAAGATGCCGCTCCATTATTGGGCTGAGGCTGTTATGACAGCCATGTATATCTTGAATCAGACTCCCACTGCAGGTATTCATGAGACGACACCGTTTGAGAAGCTGTATGGCTATAAGCCGGATGTAAGTCACATGAAAGTCTTTGGTTGTCTTGCTTATGTGCACATTCCAGATGAGAAAAGGAAGAATATGTATCCAAAAGCGCATAAGTGTGTTTTCATTGGATATTCGCAGGAGAAGAAGGCATACAAATGCTATGATCCTTCTACCAGGGAGACTTTGGTGAGAGCAGGGATGTTATTTTTTATGAGATGGGTTCCTGGTATGTATCACCGGCTACAATGCCATTGGATATGCCTTCCACTCATGTATCTACATTTACTTTGCAACAGAGCACTACTATGACAGGACCTAGTAGTCAGACAGTATTCCCATGGACAGGGAGATTGAGGAGCTCACCGTCCACTGACACCAGTATGTCAGTGAGGGGGAGATATGATGTCTTGGACAGCAAAGGAAAAGAGAAAGTTATTGAGGATGCATATGGTATGATGACACCTGGTAGAATGACTTCTGGCTATGAGTCTGCTGACACTTTAGACAGTGAACTTGGTATTCCGACTGTCTATACGCCTGGCACAAGGCAGAGCAGGTACATTCCGCCTCATGAGAGAGGGGAATCGAGCAATGCACCATAGCGTAGACGCTCACAGAGGGTTAGATATCCAGTTGATAGGTTGACGTACAGCGGCTACTCTGCAAAGCATTATGCTTACATGACAAAAGTGATGGAGATCAAAGAACCAGGTACATATGCTGAAGCAGTGAAAGATGAGAACTGGTGCGTAGCTATGGATGAAGAAATGAATGCCTTGGCTGAAAATAAGACATGGGGTCTTGTGCCACTGTGCCTGAAGGGAAAAAGACCATTGGTTGCAAATGGGTCTACAAAATCAAATGCAAGTCGGATATGGCAGTGTGGAAAGGTACAAAGCTTAGGCTAGTTGCAAAGGGGTATGCCCAATAGTATGGACTTGATTATGAGGAAACATTCAGCCCTGTTGCCAAGATGGCAACCATACGCACTGTGATTGCTTTGGCTGCTGCTAGAGGGTGGAAATTGCAACAGATGGATGTTAAGAATCCATTTCTTAATGGTGACTTAGCAGAGGATGTCTATATGGTTCAGTCGGAAGGGTATGTTCACCCTGATTTTCAACATTATGTATGTAGGCTGAAAAGGGCATTGTACGGGCTAAAGCAGGCTCCGAGAGCTTGGCATGCTAGGATCAGTAACTACTTGCACAGATTGGGATTTGCTATTGGTAGGGCTGATCACAGCCTATTTACAAAGAAGACTAACAGTGGCTTGGTAGTGCTGCTCATATATGTTGATTATTTGATAATCACTGGTGATGATGACTTGGGCATACAACATGTAATGAAGATGCTGAAATCTAAATTTGACATGAAGGACCTAGGAGAACTGAAGTATTTCTTGGGCATTGAGGTAGTTGCAGCTGAAAATGGTTTATAGCTGATGCAGAAGCACTATGCCATGGAAGTGCTGAAGAAGTATGGAATGGTTGAATGCAAACCATTGGATACACCTCTTGATCAGAATGTCAAGCTGGACATTAGCACTGGAGCTGAAATTCAGGATGTGACTATGTACAGGTAGATGGTTGGAAGTCTGATCTACTTGACCATCACTAGGCCAGACTTGAGCTATGCTATAGGGCTCATAAGCCAGTTTATGCAAAAGCCTAGAACGCCGTACTTGGATGCGGTTAGATGCATTATGAGATATGTTAAGTCCACTGTAGAGTATGGGTTGTTTTATGTCAGAGATAAGCCCTTGAAACTCATTGGATACACAGATGCAGATTGGGCAGGATGATCATATGACCATAGATCTACGAGTGGATATGCTTTTGGATTTGGTAGCGGCATGATTAGCTGGAGTAGCAAGAAGCAACTTATGGTTGCATTGTCTAGTACTGAGGCAGAGTACAGGGATGCTGCATTGGCATCACGCGAGATTTTATGGTTGCTCAAGCTTATGGCTGATTTGGATATTCAGGTGGATGCTCTAGTGACCTTATTATGCGACAATATCAGTAGTGTACTCCTGGCAACGAATCCAGTATAGCATGCCAGGACAAAACACATACAAGTATACTACCATTTTATCAGAGAGATGGTTCTTGCAGGGAGAGTAGATCTTATGCATGTGAAGACTGATGAACAAGTTGCAAATATCTTTACCAAGTCTTTGGGTAAAGATAAGTTTAGTAGTTTCAGACAGCTAGTTGGAGTTCATCAGATGATTTGAGCTTGAGGGGGAGTGTTAGAATATCAAGCTTCCATTACTCTCCTGTCAATATGTATGACCGACATTAGCTGTGTCCAGTTGTATAAGCAAGTGTGGGACATTAAATAAGTCGGTGGTCTTAGACCCGGTGTGAATGGTCCTACGGACCTTAGTACTATTGTATACACTTATGTATGTTAGTAGTCTATGAGATAATGGAAGGAATGAGTTAGAGCACTCTGCTTTGACGGTTGTCTCTTCACTCTTGTCTTTGTCTCTGAATCTTAACACAGGTAAGCAAGAGCAATTGCTTCCTCATCCTCTGCTTCAATCTTCATAATGGTGGCTACTCATACATTGACAGGGGATTTTAGCATTGTAGATTCGTGAAATGGATGCATGAGGGGGTAGTACTTTTTTATGCGGTTGCCATTAAAGAAGCCTATGCCCTCACCTTCCAGGGTTTTGAGTTCTACATTATTGGTTTGGCTTATGGTGTGAACTCTGAAAGGTCCTAACCCCCTAAACTTCATTTTCTACTTATGTCCCTTGACCAAGTACAATAGTACTAAGTCTCCCTGTTTGAAATCTCGCTGCTTGACGTGTTTATCAAACCAACTCTTTCGTCGTGCCTTTTCACAAATTAGTGCATGGGTAGCTAGAAGCTGAGTTTTCGACAAGTGTTCTAGCTCAACTAGATGTTCCTTCCATGCTTCCTTTCTCTCCCATCTCTCTTGAATGGTGATTCTCAAGCTAGGGATAAAGAATTCTACAAGTAGAATTGCCTCCGTTCCATAGGTCAAAAGGGGATCTGTCCCACAACCATTTTAAAAGCTCTTTGATAGGCCTATAAGGCTATCATTAGCTTGTTATCCGGGTCATTGCACAAAGCAGAGACTACCTTGGTTAGGATGTTTACTTGTTGGGGGTAAAGGCGCCTCCGCCGTGCCGCCCCGTGTATTACTACACTGACAGTACCCGCCACTGCACATGGAGCCCCGAGAGGAACACCAAGGAAAAGGGAATTCTCTTGCAAGAAAATCTATCTTGTAACATCAACAAGCTTGTTTATCATGTTTCATGTGATCACAATGAAGAAAAGAACACGAGGCACAACAAATCTTCATACAGCATTATGTAGATCTCCCACGGTTTTTAATAGAATCAACCATATTCTTCAACATCTTCACAAAATCCATCAATAGAACAGAGAAAGCAAAGGAATACACCATCTTAGAATGGAAATACATCACATAGTATTCATCTTCAATATCTTCATATAGTCTTCTCTCTCAATCTCTCATATACAATCACTCTGTTTGAGTAGAATTGGCTATCTCTGACTCTCTCTATCTCACTCCATCAATAATACATCATATCCTCACTAAAATCTCTCAAAATCACTCTCAATAATCACTCTTAGGTCGTGGATACCCCTCCCAAGAGGTATGTCTGATATGAAGAGTCACCAGAGCCACTACAGTGTCTCTTCATAGCTCACTACTGTCACTTCACTCTAGTCTTCTCTTGAGTCTTCAACAGCTACTTCTTCCACTTCCTTCAGCTCTTTTGCACTTGTATTCACCTCTTTCCAAGGCTAAAAAACTTTCCCAAAGTCACACATACATTCCACAGAACACTTACAGAAGCATACAGAACAGTCTACAGAACAGTACCAGAACAGCTACAGAACAGAACAGAATAGAGACAGAACAGAAGCAGAAGCTCTACAGAAGACCTACAGAAGGTTACAGAAGGTTATCAAAACCTCATAACTCACTCTCAAACCATTTCAAACTCTCACAAACCATTCAATAAACTTTCTCAATATCTCATTCTTCATCAATCAATACTCCTTCCCTCCTTACAGAAGACAATCAGAACAAAACAGACCAAAACAGAACAAAACAGAAGGTATACAGAACCAATCAGAACCTATCAGAACATCACAGAACCACCAACAAACATCATGATCTTCCAAAACACAATCAATATCATCTAAAACACTCTCAAACCACTTCCAAACCAATCAATCATCTCATAAAATCAACCATTCAGCTCTCAAAAACAACAAAAATCAGCCAAAAAATAAGTCATTTCAACACTCAACAGCACACTGCAGGTGGCGGGCGCCCGTCACGTCACTTTATTCTTTATTCTTTTAGTGACAGTTTGAATAAAGGAAGGCCCGGTCACACATTGTGACTGTTGGAGTTCCCATTTCTTGTCTCTCTCTCTCTTGCTCTTGCTCTCCCGCCATAGCTCGCGTGCAAGCTTCGATCCTTCTCACCTTTCAACTGGTATTAGAGCTTGGCATTCTCTTGCTCGAGCTCAACTCGGTGCTTCTCTACCTTCGCATCAACTCCCTTCAGGCATTGGATCTCCATCCCGGCAGCCATATCCGATCTCCCCGAGCTCCCGTCACTCCCCGGCTTCCCGAGCACCTTCCCGGCCTATTGAGGCACCTTCAAGGCATTGATACTGAGGTATTTGATCATTCTTTCAGGGTTTTATTTCAGTCTACAGGTTGCAAACAGCAAGGGTAGCCATAGCTTCAAACCCTTGAAGCTTATTCCCCTCATATTGTGCCTTACACCTATCAAGGCTCAAAGAGGCTTGTCATAGGCCTTTGATAGGCCCTTCTTGAGCCCCCCATTACCCCCTTTTTTAGCCCATGTGGAGCAGGAGCAAGTTCAGCACCAACAGGGCAGATTGCATCATTTTTTTCCAGGCTGTGAGCACTCATCTACTTCAGCTCCACACTTGGCCATTGCTTCTTGCTCTCTACCTTGATCAAGAGGGCTATAGACTTCATGTTTGATGTCATTCAAGCTTTGGGCATTGGTCTTGATCATTCGGGGCTGATCTCTTCAGATTTGGGACTGTCATAAACTGTCATAACAGGCTGAAAACAGGGCAGCACCATTGGCATTAGCATTTGTTGCTTATACTCCATTCGGTTGTGCTATTTGATGCCCGTATGCGGTCTACATGATGCCTAGTGCCTTGGGAATGTATGCACATGATTATGCCATGATTTTGGCCTAAAATATTGGCTGATTTGGGACTATTATTTACCGTTATACAGTGCTGGAAACAGGGCAGCCACACTTGGCATTGGCATTTGATGCTTATACTCTACTCCGGTTACCTTATTTGATGCCCGTATGCGGTCTACTTCCTACCCGGATGTATTGGGGATGTATGTATTTGGTTTGACCATGATTTTGGCTTGAATTCAGGGCTGAAATCTACTGTTTAGAACAGTAAATACATGCTGGAATAACAGTGGGCTGAAGGTACTTTACAGGCTTTGGCACTTACCTACCGATACCGGATGTATGCTTTGAGATTTGGCATGATGTCACTGACATTTGGGGACGGCTTGGAGCATATGTATGAGATTATGGGATGCTTTTGAGCTTCGCATTAGCTCCGTCTTCACTGGCATTTGGACCAACTTGGCATGCTCGTGGACCGCCTATGCCTCATGTCTCTGCTTGACAGTTAGGCTTTTGCATTACATGCTTTGGTTCGTGACATATGCTATTTGGTTCGTGTATGCCATACCGACATTTGGAGCTTGGATTTGGATGTATTTGAGCATTCTCGGCTTACTTGATCACTGATCTTGGTTGCTATTTGGATGTCATTGAGTTGACCGAGAGCTTATTTGGGCTTATGTATTGCTTCATGGTTAATACGATCGGTGCTTCATGTATGTCATGCTCTCTTGGATGCGCTTGATGCATTGGTAGGGTCACTTATCACTGGTGCTTTCTCTTGGGTTGTTTGAGCTTTTGAGCTTGCTTTGTACGCCTTTTGTGCCAGTGGGAGCATTTTACATGCTTGCTTGACCTTTGACAGTTGCATGCTATTGGAGCACTTACATGTATTTGGAGCAGTTTATGTCTTGAGCAGCTACATACGCATTGAGACTTTGGGATCATACTCCGATCTTTATGGATATGCATTGATGTACTCTTGGTTCACAGGATGCTTATGAGCTGAGTCTCATATTTGGATCTTTCTCTTTGAGCAGACACCTATTTGTGTCAGGTTTTGGCAGTTACAGGAACACTTTGCCTAGTGTGTCTGGGGGTGTGCCTTTCACTGGCAGATGTTATTTTGACATGCTTCGGTGTTGAGCTCATGTTCTTTTCACTGTCATTGGCCTTGCTTATGTCCATTTCATGCCGGCTTTGGACCTAGCATTGTTTGCTTGACATTGGATCCTATTTTGGGACAGTTTGCTCTCTAGACTGCATACCTGCAATTTATTAGAGCAAGCAGTTATTGGTGGACTGAGGTGTACTTTTCATGCTGAAATATCCTGATTTGGTGTACCGCACCTAGTACTAATTGGGCAGCAACTTTTGGCACACTCTGCTCGCCCTTTGGACCCCGTTTTGGTCATTTTTGGGCAGTTTTTGCAGTAAAACAGCAAGCAGTTTTGGATTGTTTGGGCATTTCCAGCCTGCATAATGGCGTCATCTTCGCATGATAGTGCCATCTTTAACATTACAAAGTTGGATGGTACCAACTACTCTTACTGGAAGAGTCAAATATGGCAGGTTTTGGTGCAAAAATCTCAGATTAAGCCACTTCGGTTGAGTGGGGAGCAGCCTGAAACTATGGACAATGATGAATGGCTTGAACTTGATGAGCTATGCAAGTCCACGATTGTATTGTCTCTCACTGAACAGGTACATTATAATGTATTTGAGGAAGCACAGAGTGCATGGGATCTATGGAATAAGATCAAGAATCTTTATGATAAGAAAAGTCCGGCGAGTCAGATGTACTGGTTGAAGCACCTTATGGATCTGCGCATGAAGGATAATGCGACTATGTCTGCTCACTTGAGCCAGTTCCATGCTATACTGAAGAACCTGACTTCGCAGGATATCACCTTTGGAGAGGAAGTAACTCCTCTTTTCTTGCTTGGGACTCTGAATGAGTCATGGGATGTATTCCGCACTGCTCTTTGTGCCTCTAGTGCTACTCTAAAATTGGCAGATGTTGAGAGTGCTCTTCTTCAGGAAGAGGTGAATCGCAAAAACTTGGATGCCTCTCGTGGTAGTCATGCTTTGATAGTTAGAGGCAGGAATGACAGGTATGACCGTGGTAATGGCCGAGGCCGTGACTCGCAGAAGGGTCGGTCTAAATCTCGTGGCAAGTCGCGTAGTAAGTTGCGTGGGCGCAATGCAAATGTCACTTGTCATCATTGTGGGAAAAAGGGCCATATCAGACCACAGTGTCATGAGTTGCGCAATGAGAAGCGCAAGGATAAGGTCAAAGAGAAAGTGCAGGAGAAGTCCTCTGATCGCAGCATAGTACCTGCGAAGTCCAGCGTCAAGATTGAAGAAATTAATGTCATGCAGACCAAGGATTCCGATGGTAGTGATGAGTTCATACTTGCAGCTAGTTCTTCTGATGCTTCACACTTGACTGAGACACCTAGTATGTATGCACAGTGCTGGTTATTGGATTCAGGTGCGTCCTTCCATGTGACGCCTTACCGTGAGTGGTTTCACTCTTACCGTACTGTATCTGGATCAGTCAGACTTGGAGATGACAGGTCTCTTGATATTGTGGGCTGTGGAGATATTCAGTTGCAGTTTTCCATTGGCAGTTCCTTTTTGCTTAGGGATGTACGTCATGTACCTGCGCTTACGCGCAGCCTTATGTCTGCAGGACAGTTGGATGATGCAGGGTTTCATGTCTGTTTTGGGGATTCTGCCTGGAAGATTACCAAAGGCAGACTTGTGCTTGCTAGAGGCGCCAAGGCTGCCAGCCTCTATCCTCTTGTTGTATCTAGGTCTTCTGTAGACCATGTTTTGGCAGTGGGCTCTATCCCACATGTATCACTTTGGCATGCCCGTTTGGGGCATATGTCTTTGAAAGGAATGAAAATGTTATCTGGTTTGCAGTATCTTCCGCCTTTGGACTATGCACATTTTGACTCATGTGATCATTGTCTTTATGGTAAGCAGAATAGGTCTACGCATAAGAAATCGGGTAGGCCACGCATGAGTGAGCCCTTGGCATTGGTGCATTCCGATGTTTGTGGGCCTATGCCTTGCATGTCTATGGGTGGCGCGAAGTACTTTGTTACCTTCATTGATGATTTTTCTAGGAAAGTGTGGGCTTATCCCATAAAGCAAAAGTCTGATGTCTTGGCAGTTTTTCAGCGTTGGCTTGCTCTTGTTGAGAACCAGACTGGGTATAGGCTGAAATGCCTTAGGACTGACAATGGGGGAGAATATGTCTCGCATGCTTTTGAGCAGTTTTGTGATGACAGGGGTATTAAGCGTCAGTTGACCGCCCCTTACACCCCACCCCAGAATGGTTTGGCTGAGCGCATGAACAGGACTATTCAGGAGCGTGTGCACTCTATGCTTAGCCATGCAGGCCTACCCCAGAGTTTTTGGGCTGAGGCAGTTAGTACGGCAGTGCATGTCATAAACCGATCGCCTTCCAGTGGATTGGATTTCCAGGTTGCAGAGGAAGTTTGGGCTGGTAAGCCACCCTCTTATGCGCATCTCCGTGTCTTTGGATGTGAGGCATTCTGCCATGTGCCCAAGGACAAGAGGAGTAAATTGGATCCAAAGAGCATTAAATGCATATTCCTTGGCTATGGTGAGTTAGGAGAGATGGGCTATCGCCTATGGGATCCGCAGGCGCGGAAAATAGTACGCAGCCATGATGTCGTCTTCCATGAAGACAAGATGCACAGGCAGCCTGAGAAGGTGGTTGAGATCCGCAGAGTGATCTTTCAGGAGGAGCCTAGAGCTCCAGCACAGCCAGTACTACAGCCTGCAACAGTTCCTCCACAGGGCCAGGGTGTTGGACAGGCAGTTAGACAGGCAGCAGAGCCTGCGGTGAGACGGTCTGCTAGAGACAGACGTCCACCTGACAGATTTCAGCCCTCTATGCATTATGTTTTAGTTACAGATGCAGGAGAGCCTTTCACTTATGATGAGGCTATGCGCAGGGGTGACAGTCACTCCTGGGAGAGGGCTATGCAGTCTGAGATAGACTCCCTACATAAGAATGAGACTTGGGATTTGGTTGCCTTGCCTAAGGGCAAGAAGGCTTTGCCATGCAAGTGGGTGTACAAGCTGAAAAGTACCCCTGGACACCCCAAGCCGGCATATAAGGCTAGATTGGTAGCAAAGGGTTTTAAGCAGGAACATGGTGTGGACTTTGATGAGGTCTTCTCTCCTGTGGTTAAGATGACCACCCTGCGCTTAGTCTTGGCTTTGGTTGCACAGCTTGACTTAGATCTATATCAGATGGATGTCAAGACGGCTTTTCTACATGGGGACTTGCATGATGAGATCTATATGGATCAGCCTAAGGGCTTTGCAGAACCTGGCAGGGAGCACCTAGTGTGCAAGTTGAAGAAGAGCTTGTATGGCTTGAAGCAAGCACCTAGGGAATGGTATCATAAGTTTGATGCCTTTATGCAGTCACAGGGCTATAGCAGGAGTGCTATGGATCCGTGTCTTTACACGAAGAAAGCCCGTGATGGCAGTTTGCTTATCTTGGTACTCTATGTTGATGATATGCTGATAGCAGGGAAAGCTCATGATGAGCTAGATGCTCTTAAATCTCAGCTGAAGAAGAGCTTTGAGATGAAGGATTTGGGACAGGCCTCACATATACTTGGGATGCGCATTAAGCGCGATAGGCATCAGGGGCTTTTGTATCTCTCACAATGGGAGTACCTTCATAAAGTCCTTGAGCGCTTCCACATGCAGGACGTAAAGCCTATTGGCTGTCCATTACCTTCTTATGTGAAGGTATCACAGGCCGATTGTCCGCAGACAGATGAGCAGAGGGCCGAGATGGCCAAGATCCCTTATGCTTCAGCCGTGGGCAGTTTGATGTATGCCATGATAGCCACTCGTCCAGATATTGCGCATGCAGTTGGTGTTGTGGCACGCTATATGGCTACACCTGGCAGCAGACATTGGGATGCCGTGAAGAGTATCATGAGGTACCTGAAGGGCACATCAGATATGTGTATTTGCTATGGCAGCCAGGATACAGGGGTCGTGGGGTACACTGACTCCGATTATGCAGGACATGCAGATAGTAGAAAGTCCACTTCTGGCTATGTTTTCACCTATGCTGGAGGGGCTGTCTCTTGGATGTCCAGGGTTCAGAAGTGTACGGCTTTGTCTACCATTGAGGCCAAGTATGTTGCAGCCACTGAGGCTTGCAAGGAGGCCATATGGTTAGGCCGTCTAGTTGCTGACCTTGGGATTGATGCTACACCTACACTGCATTCAGATTCTATGAGTGCCATTCAGTTGGCTAAGAATCCGGTCTTCCATGCGAAGACGAAACACATTGAGGTGAGGTATCACTTCATACGTGGTGTTGTGGAGGACAAGTCTGTTGACCTTGTCAAGATCTCCACTGATGAGAATCCTGCAGATCTACTCACGAAGAGCCTCACTACTGAGCGCTTTGCCTTCCTCAGGAGGTTGATGGGCGTTGGATGAGATGTCACCTTTCCTCATCCCTTGTACCTATGTACATTTGTAATGTCTTTTCTTTTTTCTTTTCTCTCTCACTAGGGCAGATTCGCCTTTAAGTGGGAGGTTGTTGGGGGTAAAGGCACCTCCGCCGTGCCGCCCCGTGTATTACTACACTGACAGTACCCGCCACTGCACACTGCAGGTGGTGGGCGCCCGTCACGTCACTTTATTCTTTATTCTTTTAGTGACAGTTTGAATAAAGGAAGGCCCGGTCACACATTGTGACTGTTGGAATTCCCATTCCTTGTCTCTCTCTCTCTTGCTCTTGCTCTCCCGCCATAGCTCGCGTGCAAGCTTCGATCCTTCTCACCTTTCATTACCAAAATCTTATCTGTTGATTCTATTTGGTTGTTTTCCTAAGGGTAGTAGGGTGAGGATTTCCAATGGATGATCAAAAAGGTGGACAAAAGATGAGCAATCACCTCATTGATGAAGTGTGTGCCTTGATCACATTGACAAGTTTGATGGGGTAGCCAAATCGAGAGGTTACTTGCTCCCATAAAAACTTAGCAATGCTTCATGCATCATTCTTCCTGGTGGCTCAAGCTTCTGTCCACTTTGTGAGATAATCGGTGGCAACGATGACGTATTTGGCTTGCAAATATTGAGCCGCGGGACTAATGGGACTTAGCTCCATTTTGTCCTTGCAAGTTGGCACCTTGTTTCGTTGGCACTCGTCACAGTGTTTCAGGAATCGGTCTGCATCTTGAAAAAGCGTGGGCCACCATAGTTGAGACTGCAACACCTTGCGGGCTATCGTATCTCCATTGAAGTGTCCTCTAGCAATTCTGTCGTGTGCCTCAAACTAGTACATCTTGCATTTCGTGCTCACACACGCATCTCCACAGTAATCCGTCTTGCCCTAGCCACCAATAGAGTTGCCTTGCTATTAATTGATAGGGTTGGATTTTGAGAATGAGTCACCTCAATCAAGCTTTTTCCATGGGTCGGTCTCAAGTAATCTATGCTCCAACACTTGGACTATGTCGCCTGCCCAAGGGCAGGGTCTTAGTAAACCTAGCTCAGTGCACAGTCCATTAGGCGGAGAAAGATCTAGTACTTCTCCCCTCCAATCAGTCTCTCCACTTCGAGTGGAGCTATAGTTTCGGTTATTCTAACTCCTATAGTGAATCTAGTTGTCACTATGGCAGCACAACATATTGCTATACCTACTGGAACGGTGGATTTGCCAGCTTTGGGGTTTCCTCTACCCATTTGTAATGGGTTAGCGAAAGAAGATACGGAATTGAACATTAACGAATTCCAAAATTTGATGTTCAACTGTTCGGATTCTAGATCACAACCTAAAGGTTGGAACCATCACTACAATTGATTTATTCTTTGCGGCCTTTCGAAGGGTTTTTTTCCCTGAAAGGGAAGGTTAGTATTGGCCGCGTGTCCTTAATGTTACATGTCAAGAACCCCATGAGAATGTTTGTGGGTATGCCAAGAAACTGAAGGAGGTATTTAGGAAATTGCAAACCTATATCCCCATTCTAGCTCTGCTACTCAGCTGCAATATTTTCTGAATCGATTATACTTAAACATTCAAGTGCAGTTGAGTAGTGTTGCTCTTGCTAACATTGGTATGGTCATTACATGAGCAGAAGAGGTAGAATCCTGATTATAAGCGGCTTATGCCTCTAGGTCAAACTAGAATTTGAGTTTAGGGTTTGAAAATGCTTTAGTGTTGACAAATGGAGGTCAAGGATGGCTATGAGTCCTCCTAATGAGTCCTCCTAATGGGAGAGGAAGCATAATCCTGAATGTGCCCATGTTGCCAACTCCTCCTAGTGTGACCATGCCAATGATGAGTCAAATGGCTCCACTGACTATTAGAAGTCCAACGATAAATCCTATTGTTGTTCTAGGGAATCAAGAACCAATCCCTAATCAAGTGGTTAGGCCAATGGAACGATAGCTAGAGGATCACGGGGCTATGAGTAAAGTGCCTCGAGTGTCCTTGGCAAAGTTAAGGATATGATGAAGCACTATACTAATATGATTAGCGAAAAATATAGACAAATAGTTGTTGATGTTAATTTCCTTAAGAAGCAACAGAACTTAATAGGGAGTCAACGCCCTAAAGAGGGTGGCCCATCAAGATTCAACTATAGGTGGTGTGGCGGTCAACATTTCCCTAGGAATTATCCAAACGTCAAATAAAACATATGTGGAAAATCCGTCCATTTATCCAGTATCTGTTAGAGTAAGATTAGCTCTCTCCAGTAAGGAAGTAAACAACTAGGTCCAGTTAACCATCGAGTGCAAGGGGATAACCTCTAGCAAAATGAGGGACCGAAGCAAATATTACAAAGGGGAAAAGTTGTGGTAGAGGAGTTGCCTAGTGGTAGTGGTGTCAGCCTTATTGAAGCTGTATGTGTGTCAATAACATTGAGGCTTATAATTTACGATCCATTACAAGAGGGAAAAAGGCTAAAGAGGGCAATAGGGATAGTGTAAAATCTATTGAGGTAAACCCTAAATAGGATGACAAAGGAATGTAAGTGCTTAACCCTAATGTAGAAGCTGGTCCTCTAAAAGTAGCTGATGGCAAAGCAGAACCTCAAAACAAGTTTCCAAAGAAGAAGGTAAAAGCCAAGAAGGAGGCATTGAAGTCATTTCAAAGGCCAAAGGAGAGAATGGTCTGGCGGGAGAAGAGAACTATTGCTAACTATCATGAGTTTGATTTAGTGATTTCTCTTTGCGATGTAAAGCCTACTATGAACTTGCTGCAGTTGATCAAGCTATCTCTAGGAGTGTGCAAGGAATTTAAAAATATTATGCAGCACTAAGTATATCATTGAGCCCTTGGCAATAGCCCAGGTAGGAGAGAATTGGTTTGAGCATGCTGAAAAGCATTGTCCAAGGGTGGTAGCATATGCTGATGGAATATTAGTGGATTGTGCGATTGTAGACACTAGATCCTCCATCAAAATCCTGAGTTTGGAATAGATGGAAAGGCTGGGATTAGAAATACAAAAGTATACTTCCACAATTCTGTGAATGGCTGATGATAGTCTAAGACAGCTTAAAGGTTGTATTACCAAAGTCCATGTGACCATTGCTAGTGTGGAATGCACTATGGACTTTATGTAGTGAAAACCAGGAATTTGAAGATAAGAAGATAATGTGCACAATAAAAGATAGAGATAGAGACAATATAGAGAAGGTAGTGAATTGCAATTGAGCATTTCATTGCTAGTGGTTGTATGTATACAAGGTACATTAAATGAGGTAGGTGAGCTTTATCTCTAAATATTTGAGATATTTACAAAGTGGATATCTATGAGATCCTTTTTTCCATATAATGACTTGTCCTTATCTTATCCAAAATTCTTATCCACAACTTTATCTTAACATCCCCCCTCAAAAGGATTCCATAGGTATCTGTAGAGAAAATAAAAGATTGCATTGAATTCATCAATTCAGCTAGATGTTTTTCCCTTCCGATCAGATCATGCAAAGGATTTGCATGGCAATTTTGTGCTTCAAGTGAGGAACTGATTTGGTGAGGAAATTAGAAGCATTATCACATGATGGTACATATTGAAGGATGATATGGGAACTTTCAACTAATTCACATACAAAATGATATCTCATATCAATATGGCAGAGTTTAAAGCTTAATTTTGGTCCTTGAATGATAGAGATTGATGCTTTATTGTTAGTGAAGATTGGAATTTGCTGAGGCTGATACCCAAAATTGATGTCTTCCAAGAGTTTCTTCAAATAAATTATTTCTTGGGCAGCCATGCTACATGCCACATATTTGGCTTCAATAGTAGAAAGTGCAATGGAGTGTTGGTGTTGGTACTCCAAGAGATGGGACCTCCTGCTAGAATAATGATAAAACCAGTGAGAGAACTTCGAGTAGAAAGATCACCACCCCAATCTTCATTGGAATAGGCCTGTAAAAGAAAATCATTGTTGTCTTTTATAAAACAAATTCCCACATTTGATGTTGCCTTTAGATATCATAGGACCCATTTGAACTACTTCCAATGTTCATAAGTGGGCTGATGCATGGCCTTGGAGAGAATGTGTCCTGCATAAGATAAATCTGGATGGATACAAATAATTAGATATCAAAGATATCCAAGTGCTTCCATATAAGGAATAATCTCCATTTCACGAGCTTGGTCAGTTGAAAGAGAATGGGATGAGGATGGATTCAATTGGAGATTTTGGGAAAGTGGAGTGACCATAGGATTATATTTTAGCATGGAATACTGGGAAAGAATAGACATAATGTAGGTATGTTGATGCATTTTGATGGATGTGGGTGACTGTTCAATTTCAATGCCAAGACAGTAATGTATAGGACCATAGTCTGTTATAGCAAACTGTGAAGATATGATAGATTTGGCTTTGGAAATTGCATGAGGAGTGTTGGCAAGAATAGGAATGTCATCAACACAGAGACCTAATTTAATGATTGTGTTGCCCTGAAGAAGAGTATAAATGTTGTGATCTATTTCTAGCCACTGAAAGCCATGATGTAGTAAGTGAGAATGAATACGAGTGTACCATTGCCTTGGTGCCTGTTTTAGGCCATAAATAGCTTTATGCAGTAGGCAAACGTGTGTAGGAAATTTGGGATCAACAAAGTTTGGTGGTTGAGAAATATAGATTTTTTCTTCTAAGTGACCATGCAAGAAGGGTAAAACGAGCTGCCATGGAGAGTAATACCCATAAAGAGGACAAAGAAAGTACATGAGAGAATGTACTTTCATAATGGAGGCCTTCAATTTCTTCAAAACCATGAGCCACAAGTCGAGCTTTGTACTTATCGATGGAGCCACCTGGTTTGAGCTTTTTGCGAAGTACCCATTTGCAACTTATTGTAGATTCTCCAAGAGGAAGGGGTACCAATTTCCAAGTGTTATTATGAAGTAGAGCTTTGTATTCATCAAGCATTGCAACTTACCATTGAGAGGCTTCAGTACTTTGAAGTGCTTGAGTAACAGTAGGGAAAATTGGAGCTTCAAGAATAGTGATTGGAGGTGAATCACAAGCTTTGGCCAAGGGCAATGTTGGCTTGAATATGAAGATCATGTAAGTTTTTGAAGCAAAGAGTTGATTGTGATTGTACCTCTTCAGTGCCGGAGTCGGAAGTACTGAATAGAGTAATCAGCATTGAAGGAGAAGCTAGAGATGGAGGCCGTAGAGTCGTAACAATGAGAGCCGTAGGAGAAGTATTGCTTGATGTTAAAGACATTGCAGCTATGCGAGCAAACCTTTGAGGTTTTTGTTCATCAGTGGATGGGAGTAGAGGCATGGAGAGGAGCCGAGTTTTCATGAGGAAATGAAGTTTGTGGAAGACTGGAAAACTGTTGATTATATAGATTTTCTCCTTCATTTTGGGAATTTTTAAATCGTGGAGATAAGGGAGAATCTAAAGCAGTGTTAATTTATTGATTACAATTGTTAGGCTGGTATTTAGGATAGGCAGTAGTCAAGCTATGGTGCACCATTTTCTATTCTTTTGTAGCCATTGATGTCGCCTATACATGTATGTTGTGGAGTGGAGCAATTGTCGATTTTGGATTGAATGTAGAGTTAATTGGCTATGTGTCATGAAGGTGCTACGTGGCGTTTAATATGCAGGTTGTTGATTGATGGTCAGCACCGTTTGTATTGACAATAGGCGCAATTATCACCGGTCGTTAGGATGGAACTATAATAGTTTTTGAAGTTTTCAGTAAGGTTTGAAATTTTTGGATTTGAGGGTTTTTCACATGATTCAATGGCTTTGGAACCTCTAAAAGGAGATAAGGGTGATGATAAAGGTGAAGAGCTGTTGTGGCTTAAACTAGAAGAGGAGGATTCTATCTAAGATATGTTTGGAATTGTATGAGGCATGTTTAATGTCAGAGATTCAATGACGGGAAAAAAGTGTGAGAGATGGACATTGTGTGGTGTTGGATGAAAGAAGATTATCTTCATAAAAGATGGCACTTCGGCCACAAATAAAGACTTTATCAGCTGAATCATGGAAGCGATACACCTTGTGACCATGTGGCTCTCCATATCCTGTAGAAATTAGTTGTGTGGCTCTAGGAGAAAACTTGGATTTGTGATATTGATTGACAAGAAATGCAATGCATCCAAAGACTTTAAGATGTAATAAGTCAAGAGGTTGACCAAACCACAATCCATAAGGAGTATTATTTTGTAGGGAGTTGGAGTACAACCTATTTTGAAGATATGTTGCTATAGTAATTTCTTCCTCCCAATAGTCTTTTCTCAGATGAGCTAGTGATAGCATAGCTCTTGCAACATTGATTAGTGTATGATTCTTTCTTTTGAAAACTCCATTTTTTTGTGGATGATGTGGTATGGTAAGCTCATGTTGAAGGCCAAAGGCCTTGCAATAATCTTCAAATTCATATTAAGTATCTTCTCTTCCATTGTCTGTCCAAAGAGCTTTGAGTCATAACTTGTGCTTACTTTCAACTACTTCCTTATATTCTTGAAACTTGGAGAAAACTTGTGACTTCCTCTTGAGAAAATATACAATAGTATATCTTGAGTAATCATCAATAAGCACCATAAAGTATTTTTCTCTAGTGAGAGATACATGATTTATTGGACCACAAATATTGGAGTGTACTAATTGAAGTGGTTGAGTCGTAATGGAGTAAGATTTGGGATAAGAAAGATTTGTGGCTTTACCAAGAGCACAAGCTTGACAAAATGGAAGTTGAGATACAGAAGGTGGAATGCCGTGGACAAGCTTCTTGTGAATAAGTTGTTGGAGAACATTCTGAGAGGCATGACCAAGCCTAGAGTGTCATAGGAGAGAATTTTGTGGTAGAATTGTGAGTGAAGTGGAGTTAGCTAAAGCATTTGAAGGAGTTTGTAGAAGTGAATACCCAAGTGTATAAAGCTGACCTACTTTGGGGTATGTAAGTTTGAGAGAATGTGAGTAGCTGTAAGATGCAGTGGTGTTTGTAGAAGTGAGCAGTGAGAGACGATTGAGAAGTGAGCTCACTGTTACTTAATAGATTTTTCTTGAGATTGGGAACATAATAGGATCTATGTACCTTGATGATGTGATTGGAGGGAAGCTCCACTTTAATTGTGCCATAGCCTGGATCTTGTTGAATGATGTTGTCCCCCATGGCAACATGGAGTGGAGTAGAGATCTCTTTGAAGTCGACTAACCATTCCTTGTGAAAAGTCATATGACGAGTAGCTCCAGAATCTAGAAACCATGTATATTCTTCTTTGGAGTTTGATGAAGGTGCCCAAACACTTGTGGTGAGGCTGATGATTTTTTATGGTTGCTATTTGATGTCATAATTGCTGATGCTAGCAAAGTGAGCATGACCTTTTGATTGATATTTGTTGAATCTTTTTTTTTAAAGACAATCCTTTTCAATATGACCTTGCCTTTTGCAAGCATTACATATGAGATGATAATGAGGGTTTCTTGTTAAGGATAGGGATTGAGAAGAGTGGTAAGAGTTGGGCTTGTGTTGAGGATTACCAAGAATCCCTTTGAAATTTGACCAAGAAGAAAACTTGGGCTTTTGATGAAAGTGTTGAGTTCTTTTGTGAAGATGTCTTGGGTTGTAACCACTTACAGCTAGAGCCTTGGATTCTTGATTTGAAGAAATATAGAAGCAAGGTTTGACTAAGGCTTATCTCTCATGCTATAGCCTTGTTATACGTTCACGAACATAAAATATATTTTTTTCTAAATTTTTAAGGCGCAAAAAATAAAATTTCCCTTATGTTTTCTCATTTATTTGTTCATAAAATGTGGTATTTTGTGATTTATGTATCTTGATTGAACATATTAACTGAACACTCATTTTTATCAAATTTTCATCCCATATGAACTTTATTCTCCCAAACCCGAAACGGAAAAAACTCTCATTTTCCCTCATTTAAGACACATTTCAAGTTTTAAATTATTAATTACGACCATGTACGACTACAGGTTTTACATTTTATCATGTGCAACCCTCAAAAATACTTCAAACATGATTCATACCGATTTTCTTTCCATGCACACATCATTAAAGCCATCAAACATCAAAACAATGAAATTTTCTTTGAAAAATTTGAGCATATCGCTTATTTGTGTATTGCATGGTTTTTTAAATGGTTTTGGGACAGCCCATGGACCCATCCTCAATTCCTCAATAATGCTGGACCTTTCCCCTTAGCATCCTCTTGCTCTTGGAGCAATCCGGTCCATGCTAGACAAGCATCCTTTATCCCCCTTCCTTCTTGACTCTCTGCGTGTGATCAGCCTCTTTAGAGGAGAGAGGAGGAGGAGAGAGAAAGAATGATTTCTATTCTCTGCAATCGAGTAGCCATTACGCGAACAGAGATAGCTCAAGAGAAGCAAAAAAATGGAGAAGTTCACTGCTAATCTTTGTCACGGGGGGGTTCTTCTTAGCCTGACAATGGATCCTCCCATCAAATCGTCTTGGAATGGGGGGGGCAGCCCTGTCGTCATGCCATTTTGAAACCCCCCCCCCCCCCCCCCCCACAAAACAAAAAATTTAGGGGGCCAAAGGCCCCACCCAAAGGCCCATGCCCAAAGTTTTAAAACTTGGCCCTTTTACTTTTGGCACTGCCCGACTTGCGAAGCTTGCTCACCATCTGTCATTAAATCAAAAGCCAAAAGTTTCTTTCAGTTCGTCTTGAGGTCTCAAATTTCCGATCACTTGCTCTAGCTCCATCTGGTGTCTAGAAAAATTATGAAAAATTTGCAAACTGCTCTTTGAAACTGCTTTCAAATCCCATCTTCTGTAGCTTGTAATGATTGGCAAATCCGTCTTTACTACTTCCAATGAGGTTCAATTCTCACCTTGAATTTGCACTTCTCCGCTTCTTTTCTACACTTTGATGGGCTTTGAGATATATTCAGAACTTAATTTCCCTTTGATATTTTGGCAGGCTTCTCTAACTGCCTCACACTAGCAGGGACTCCTAGGACCTCTATGTAGCAAGCAGGAAGGACAGGGTCACAAGGACTACCCTCTATCACAGGTCTTTATCGCCTGACAATGTCCTAACAGGAGGTAGACAACTGCTCAAATCTCTCCCAGATATACCTAACCAAACCCTAGGACTTCATGCCTTGATTGCTGGTCCCCACAACCAAAAAGAAAGTAATCCCCACATAAACATATAACACTATTAGCTAAAGGGAAAAACTTGGAAAGGCAACAATACCACTTGAAATGGCCACAAAAAGCTTCCATGCAACAAAGGCTCCCACTGGGCATGTCATCCAACCTATTCGGTGCAACCACTAAAACATAAAACCATTAAACGTACTTGCACCAAACAGACATATGACCCTCTTGGCCTAAAGAAATATAACATTTCACAACCATCAAAACCGACCCTCTTGTCCTAAAGAAATATACATTTCACCTCATATACAACCCTCCTTGGAGGGACATTGATATATAACCAGACGCTCCATTCCAAGGAGAAATTAGGGCTCCAAGCCCTAATTTAAATGCATTAAATTGTGACCCATACATCTTGCATGTATAGCAAGAGGTGTATGCATAATGTGTCATCTGATCAGCCTATGGATCCAAGATAACAAAGGCAAATGGGTCTCGGTGACTTTTGCATTACCCATACTAAAATCATCACCTACCATATAGGGCATGTTCTGATAAAAGCCCCCACAATCGACCAGGTCTGATCTCACCATTAATAGAGATATCCAAACTAGGACCACAATTGAAGAAAATGTCTTCTTCATAAGCAAAGTTTGCTAACGAGTCCGCAAACTGATTCCAAGAATGTGGAACCAATTGAAGAGACACTCTCTCAAACCCATCAAGCAAGGTCATAGCAGTATGATAATACATAGAAAGAATGGGATTTCGTACTATGTATGTTCCATTTAGTTGGTTTAATACAAATTGAGAATCCCATTTTACTAATAATTGACGGATGCCGCCTCTCTTAGCAATGTTTAGTCCCATAATCAAAGCTTTATACTCGGCCATGTTATTGGTAAATCCTGCCCCGAGATCTAATTTCATCGACGTCGGGAATCTCTAATAACTACCCCTATACTCCCTTTCTTGGTGGGACTCCTCAATGCTCCGTCAAAATACAATGTGTACATCCACAATGGGTTCACACATCCAGCCATCGTCAACTCTTCTACTCGTAATTATGATAATCAAAATTCAACATGTGTAGAGGATGAACTGTAGACTCCATCCCACCATCATCATTAAATTCTATAGGGATGCTTGTCAAAATCCGTAAGCAGTGATGGCAAAAAACTTTGATCTCCTAAACGAATGATCTATCCTCTTGCTCAATCACTTTATATCCTTTGCTCCACTAGATAAGCTTCCCTTGATGGTATCTCTGCTCTAGGTATGGGTGTTCTAGATAAGGAATTAGCCGCCCCATCAACCACTTTTGTCTCTTGCAGGTTTCTAATCAGCCCAGCATTGACCTACAAATTATTTATTTCATTAGTAAATTTAGAGATAATAATGTTTAATATTATTAAGATTAACCTTATTTTTAAACTCCACTCCCTTAAGATCCTGTCAGTAATGTTGTGGACTTATTTTTTCCTATCTTGACGATCTTGTAGGGGCCGTCCCTTTTGGGCTCAAGTTTTCCTAGAAACAACTCCCTATGCTCATCATAATATAGAACTAACTGCCCTTTCTTGAAGGTATATTTCTTCGCTTTTAAATCATGCAGCTACTTCATTTGACACTTGGCTACTTCCTGATGTAATAGACTCTGCAATTTGAGCTCATCCAGGTGTGCCAAAGTCTTAAAGCACTCAAAGAGTGCCTCTCCATCCCCCATAGAATGCTTGATTGCAAATCTTATGGTTGGCAACTCAATCTCGAGGGGTCAAATGCACTCCTCCCCATAAACTAACTTGAATGGGGTGTGGCATGTAGCTTGCTTAAAGGTCGTATTATATGCCCACATAGCCACATATAGCTTCTTATCCTAGTCTCATTTCTTCTCTGATATTATCTTTGATAGGATACCCACAACCTATTTATTAGTGCTTTCAACTTGCCCATTTTCTTGTGGGTCATAATGAGCCATCTTATTGTTGTTAATTTTCCATGCTTCAGTTAGGATCTTAATCACCTTGTTTAGAAAATGTGTTCATTGGTCCGATACTAATTCCTTTGTTGGCGGACCAAATCGGTAAATAATCTGCTCAAGTAGAAAGCTAGCAATCTCCTTTGCATCGTCCTTCGTTGCTCATGCTTTTGACCACTTTGTAAAATAGTCGGTTGCCACTATGAAATATATCTTTTGTGTAGAAGATGAGGGGGTGATAGGACCCACAAAATCGATGCCCCACTTCTCAAATGGTAATATAGCCATAATAGGAGTCAATGGCCGCTTCCTACTCTCCCTACTATCATGTCTTTGACATAAATCACATATCTTAACATACACAAATGAATCTTGGAAAATGGATAGCCACCAATATCCATCTCTTAAAGTCTTTTGTGCATTCAATTGCCCACCAAAGTGCCCTCCACAAGCGAAGTCATGGCACTCTTCCAAGATAAACGAAACCTCGTCAGGCATAACACATCGGCGATAAACATCATCAACCCCCTATTGATATAATGTTCTTGTGATCAAGGAAAATTTCAAAGCCTACTATCTAATTTTCCTCTTCTCGGACTTTGATAAAGTGGCTCCACCCAATCTCTCATGTAGATAAATAGTTCATTATGGCAGCATACCAGGATGGAATGGAGGCTATATCAATTTTAAACAATGTCTCCACATCACTTCCTTCAGTCAAAGTCTCCTTTGGTTCCCTGAAATCGACAAGACATTCAACAATGCCATGCAACTTTGGTGGCGTACTTCTAATCTCATAATCAAATTCTTGCAAAGTGATTAACCACTTTTCTAAACGATCAGGCGGTTGTAGCTTGTTCATCAACAATCTAAGCCCTTTTGCCTTTGTATAAAATACTACATTTTCATAGACAATGTAGTGCCTGAGTTTTTTAGTCACAAATACCATTGCAAGACACAACTTCTCCATATAGGTATAGTTAATTTTTTATATGCCCAACTTTTGGGCAAAGGTGATCGAATGATACCATTTTTCCTCCCAAATTTGGACTAAAAAGCAACTAATACTATGCATTGTGGCTGCTAAAAATGTACAAAATGTCTTGCCCCCTTTTTTGGATTTTAAAACTAGTGTTTTTACTAGCTCCTATTTTACATCATCAAAAGCTACCTTACAAGGGTCACTCCATACAAATAGACAGCTAAAGGGTAATATATTTGTTAGTGGCAACGTTTTTCCTACCAGGGCATTTATGAACCTCCGATAATATCCTATCGAGACAGAAAGTTGTGTACTTATTTCAGAGTGTGTGGTGGAAGACTCATGGCAACTATGATCTTAATCTTTTCAGGTTCAGTCGCGTGATCCCTATCGAGCTGACCACATGGCCTAGCAATAGCCCATAAGGCACCCCAAAGACACACTTCCGTGGGTTAAGAGCTATGCAAAATTGTCTGCAGTGCCACTCACTTTCTTAGGATAATCAACTTCCTTTCTCTTATGGTGGCTATCCCCAGGTCATCGATAAATACTCTCAACTTATCTAGGGAGATATCACCAAAGGTCTTGTTTGTTGTTCGTTGCCATGAACCAGGTGCATTGCATAAACCAAAGGCCATCACATGGTACGCAAAGGTTCTGAAGACAGTAATAAAAGTTTTTTTTAGCTTATCTTCTTCTGCAATTGCCATCTAGTTGTATCTTCAAAGCAATCCATAAATGAATATATTTCTCTACCCGCTAATTGATCCAAAATATGATCAATAAATGGAAACATATAGTACTCCTTATCAGTCTTTTTAGTAAGCTCTCTAAAGTCTACACAAAGCCGAATTTGATTATTTTTCTTCTTCCTGATAACAATAGGTGAACACCATTCAATGTGATGAACATGGAAGATTAAACCATATTTTGCAATTTTTGTAACTCCTTGAATAGCCTGTCCTCAATTCAAAAGGCATATGCCTTACTTTTTGATGCACATGACGGCTACCTTTCTTTAGAGGAATGGTATGGATAGCCAGGCTGGGAGGATTACCTCTCAGCTCATGATAACTCCACACAAAGATGCCTGCAGAATTATTGGATTTGGGACACATAGACCCTCCTCTCTTCTAGACTGAACATAGCCCCTAATTTAATGGGTCATGGATCATTCAACGTACCGAGATCTAGCTCAATCACATATGCATCTCTTATTCTAAGTCTCACTTCAAGGTGGTTCTTCTAATGCATCTAATTTTGATTGAGGATAAAGGAGCTCTCTCACTTTGAGGAGACTCAGGATATGCATCTACTACCACATGACTGGCACCTCTAGTAAAAATCAAACAACCAATACGTATGTCCACATGATTGTTAGATTGCAAGATCCATGGCCTTCATAACAATACTTGATAGCTTGGCCGCTCTGCGAACCTAATGACTCTAAAGTGTTAAGATAAAGTTGTGGATAATGATAAAAGTTTGGATAAGATAAGGACAAGTTAGTATGTGGAAAAAAGGATCTCATAGATATCCACTTTGTAAACATCTCAAATATTTAGAGATAAAGCTCACCTACCTCATTTAATTTACATTGTATATATACAACCACTAGCAATGAAATGCTCAAATGCAATTCACTACCTTCTCTATATTATCTCTATCTCTATCCTTTATTGTGCACATTATCCTCTTATCTTCAAGTTCCTGGTTTTCACTACATGGTATCAGAGCACCAGGTCCTATCTTTCTAACTTATCTTCAAGTTCCTGGTTTTCACTACATGGTATCAGAGCACCAGGTCCTATCTTTCTAGCTTATCATACTCTCCTAAAATTCACAAACTATTCATCCTCCTTTACTCTCATTCTTCCAATGGCTCTCATTAATGCCACCACCTCCTACAACCAACACATCAACATCAACAAACTCAATGGTAGCAACTATCAAGTATGGAAGCTAAGGATGGAACTTTACCTATCTCAAGCAAATCTATAGAATATTATCAATGGCAATGAAGACTACCCTAAATAAGAAGGAGCAGACGAGGAAGATTGCATGCAAAGAGATGTAGCTGCGAGAATGGAAATACTTGTCCATTGTGGAGATCGACAAGTACAACTAGTAAGAACAATACCCACTACAAAAGGTATTTGTTCTTCAACAATACATATGAACACACATATATTATTTATCAAATGACCATGTTTAGAAAACTATCTACTGTCACTATGCATGAAGATCCGTCTGCCACTAAGTTCTTAGAACAGTGGCAATATTTACTAGATGAAACCATAATATCTGGTTTATTCATCTGTAAACGCCCCAAACAACGTAGTATGCTTAACAATTATGATATTCGCTTGTTTTCGAGATTTAACATAAAAGAGAATGAACTTTAAAGCTGAAAATGAAAATTACTCACAAAATTACAGCCATGAAAATGTAAAAGTAATGGAGACAAGATTGAGGGTTGAAGGTGGGCAACCCCCCCCCCCCCCCCCCCCCCCCCCGAAGGAATGTATTTCTGCTCAACCCAAGTCCCTTAGGGAAGAGCTCAGTTACAATCAACCTGAGAGTGAGAAGAAGTAATTCTCACTCTCACAAGATCATGCAAAGATGTACAAACACACATGCATTATCTATTATGCAATGATAAGAACTGATTTCTTTACAGTATGAGAGAAGAAAAAGGGGAATTCAGCCTTTCTCCATCGTTGATCAGCAGTACATGGATAGGGTTGTATGAATTTGATAATGGAGAAGTGGGGGATGATGATGGGGATGGATAGGGCCAGTTTCTGGCTATCTGTGGGTGCTGTACATGAGTTTACAGCAAAGAAAAATGATGTTGAATGAAGAAAAACGAGCTCTTATTTATAGGAGAGGGGAGAGCTAGTACAAAAGGGGAAAGTGGAGTAGCACAAGACAAGTGTCCAGCCACATGTCATGAGATGTGACAAGTGGTGGGACACTTGGAAACTTGTGTGACAAGTGTCTTGACACTTGTCTCTTCTCTATGGCCTTCCTTTTTGGGTTGAATACTGTCAAGAATAGAAACAACCAAATTTAGTAAGCACAGTCAGAGTACAGAACTTACTATTTTTAGAATGATATCCCTATTTTTTAGGACTAGCATTTTTAGGCTAATTCGAGGCTCCTAAAATTTAGGGACCTCCTAAAATTTAGGGACCTCCTAAAATTTAGGGACCTCCTAGAATTTAGGGACCCCCCCAATATGGGTATCATATGAAAGCTTTTTCCGTGTACATCGCAAAAATGGTATCCGAATCTTCATGTGACTTTCCTATGCAAAGAAATGTGCATTTCAAGCTTTTAGCCCACACATGCACATTATACAAGCATTTCATGATCATGCCATCTTGTTGATTGTAACTGTCTGTTCTGGTGGATCTAGCCCACACTTCAAGGCATCAATCCTTTCTGTGTGCGAGTCTAACCCTGATATGCGTGAGTTCTAGTCACAGGCGCCCAATCGGGTCATATAGGTGGAAGTGTGAACTATCTTTTCTCTAACCCACCGTGTGGGTCCACCATAACCTGTGACCACTCATCAGTGGCCAGCTCCAATGCACTTTTCTTTATATCTAATTAGTGCAAAGGAAATAAATTTAATAAATCATTATATAGACAAATTAATGAAAAAGGATACAAATTCTATTTCTATAGAGTTGTGACAGCCCTCTGGCTTTTATTCAGCTGTCCTCAGCTGAAAATCTTCTTGATATTGTTGTAGAATATTTGGGTAATCCTTTATGAATTTTTCATCTACCCACTGTGCATCTGTGGTGGGTAGATTCTTGAATTTTAGCAAGAATTTTCGTGTCACAAGGCCACTTCTCGTGGTTCGATCCTTGAGAAACAAAATCTTTTCAGGTTCCAAGAGTTGCTCTGTTTCTTTAACTTCTGGGGGATCTTCAGTAATGGGTTCCTTTGGTTCTGGTCCTATGTAAGGTTTTAGCAAACTTACATGAAAAGCATTGTGTATTTTCCAATGAGTAGGAAGCTCAAGTCGATAAGAAACTTCATTTATTTTCTCAATCACTTTGAAGGGTCCAAAGTATCTACTGGAGAGCTTTGGAAAAGATGAATTTTGACCAAAACCTTGTTTGAGCCTGCTTTTATCAAACTTTAGCAAGACATATTGACCATCACCTCTGTTTGGCCGTCAGTTTGAGGATGAAAAGCTGAGGAGAACTTTAAAGTGGTTCCCAAATTCTCAAATAAAGCACGCCAAAAGTTACTTGTGAATTTGGAGTCTCTATCTGAAATGATCTCAGAAGGCATACCATGTAATTTGAAGATATGTTGAATGAAAAGTCTTGCAGCTTGTGCGGATTTCAATGTTTTATGACATGGAATAAAATGTGATTGTTTGCTGAATCTATCAATTATGACCCAAATCATATCATGACCTTGAGGTGTTCTTGGAATACCTGAGATGAAATCCATTGTGATAGATTCCCATGGATCTTTGGGCACTGGAAGAGGTTGCAACAATCTTCTGCCTATCATATTTGGATTTTTGGCATACCAGACAAGCCTCGATGAAGTTATGTGTATCTTTTCGTAATGTTGGCCAATAAAAGTAGCGCTCAATTGCACTTAGAGTGGCTGCCCTGCATAAGGGGGTTCATGACTTTCTTTAAGCACCTTTTGTCGAACAAGAAGAGTGACACAAAGGCGATTGTTCATGAGAAGGTAACCGTCTTTGATGGAATAATCTGGATGAGAATCTCCTTGCTGTAAATTTGACCAAACTGCTGCAAAATCAGTATCTTCATCATAAGTATTCTTCATCGTTTGAAAATCTTCATGATGAGCCACTGTAATAGTTGCAATGCGAGGCACTCTAGAAAGTGCATCAGCAACTACATTTTGTTTCCCTGGAGTGTACATAATTTGAAAATGAAACATAGACAAGAAATTTTCCCATCTTGCATGTTTCTCCTGCAAATGCTTTTGAGTCTTGAAATACTTCAAGCTTTGATGATCGGTTTTAATAAGGAATTCATTGCCTAAAAGATAATGTTTCCATATCTTTAAAGCATGAACCACTGCTAAGAGCTCCTTTTCATAAATGTCATACCTTTTCTCCACATCATTTAGACGGCGGCTTTCAAAGGCTACGGCATGGCCTTCTTGATTTAGCACTGCACCAATACAATCACCGCAAGCATCTGCTTCCACCACAAATGGTTTTACCAGATCTGGAATGATAAGAACAGGTCCAGAAGTAAGAGCTTTTTTCAGCCTTGTGAAGGCTGCCTTCTCTTTTTCCTTCCATTGGAAAGAGATCTTCTTCTTTGTAAGGTCATGAAGTGGAGAAGCCATATGTGCAAAATGCTTGATGAAGCGGCGGTAATAAGAACATAAGCCAAGAAACGATCGCACCTCATGTACATCACGAAGATGAGGCCATTCTTGGATTATCCTGATCTTTTCAGGATCCATCTGAATCCCTTTAGAAGAGATGACATGCCCAAGGTAATTTATTTTATGCATGAAAAATTCACTCTTTTTACCATTTACCAAGAGTTGATTTTGTTGTAGTAATTGTAGAACAATTTCCAAGTGTTGATGATGATCCTCTTCATTCTTGCTAAAGACAAGAATATCATCAAAGAAAGTACCGACATATTGTCGATGCTCTCTAAAGATGCGCTCCATCATTCGATTAAAGGTGGCTGGTGCATTGCTTAATCCAAAAGGAACCACCAAGAATTCATAAAGACCGTATGAAGTGCGGAAAGCAGTTTTGTGTACATCTTGTGGTATTACCCTAATTTGATGATAACCACTCTTTAGATCAATGCGGCTGAAAACCTTTGAGCCTCCTAGACGATCCAAAATGTCGTCAATTCTGGGAATAGGAAACCGATTCTTCACAGTGATTTTGTTGAGGGCTCGATAATCAATGCACATCCTGAATGTGCCATCTTTCTTTTGAACAAGAAGAACCGGTGAACAAAATGGTGAGCTACTTGGCCTAATTAGCCCACGGTTGAGTAGGTCTTCGACTTGCTTTCTGATTTCTTCTTGTTGAGGACGGCTCACACGGTATGGTGCTATATTAGGAGGAGAACTACCCGGGATAATATCAATATGATGGTCTTCTGGCCTTTCTGGGGGAAGCTGATAAGGAAGATCTTCCGAAAAACAATCTTTATACTTTTCCAAGAGCTGATGTTGCTCTTGGTTTTCAGCATTCATATTATCTTTTACATCAGTGACATAAAGCAGACAACATTGAACACAATCCTTAATTGCTCTAGAGACTTGCATATGGCTTACCATAGGTATGGTGTCTCCAGAAACTTCAGCTTGGATCTCGTACTTCTTGCCTTTGTTGGTGAGTTCTACCTTCTTTTTCTGAGAGAAGATGGTTGAATCTACTCTATGATTCCAGGGCATGCCAAGAATCACATCGCAACCATCAAGGTCTCCGATACAAAAGGTATCTTCGTCACTATAGCCTTGAATTTGAAACTTGAGCTTGCCAATGTAGGGTATCACAGTCTTCACTGTGTCACCTTCATCAGCATTTAAAGCTTGGCGAACTTCTGTCGGAATGTCCATCTCTTCATTCTTTAATCCAAGCTCTTTAGCTAATTGCAAGGAAATGATATTTTCATTCGCCCCAAGATCTATCAAGAATAGTGCTTGCTTACCTTGCAACTGTCCCCAAGCTTTTAATAATTTGCGCGTCTCTGGAGTGTGAGTTGTGTTTGCAACTACATCACTGATAGCATTGATTTTCACTGGCGACTTAGGCTTGTTGTCAGAAACCTTGCTTTGTCCCTTGTTTGGACATTGCTTCGCTATGTGGCCTGTTTGTCCACATTTAAAGCACTTCCCTTCTTTCATGAAGCGTTGCTTTTCTTCTTCGGAAAATTGCTTTGCTTGTGGGTATAGATTGGAGCGAAATTGAGGAGCATTAGGAGGTGCATAGGGCTTCATCTTCTTTTGATTTGATGGCTGCTTTTGCCATTGTTTTTGTCCTTCATTTG
This sequence comes from Lygodium microphyllum, assembly GCF_053477565.2. NCBI lineage: Eukaryota > Viridiplantae > Streptophyta > Polypodiopsida > Schizaeales > Lygodiaceae > Lygodium > Lygodium microphyllum. Next base: position 70,042,375 of record NC_141161.1, read on the forward strand.
GGGCTGAATACTCCTCATCATCAGCTACTCTCTTCTTATCATTCTTTTGGAATGATTTGTTGCCATTGTGCTCCATTTCCCATGTCTCAGCATGGTCAATGAGTTCCCTGAGACTAGAACAATGATAATGATTAAGAGCAGTACGAAGTTTAAAATGCAAACCTCCTTGAAACTTCCTAAGCTTTTCCGAACTGCTGATCTTCTTGAAATGTTGGACCTTCAAAAGTAGCTCCCAAAATCTCTTGGTATAGTCACCAAGTGACTCATTTTCCTTTGCCAAAGCCGATCCCATTCCATTTTTACATCTCTTTTGAAATGAACAGGAAGAAATTGGCTTTGTATCAGGCGAACAAAGGACCGCCATGATTTTGGGGCAGCATGATCATATTCCAACCCCGTCCACCAAGTATGGGCTAAGTCGGTTAAATGTAAAGCTGCAAACTTAATCTTTTCTTTTTCTTTATACTTGTCACGACCATACAAAATTTGAAATTGACGAATAAACTTCAGAAGAAGATCAGGATTTCGAGAACCATCATACATACTGAACTTGATCTTCTTTTCAAGTTGAGATAGTGACTTAGTCTTCTTCTTCTTCTTATGCCTTCGTCCATGCTCGGATCTTGAGGTTGAAGATGATGAAGTGCTTGATGGGGATAAAGATGGAGACGAGGGTGAAGAATGTCGACGCCTTTGACGATGATGAGGTCTTCCACGAGAATGGTGTGACTCTTCATTACTAGAAGAGGATCCATCAGAATAGGCGCCAGATGACTTTGAAGAAGAGGATGAGCTTCGACGCAATCTCTTTCTTTGTCTTGAAGTAGAATGGGACTGCCTCTTAGAAGTAGTTGGACTTCTTGATCGGCTCCTTTCATTGGTATGGCTTTGTCTCCTTGAAGTAGATGGGCTTCTTTCCTTGAATTCTTTGGGATTCTCAACTTTTTCTAGTTTGAGAAGTTGCTCACGAATTTGCTGATTCTCCTCTCTAAGACTTTGAATGGCTTGAAGGATAGCACTTGATTGATCCATTGAGACTAAAGAAAAAAAAAAATCTCAAGCACTCAATGCAAGGGCTGAAAACAAACAAACTTATAGTTGTAAGCACTACCAGTGTTGGGGGTGAGGACCGAGCCAAAGCTCAGATACCACTGTAAACGCCCCAAACAACGTAGTATGCTTAACAATTATGATATTCGCTTGTTTTCGAGATTTAACATAAAAGAGAATGAACTTTAAAGCTGAAAATGAAAATTACTCACAAAATTACAGCCATGAAAATGTAAAAGTAATGGAGACAAGATTGAGGGTTGAAGATGGGCAACCCCCCCCCCCCCCCCCCCCCCCGAAGGAATGTATTTCTGCTCAACCCAAGTCCCTTAGGGAAGAGCTCAGTTACAATCAACCTGAGAGTGAGAAGAAGTAATTCTCACTCTCACAAGATCATGCAAAGATGTACAAACACACATGCATTATCTATTATGCAATGATAAGAACTGATTTCTTTACAGTATGAGAGAAGAAAAAGGGGAATTCAGCCTTTCTCCATCGTTGATCAGCAGTACATGGATAGGGTTGTAGGAATTTGATAATGGAGAAGTGGGGGATGATGATGGGGATGGATAGGGCCAGTTTCTGGCTATCTGTGGGTGCTGTACATGAGTTTACAGCAAAGAAAAATGATGTTGAATGAAGAAAAATGAGCTCTTATTTATAGGAGAGGGGAGAGCTAGTACAAAAGGGGAAAGTGGAGTAGCACAAGACAAGTGTCCAGCCACATGTCATGAGATGTGACAAGTGGTGGGACACTTGGAAACTTGTGTGACAAGTGTCTTGACACTTGTCTCTTCTCTATGGCCTTCCTTTTTGGGTTGAATACTGTCAAGAATAGAAACAACCAAATTTAGTAAGCACAGTCAGAGTACAGAACTTACTATTTTTAGAATGATATCCCTATTTTTTAGGACTAGCATTTTTAGGCTAATTCGAGGCTCCTAAAATTTAGGGACCTCCTAAAATTTAGGGATCTCCTAGAATTTAGGGACCCCCCCAATATGGATATCATATGAAAGCTTTTTCCGTGTACATCGCAAAAATGGTATCCGAATCTTCATGTGACTTTCCTATGCAAAGAAATGTGCATTTCAAGCTTTCAGCCCACACATGCACATTATACAAGCATTTCATGATCATGCCATCTTGTTGATTGTAATTGTCTGTTCTGGTGGATCTAGCCCACACTTCAAGGCATCAATCCTTTCTGTGTGCGAGTCTAACCCTGATATGCGTGAGTTCTAGTCACAGGCGCCCAATCGGGTCATATAGGTGGAAGTGTGAACTATCTTTTCTCTAACCCACCGTGTGGGTCCACCATAACCTGTGACCACTCATCAGTGGCCAGCTCCAATGCACTTTTCTTTATATCTAATTAGTGCAAAGGAAATAAATTTAATAAATCATTATATAGACAAATTAATGAAAAAGGATACAAATTCTATTTCTATAGAGTTGTGACATCATCTTAGAAGAATTACAAGCCATGTTTCTACTCTCTTCCCTACCACTATCTTGGAGAACCTTTATTACTACTCAAACTTCCACTAATAAACTCAAGCTTCAGCTACTGATTAATAGAATCAAGTAAGAGCAAGTCATGAGAGATACCATTTCAAAACCAAGGCATGAAATCCACGAGGATTAGGCCTAGCATAATCTGACCAAAAAACCCAAAGTTAGTCACTAATTGGTTGCTCCAACACAACCAAGCTAAAAAGAAGTATCAAAGAGGTCATCCTAAGTGGTGGTCTGAACTACCTACCTAACTAATGACAACTCAACCAGGAGCTCCTACTAGGCAAGGACTCCTATAGCCTAATCAATAGATGGTGTCTTTTAGCACATTTTCCTTGTAGCCCATGATTTTCCATACTCGGGCGTGTAAAAAGGAGGGAGCTGAGCGTAGTGACCCAAGGAGAACAAGGCATCGGCCTCAGGTCTAGTCTCGGTACCCAAGAACTTACCAAGCCCTCGCGAGGTGACATTAAATCCTTTTCTAACACTCACTTTTATTTTCACTCCAACCTTCTTTTATTTGCTTTTCTTTTCAACTAGTTGCCACCCCTAGGAAGACAAGGCATTGGCCGCCCCGGGTCTTGTCTTCCCCACATGAACCTACCATTTTGCAAGGTGATAAACAATTACTCAAAGATTTTTCTTTTTTCTCTATTTTTATGGGGGTTAGAACACCTTTTTACACACCTCTGTATATTCATAGATTTTCTTTCAACTATTTAGGATTTTGTTTCTTTGCATCATCATTTTGTCTGGCAAGCTTTTCTAACTGTCTCAAAACTAACAAAACCTCCTAAAACAACCGCCTAGCAGGTTAGTAGAACAGGGTCACTAGGACTCCCATCGAAAACAGGTCTTTCAGTGCCTGATAATGCCTTTGCAGGAGGCAATGACTACTCAAACCTCCCACAAACATACATAACCTAAGCCTAGGACTTCATGCCTTGATTGACGGTCCCCAACAAATAGAAAGAAAGCACCCTTACATACACATGTATCATTATTTACTTAAGGGAAAAAAACTCGAAAAGGGGAGAAATCACCTAGAATGGCCACAAGAAGCTCCTCTGCAGCAAAGGCTCCCTCCAGTGACTTCGTCAACTTGTATGGTGTAATCACTAAAACAACAAACCATTAAACGTACTTACACCAAACAGACATAGGGCCCTCTTGGCCTAAAGAAATAGCACATTGCACTACAAACTAACTGGCCCTCTTGGCCTAAAGGAATCAAACATGACACTACAACACTGTCTGGCCCTTTTGGCCGAAAAAATAGACATTAAAACTCTTAAAGCAACCGGCCCTCTTGGCCTAAAGAAATCAAGCAAACTAGCTCATATAGATCCCTTCTTGGAAGAAGGCAGATATACAAAAATACGCTCTATTCCAAGGGAAAAAATAGGGCTTTCAGCCCTAGACTAAATGCATCAAGTTTTGACCCATCCCTCCTGCATATATAGCAAGAGGTGTACGCATAACATGTTGTCTGACCAACCTATGGGTCCAAGATAGTAGTGGTAGATGGGTCTCGGCTACTCTTCGCATTACCCATATTAACCATCACTTGCCATATAACGTGGTCTGATAAAACTCCCCACAAGTGATTAGGTCCTGTCTCATTATCAATAACAACATCTGAACTCCTCATAAGCAAAATTGGCTAATGAATCTGCAAACTGATTCCAATAACGTGGAATCAGCTGAAGTGAGACGCTCTCAAATTCATCAAGTAGGGTTATATCAATTCGATGATAAATACGAAGGATGGGATTTCAGACTAGTCAAATAGGTCTCATTTAGTTGATTTAAGATCAACTGGGAATTCCCTTTTACTAATAACTATCGAATACCATCTTTCTTGGCAATATTTAGTCCCATAATCAAGGCTTTATACTCTGCCATATTGTTAGTGAATCCTACCCCGAGATAGACAAATAATTTCATTATAACTCTACGTCGGGGATCTCAGATAACTACTCCAACACTCCCTTTTTTATGAGGGCCACTGGATGCTCCATCGAAGTATAACGTGTACATCCACAATGGGTTTACACAGCCAGCCATCAAGAACTCTCCTATTCGTAATTATGATAATCAAAATTCAACATATTTAGAGGATGAATTGACGGCTCCATCCCACCTTCTTCATTAAACTCAACAAGGATGCTTGTTAAGATTTGTAAACAGTGATGGCAGAAAACTTTAATCTCCTGCACAAAGGTACCGTCTTCTTGCTCAATCACTTTATATCCTTTACTCCACCAGATAAGCTTTCCTTGATGATATCTTTGCTCTAGATATGGGTGCTCCAAATAAGGGATTAACCTCCCCATCAACTAGTTTAAACTCTCCTGTAAGTCTCAGATCAACCCCAGCATGCACCTGCAATGCATTTAGCGCATAAGCATACTAAAAAATAATAAGGTTTAATCTTATTAAGATTAACCTTATTTTTAAATTCCACTCCATGTACATCAACTAATAAAGCCATGGACTTATTTTTACCTATCCTAACTATCTTGTAAGGGCCATCCCATCTAGGTTCTAGCTTTCCTGAAAATAGCTCCCTATGCACATCATAGTATAGAATTAATTGTCATTTCTTCTTGTTATGCTTGATTTTCCAAGTTTCAGTCAGACTTTTAATCACCTTGTTCAAAAAATGGGTTCCATGGTCTGATACTATTTCCTTTGTTGGACCAAAAAGGCAAATGATCTGCTCAAGTAGGAAACTGGCAGTCTCTTTTGCGTTGTCCTGCCTCGTCACCCGTACTTCTGACCACTTTGTAAAGTAATCAATGGCTACTATAATGTATCTCTTCTGAGTGGTAGACGATGGGGTAATAGGACCCACAAAGTTGATGCCCCACTTCTCAAATGGAAGAATAGCCATAATAGGCGTAAGTGGACACTTCCTATTCTCTCTACTGTCATGTTTTTGACATGTATTGCATCTCTTAACATACTCAAATGAATCTTGGAAGATGGATGCTGGAGCCCCGAGAGGAACACCAAGGAAAAGGGAATTCTCTTGCAAGAAAATCTATCTTGTAACATCAACAAGCTTGTTTATCATGTTTCATATGATCACAATGAAGAAAAGAACACCAGGCACAACAAATCTTCATGCAGCATCATGTAAATCTCCCACAGTTTTTAATAGAATCAACCATATTCTTCAATATCTTCACAAAATCCATCAATAGAACAAAGAAAGCAAAGAAGTACACCATCTTTGAATGGAAATACATCACATAATATTCATCTTCAATATCTTCATAGTCTTCTCTCTCAATCTCTCATATACAATCACTCTATTTCAGTAGAATTGGCTATCTCTGACTCTCTCTCTCACACTCCATCAATAATACATCATATCCTTACTACAATCTCTCCAAATTACTCTCAATAATCACTCTTAGGTCGTGGATACCCCTCCCAAGAGGTATGTCTGATATGAAGGGTCACCAGAGCCACTACAGTGTCTCTTCATAGCTCACTACTGTCACTTCACTCTAGTCTTCTCTTGAGTCTTTAACAGCTACTTCTTCCACTTCTTTCAGCTCTTTTGCACTTGTATTCACCTCTTTCCAAGGCTAGAAAACTTTCCCAAAGTCACACATACATTCCACAGAACACTTACAGAAGCATACAGAACAGTACCAGAACAGCTACAGTACAGAACAGAACAGAACAGAAACAGAAACAGAAGCAGAAGCTCTACAGAAGACCTACAGAAGGTTACAGAAGGTCATCAAAACCTCATAACTCACTCTCAACCCATTCCAAACTCTCACAAACCATTCAATAAACTTTCACAATATCTCATTCTTCATCAATCAATACTCCATCCCTCCTTACAGAAGACAATCAAAACAAAACAGACCAAAACAGAACAAAACAGAAGGTATACAGAACCAATCAGAACCTATCAGAACATCACAGAACCATCAACAAACATCATGAACTTCCAAAACACCATCATTATCATCTAAAACATTCTCAATCCACTTCCAAATCAATCAATCATCCCATAAAATCAACCATTCAGCTCTCAAAAACAACAAAAATCATCCAAAAAACAAGTCATTTCAACACTCAACATATCCCCACACTTAATAAGGAAGCGTCCTCGCGACCCAGGAAAAAGATAATACAAATTCATTGAAAAGCTTCACTTTGATCTTCAATATCTTCTTACAAAGAATCCATCCACCACGACCCCATCTTATAACCTGTTTCTGATATAAAAATACAAAGAAAGAAAAACCCTTTTGAAATTAACACCTCTTATCAAACTAAAAATCACAACAAATTTGTAAAGGATATAAGAGTTTGCTTCTTCTTCATCAGCATCAGCTTCAATTCTCCATCCACAACCCCATATCTACAAATCTCCAAAACATAGCTCGTACACAAAATCCAATAGGAAACCACCACGTTCGTTTGACATAAATGAACTCACAACACAAACACTAATACACAACCATCTGAATGACTTCTTCAAAAAGAAGAGTTTTGGCATTAAAAAGCTTGCACCATACATTGGAAAGGTATCAATGAAGATGATCCCTCTTAAAAGATTGATGTTGTCGGAATCGATCCATAGATAAGGATTCATCTACAAAGTTTTTAGGAGGATTTTGGAAAAATTGGAGACAGCACATCCTTTCCAACAGGACCAAGTATCTGCTAGGCAAACAGAGGGCATGAAAATACAGTATCTCCAGCTGTTGATAATCAATGCTAACATTGACATTCATGCATAGTTTTGGAATAGGCTTTGAATCAGTATGAGAGTGCCTATGCATATACGCCAAGTACCAAGCAAAGTGAGCAGTTAATCTCACTGAGGGATCTGCAGACTGTGAATACTGTTGGGCAAAATGAACATAGTTTTGATAAGCTTGACTGGAAGCTGTCCATTCCCTTGGAATTACTGGCCAATTAATCTACGGTCCTGTAAGGCAATCATCCGAACTCCATCCCCTTCTTCTGGAAATCTGATTATCAAAACCGTCACAGTCACTAAACAACTGAGGTGGTTGAGATATGGAAGTGCTAGGAGAGGGTAATGGAATAAGGGAGAGTGGATGTAGGGAAGGATAGGAAAAATCATAAAAGGAAGAAAAGGTTAAAGAAGGAGTGGCAGAAATTTGTAAGGAATCACTAAGGAAAGGTGTTAATTGATAAATAGGAAATGTGGAGGGTACATTAATGAGGGGTGAAGGACAGGGTGGAGAAGGGGAAAATACCCTATCCTCAATAAAGGAACAGTAAGTGAAAATAGGAATTTGAGGGAAATTGGAAGGTTGGAAAAGAAGTGGTAAAATTACTGTGGAATTAGTTTGACAAAGGGAAAAATATATAGCATAGCGGTGAGCCAATTGTTGGTAATAGAGGAGGGTAGGAACAGAAGGTCCTAAGAGAGATCGTCTATGATAGGCATCAAAGAAGGTAGCATCAAATGGATTATGTTTGGAAAGATAGGTTAAGAGATCCATCCTCAGTTGGTTAGTACTCTGGGCAAAGGTAGGAGCTGTGTTTTGTCTTTGATTTAGGACCACCGAATCAATCATGGGATGCCACGAATTATCCTGACAATCAGCTACTTTGGAGGAATAACTCTGGAACATGTCAGCTATGCGCAACTCCAAATGATTGACATATAGAACAGCCTGTAAGACCACATCCCCCACATACCATGCCATATCTACCTCATCTGGAATTAACAAATCTCCACGGAGATACATGTATGACATCAGCATGGTGTCTGGCGTGACAGAATCTTCAAAGACCATTCTGACTACCTCTGTCAACAACTCAGCAGACCAAGCCCCACTCCAGCCATCCTCTGGTAAAGGTAGATCCATCGTGGAAAGCTTCATATAGAAGACCAACTTCTGTAAGTGGTAGTGGACAAAGAAAGAATGGTCTGGTAAGACATATTCTTGAAACTGCTCAAAGGTAGACCATAACAAGTCCATTCTGGACTGCAATCTTTCCACTTTATCTTGGAATAGAGGGCACAAAGTAGCCTGTCTTTGTAGGGCAGCCAAGTCCTGCTGGGAAAGAGAAGGAATTAATGGAACAGGAGGGCTTGGAGGAACAGAGCGGGACTTTGCAAGCTGATCTTGCAACTGCTGGATTTGGGAGGCTTGGTTGGCCACTGTGTCATTAGCAGTCTGTAAAGCTAAAAGCTTGTCATCTAAAAGAACTTGGAATTCTTTCGCTTCGCTGGACATCCTCTCCTTCTCTGCTGAAAGGCTAGTAACTTGTGACTGAGCCTCGAATAACTGGGTCTTCAATGAAGAAATCTCATCACTTTGAGTGGCAACCAGTTGGGTTTGCTGTTCCATTTGCTTAAATAGATCTGCTAGGGTATCCTTAGCAAAAGCTAACTCAGATGTTGCCTTATGCAACTGGTCTTTGGACTGCATGAGCTCTTCATAGAAAGATGCGTACAGCTGTTGAACACAGGCTGTCACTGACAACTCAATGGAACTTTGAATATCCTTGCAGAGGAAAGAAATGGCATCTCCTGAAACGAGACTGTTCAGGGAAGGAACTGACTTCTCCAAAGATCCTTCTCGATGTGCTCTGAACAGGTTATTGCAAGTGAGATACCCAGGGAGTTCACTGCCAGAAGTAGCAGGGATAGGCACTGAGGGAAGTACAGCAGGGGCTTTATCCGCTACCCTCTTCAAGCGTTTGCGCTGTATGACCAGGGGAGGCGGAGAATCATCATCCTCAATGTCAATAGGTGCTGACTCTTCTGAAGGTGGAGGAGGAGGTACTGGATCTGATGGAGGAGGTGGAGGCACAGTCTTCTGTAAACCTGAATAAGTCAAGAAGGCAGACAAATATGATCCATAGGTAACATTGGTAACATTACCCCTCGTGACTTTAACAAAATGCTGATCCATTTTAGTAAGGAGGTATGTGCTCCAATCAATAGCAACTCCTTTTAGCACCATCCTGGAAGCTGTGAAAAGCTCTTTGGACAAATAGTGGGATGGCGTTCTGGCAGGCATGAACCTGTCCTGAAGGAACTGACACATCGTCTTCCATACGGGATCAGTAATCATAGAAAACGAAACTCTTGAAGAGTTTATTACCTTCTTAACATCAAGGATTTCCCTTGTCTGCTTCTGCAACAGTTTGAGAATCTCTTCATTAGAGAAGAGCTGACGAGTGGTCACAAAAGGTTCTCCTTTGAAGGGTAAAGATAGAGCCTTCCCTAAGCCTCGAGATGTCAATGTCATAGACATGCCTTGGACTACTCCTGTCTTCTTGCTGTAAGAGGCCAGGAACTCATCACACACGGACGGATCCTCTGGAAGTAATGGAAAAGGAGTGGCCACAAAAGCAGCAAGTCCTGCCTTCGTGAGTGGCTCAAAAGTAAGTAGGGACGAGTAATCCCTACTAACTAATGGGACGTACTAGATAGGGGGAGGAGCATGAGAAGGCGCCATTCAGATGGTTACACACACACCACAAACACAGACAATCAAGGAGAATGCCTGCAAAGCAACAGACAAAAACCAAGGATAAGAGAATTACCAATCAAACGTGACACGACCTACTAACCCCAAGCAAACCACATCCTAGAAAAAATTTGACATGACCTTGAGACAAATGCGACCGAAAGCTTCATGCGATGCATCAGACAAACACCCTGAACCCCGTATCAGGCAATAAAAGAAAAAAACTGCATACCGTACCCGTAACCGTAACAAAGATAAGAAACCAAAACCATACCATATCCGACACATATCAATACGACATCTGTGATAGAACCAAAACTGGACCATGGAAAATAACACTAAGGACTGCGCATACCCATCCCACGAAACGGTTCATTAAAAAGGGGATTAAGTGCAGTGAGGGGGGATTTAATTTAATGAAGGGTTGATTTTAATCAATTATTAAAAATGGGTGAATTTTTATTAGGTGATAAACCTTAATAAGAAAACAGCGGCTCCTTATTAGAAATTTAATTACAAATTATTAGATGAAAACGGTGCAGTTATTCGATTCCCGGACTTCGATTCCTGACTGGGTCTCTAAATGCAATTCATTGATTATAAATTAAGGTGATGTGGAGCGCTTTTTTGCCAGCGCGTGCTCATGTGACGGCTGGTTGATTTTAAATTAAAATTTTACAGTGCATCTTTAGCGCACGTAGCACGTGCTAAGTGAACGGCTGGTTGATTTTAATTAAAAAGAATGTGTGTTTAGCGCGAATGCGCGTGGAAACTGTGGGTGAATTAAAGGGTTCATTTTAACAATTAATTTGTGATTAAGGGGGAAATGAAAAATAAATAAAGCACATAAAATAAATACCTGGAAGGGGTGTGTATGTAATGCAGGAATGCGCATGGAAGAGTCCACCAAAAGAAGGGAATCCAGGAAAGGAAAAGTAAAGATCACTGATGAAACAACAATGACAACACCTTAGCAGATGTGTTAATTTGGTTTGTTACTTTTATTTATGTTATTTTATTTTTAGTTGTGATTTTTTAATGGGGGAATAAATGGAAAATGAGCAAGGGAGGTGAGGGAAATTTTGTAGAAGGTTTTTAGAATTTTTTACAATTTTTAAAATGAATTTTCTATATTTTTGGGCAATTTAAGGGTAATTTTAGGAAATATGGAATTTTCTGAAATTATAGGAAAGGCAATTTCCAGCAGACAAAGTTCCAAAAATGGACAACAGACAAAAGGAATTTTTAGAAATTTTTCTGAAATTTTTTAAGGGAAAAATTAATGTAGTGATTAATTAAGTTACATAGGTCACATTAATCACATTAGTCAATGAGACATAAGTCAATTAAGTCAGGTTAGGAGGAATAAGTCAGGTTAGTCTACCTAAGACTAGTCCGGTAAGTCTACCTAAGTCTAGTCAGGTTAGTTAAAACAACTAAGTTAGGTTAGTTAACCTAAGGCTATTCAGGTTAGTTAAAACAACTAAGTTAGGTTAGTTAACCTAAGGCTAGTCAGGTTAGTTAATTAAGTTAGGGTAGTATTAGGTTAGTCTAGGTTAGTTAAGTTAGTAGGGTGTAAACTAACTAGGGGTTAGGTTAGTGGGTATTAATCTAAGTCTAGTTAAGTTAAATTCTAACCTAAGTCTAATTAAGTTAAATTCTAACCTAGGTTAGGAATTAAGCATAGTGAGGTTAGTGTGTACTAAGCTAAGGTTAGTGTCTAACCTGATAGGTGAGAGGTGGGAGGAGGTGGCAGAGGGGGAGGAGGTTGGAGGGAGGCGAGGGGAGGTGGAGGCGGCGCCGGCGGCAACCAGGCGGGGCGGCGGTCGTGGCGGCAACGGCGATGCGGCGAGGAGGCGCGGCGGCGGCGGCGGTCGGAGATCACGGGAGGCGGTCGCAGAGGGGGAGGAAGGAGGCTGCGGCGCTGGGTAGGAGAAGAAGGAGGTGGGGGCGCAGAAGGAGGAGGGCGCTGGAGGATGCCGTGGAGGGGAGAGTAGAAGGCGGGGTGGGAGGAAGGAGGAGGGCGCTGGAGGATGCCGTGGAGGGGGGAGTAGAAGGCAGGGTGGGGGGAAGGAGTGGAAGGAGGATATGGAGTGGGGGGAGGAAGGAGCAAGGACGAGGAGGTTGGAGGGAAAAGAACGACGCTGTTGAAGAGGAGGGGAGAAGGAAGGCGGAGACAGGAGGTGGAGGGAGGAGGAAGGAGGAAGAAGGAGTGGGGAAGGCGCAGAAGGAGGAGGGCGCTGGAGGATGCCGTGGAGGGGGGAGTAGAAGGCAGGGTGGGGGGAAGGAGTGGAAGGAGGATATGGAGTGGGGGGAGGAAGGAGAGAGAACGAGGAGGTTGGAGATGGAGGGAGAAGAGGGAGGAGGGAGAGGACGCACAGAGAGAGAGAGAGAAGAGAGTGGGGGAAGACGGTTGGGGGGAAGGGACGAGCAGTTGGGGGGGAAGGGTGGGGGGGGCCCATAGGGGGGGCCACGGGGTGGGCAAGTGGGGGGGAAGGGTGGATGGGCGGGGTCTAAAAGGGGGCGTATCCCCGTCCCGCGCACGTGCGCGTGGAGGGGTAAAAAAATTTGCCGTGACGGGATTGAAACGACGCTGGGATGACGGTACGGGGTACGCGGACACGACCGGGGCGCGTGGAGACGCGTTAAATCGAAAAAGGGCGCGTTCACGCGCAAAACAAGCGCGAAAAAAACGTAAAAATAAAGAAAAATTAATAACTCCCAATCCGGACGTCAAAACGAAATAGCGTAAAAACGAAAAGTGGGCAGGACGACAGGGGGGAAACAAGGAAAATACGGGACGGGGGTTCCGGGAGGGGTAAAGGGCGGTCACGTGCAAAAAACACAAAAAATGAACCAAAAACGCAATTTAAAAATTAATATCGAAAGATCCGTGCATCGGAATGAAGTTCAGAAAAAAGAAAAACGGTGCAGAAAGATGTGCCCGACAATCCTATCATGTCAAAACATAATTCCGACTGAGATAAGACACGTTCACATGGGAAAAACCCAAAAAACAAACCCGAAAATGGAATCGGAAATTAATATCGGACGAACCGTTTACCGGAATGACATGCAATAAGAAGGAAAAATGTCCGCAGGAAGGAGTGGCACAGGGTTATAATGTTAAAACACAGTTCCGGCGGAAATAGGAGGGGTTCCTAAGCGAAAAACTCCAAAAATACTCCCGAAAACTCATTTAAAAATTAATAAGTAAAAATCCGGAAGTCGAAAAAGGGTGGAGGAAAAAGGAAAAAGGTAGGGGAAGGCATAGGGGACACGGCTGTCAAGTCAAATTGGAAGTCGGATGCAAATAGGGCAAGTTCACATGGAAAAATGTCAAAAATAAGCACGAAAAAGTCGCGAAAACCCCGGAAAATTAATAACGGACAAACCGTGTATCGGAATGATGTGGAATAAAAATGAAAAATGTCAGGGGAAAATTGATGGTCAGGGCTATGACATTAGATCACGGTTCCGAAGCAAGAAAAGCGTGTTCACATGGAAACCCGGCTAAATTGCGTAAAATGCTTCAAAAATTAATAACTCAAAAACCGTGCACCGGAACAGGGGTAGGTAAAAAGGAAAAATGGTCAGTTCAACGGGAGGAACAAGGCTATAAGGTTGGATTGGGACTTTGGTGAACGTAGGATGCATTCACATGGCAGGACCTCAAAATCAGGGAATGAAGGAAAACTGCAAGGAAATAGCCCCAAGGGTGGGTGAAACATAACCGGGTGGGTGGGAAGGGATCCCATTAGGGAAAAAGCAAGTCATGGCATACATGCATGAGCAGAATAAGGCATATGCAAAAGGGTATGCAATGTAGACGCGCAGGGACGCGTCCCCACACTTAAGACCTTAACGGATAGGGTTAACCGAACAACAGGGACCTAGGACCACGCCATAGACCATCCACTAACTTCCCCACACTTAAAACATGAACATCACTAAGAAACCGAAGTTGTAGGGTTAGAAAAACTTGGCCCGTTTCGTCAAGAATTAAGGTTGAGTGTCAATGGCACGTCCACGGTGGTTGTCGGCGCTGGAGGGACCAAGTCATCTTCTCGGCACACGTCCGTCATGGCAGGGACCACGCGGCAGCACCCAGGGAGGTAGCTGATGGAAGGAATCGCAAGAAATTCGTCGATGATGATGAGGGATACTACACTCAACTCACAGTCACTCAATTGGAATGAAAGATCAGTCACTCGCCCCATGACTAATATCACTTGAGGAAGAATGATTAAACCCATATCGCATACCTGGTTTAGAAATCCACAAGGGGGAATGGTGCAGAAGGAGTATGCCAGGGTGCACGGTTGATGGTGCATTAGTGCGTCCAACCCGTCTGGCATAGGTGCAAGGAGGAAGGCAAGGGAGCCTTACAGTGCCGTGTACAGAACAGGGTGACGTGTCTTGTGTTGACGGTAAAAACCCATCCCGTGGGTGCATAGGGAAACGGAAACATACCTGACTCCAAGTGTCGTAACGTCCCTCAATCTCACCTCTCGATATTTGATTGAAGAAACTCCAGTCACACTCATCCCACCCTCTGTCTCACGCTCTGTTGAGAGATACAAGAGGGCAGCATTTCCTGAAACCCATTAATGTAATCCTCACAGTCACTTGTGCAAAGGGTGTATGCCTTGTGCACAGTTGATGGTGCAACAGTGCATCCCGCCCTGTGCCGGCATACGGTGCAAGAAGGAAGGCAAGGGAGCCTTATGGTGCAATGCACAGAAACAAATTGTGCTTTGTGCATTGAGAGGCCCATCCCGTGCGTGCAACTCTTCATTCACACTTCTCACCTCTCATTTGATTTGAAGGGAAAAAACTGGTCTCTCGCCCCACCCTCTGTCTCACTCTCTGTTAATAGATACAGAGGGCAACCATACTCACTTCCCCATCCGGTTAGGATGAAAGCTCACATCACTCAAGGGGTTGTCGATGAAGATCGCGTCATCAGTTGTTGAAGAGGCGTACCCAGGGAGGTAGCCATCAAATCGAATATTGTATTGGATAGGAATATGTCGTCTGTTAGAGGACAGTTAGTCACTTTGCAAAGAGACCCAGGACACAGCGTACCAAGGGAGGCAGCTTCGGAATTGGATCCGAGGGATATCAATCAATGAATCCGCTTTCTGGACTGCTGGGTGTTACCACCTTGTCCACAGCCAGCTTCCCGCCCAAGGGTGTTGACCACCTTTTCTTGGAACGAGGCCTGCTATGACAGGGAATTGCTTCCTTTTCTCTCATAACAGATTTGTTTTTCTTGTTTTTTTTTTCTGCGTTGTTTTTTTTTTTCTATTTCTTATTTTCCCCTATTCCCGAGGGCGTTTCCACCTTTTCTCGAAGAATAGGTCGGCATGACAGGGACCTAAGTCCTTTTCTCCCATGACCGATATGTTTTGTTTTGTTTTTTTTTTTCTCTCTTTTTTTTTTCCTTTTTTTTTTTCAATATTGAGCAAGGGAAGGGCAGAACTACCATTTGTCAGAACCCACCTCGCCACTGTCGCTGGTGGAAAATAGAGGATAAGAAATCAAGACTAGAAGGGGGTTTGGAGGGGATAGAGGGTTGCGTCCACTTCATCAGGAGTGATTGAAGAACGGCTATCAGAAGTAGCATCATAACAAGTACAGTGCCGCGCCAACGAGGGAAAAGATCAAGTGTCCGTAATTGTCAAGATCCCCAAGGAGGGAAGTATTTCTTCAGGCGATATCCATTAATCAGAAAGGGATCATCAGAGGCATCCAGGGTCTGTACTTGAACAGAACCATTAGGGTTGACTGCAAGTACCTTATAGGGGCCCATCCATCGCTGTTGGAGCTTGCCAGGAAACTTGCCAAAGCGTGAATCATAGGCTAGGACCAAATCACCTTCTTTGAACTCCTTGTGCTTAATGAAATTATCATGATAAGCCTTACGTCGAGCTTGCGTGGCTTCCATGCACTGTAAAGCCATCCGACGAATTTCGTCCAAACATTCCAAATGCAGGAGACGGCGTTGCAGTGAATCATCATCCCCCAAACGCTCTTTGATCGCCACTCTCAAAGAGGGTAGTTCCAATTCAACAGGAAAAACAGCTTCTGTACCATACACCAACTGGAAAGGTGTCTGTCCCGTTGCTGCTTTATGGGAGGTTCTGTACGCCCAGAGGGCCTCTGTAAGTCAATCGTCCCAATCACGATGATGTGCAGCAATTGTTCTTGTCAGAATCGAGCAGAGGATACGATTGGTGACTTCGACTTGGCCGTTGGCTCTGGGGTAATAAGGAGTGGACTTGCGATGGCAGATCTTATACAACTCTGTCAACTCTTCCATGACTTTGTTGAGGAAATGAGTGCCTCTGTCACTTACCAGCTCTAAGGGACTGCCAAAACGGGTGATGATATTCTCGTACATGAACAGGGCCACGTTGTTACCATCGTCCCGCTTGAGGGCTTTAGCTTCACACCACTTTGTGACATAATCCGTACATACGAAGATGTATCGGTTCTGTTTCCTTCTGGTAGGAGGATCGATTGGACCTACGAAGTCAATGCCCCACTTCTCAAACGGCTTCAAAGGAAGGATAGGTTGCAGTGGCATGGCACTTGTCTTGGTGGGTTTCCCCATTCTTTGACAAGCATCACATCTTTTACAGTAATCATAGGAATCCTTATGAATGGTAGGCCACCAATATCCTGCTAACAGAGCCTTCCTGGCTGTAGCTTCTCCTGCAAAGTGACCTCCACATGGCTCGTCGTGGCAAGCCTTCAGAACAATCCCAACCTCATCTCCTGCAACACATCGTCTGAGCACTTCATCTTTGCCTTTCTTGTACAGTGCACTGCCTAGCAGGGTGTATGGGGCTGATTCTAACATGAGTTTCTTCCTTTCCCGACTAGAGATACCAGGAGGGTACTGTTGGGTTGCCAACAGATTAGCAATGTCTGCATACCAGGGAGTTACAGTTTCTACCAAGAATAGGGAAGCATCAGGGAGGTCTGGATCATCCTGCTCCTCGTCTGCAGTTTGTGGGATACGCGACAGATGATCAGCCAGAACATGGGAACGACCAGGCTTAGTAATCACCTCAAAGTCGAACTCCTGGAATAAAAGGAGCCATCTCATCAATCGTCCTTTCACATCTGCTTTGTTCATTAAGAAGGATAGGGCCTCATGATCCACATAAAATTTAAAGTGGGTAGATAGGAGGTAATGGCGAAACTTCTCTAGGGCAAACACCATTGCCAAGCACTCCAGCTCTGTCACTGTATAGTTTCGTTCCCTATCAGTGACTTTTCGGCTTGCATAATAGATCGGTTGATCCAGCTTCGAGGAGCCCTTTTGGCAGAGGACTGCGCCTAAGCCTTCAATTGATGCATCAGTGTGTACGTGGAACTCTTTCGTCCAATCAGGAGGTTGCAGAATGGGTGCCTCTATCAGACACTGCTTCAGAGTGTGGAAGGCTTTGTCACAGTCTTCTGTCCAAGTAAACTCTGCATCTTTCCTCAGGAGCTTATGCAAGGAAGTTGCCTTTGTTGCAAAATGGGCTATGAACCTTCTGTAGTAACCCACATGGCCTAGGAATCCCCTCAAATGTTTGAGGTTGGTGGGTGCTGTCAGAGCTGCAATCTTTTCGATCTTTGCAGGGTCTGTTGATATCCCTTGTGCAGAGACAATGTGGCCCAACAGAACTCCAGAAGAGACCCCAAAGATGCATTTGCTGGGGTTGAGGGAAATCCCATACTCCCGACATCGGTCAAAGCATTGTTCCAGGTGGTCCCAGTGTTCACTGATCAAACTATAGACACAGAAGTCATCCAAATATACCTCAATAAAGTCGTGTAGATGATTTTGAAATGCAGCCATCATAACTCGTTGGAAAGTAGCAGGGGCATTGCAGAGCCCAAATGGCATCACTTGGTAAGCGTAGGTCCCCCATTCTGTGGTGAAGGTTGTTTTGGACTGGTCTTCTTCTGCGATTTGGATTTGGTTGTATCCGCTGAATCCATCCAGAAGAGAATAAAGTTCATGTCCTGCCACTGTGTCCAACAGTTGGTCTGTGAAAGGGATAGGAAAGTGATCCTTCTTTGTCTTGGAATTAAGCTTTCGGAAATCCACACATATTCGCAATTTGCCATTCTTCTTGGGTACAACCACGATGGGTGAAACCCATTCACTGTTTGCCACTGGATAGATAAACTCGGCTTCTAGAAGCTTCAGCAGCTCCGCTTTCACCAATGTGGAATAATTCGGGTTCATTCGCCTCTGTCGTTGCCGTACTGGCTTGGCATCAGGCTCCAAGTCAATATGATGTTGACATATTGTGGGATCAATCCCCTTCAGGTCTTTGTAAGACCATGCAAACTGGAGCCCCGAGAGGAACACCAAGGAAAAGGGAATTCCCTTGCAAGAAAATCTATCTTGTAACATCAACAAGCTTGTTTATCATATTTCATATGATCACAATGAAGAAAAGAACACCAGGCTCAACAAATCTTCATGCAGCATCATGTAGACCTCCCACGGATTTTAATAGAATCAACCATATTCTTCAACATCCTCATAAAATCCATCAATATCACAAAGAAAACAAAGAAGTACACCATCTTAGAATGGAAATACATCACATAGTATTCATCTTCAATATCTTCATAGTCTTCTCTCTCAATCTCTCATATACAATCACTCTGTTTCAATAGAATTGGCTATCTCTGACTCTCTCTCACTCACTCCATCAATAATACATCATATCCTCACTACAATCTCTCAAAAATTACTCTCAATAATCACTCTTAGGTCGTGGATACCCCTCCCAAGAGGTATGTCTGATATGAAGGGTCACCAGAGCCACTACAGTGTCTCTTCACAGCTCACTACTGTCACTTCACTCTAGTCTTCTCTTGAGTCTTCAACAGCTACTTCTTCCACTTCCTCAGCTCTTTTGCACTTGTATTCACCTCTTTCCAAGGCTAGAAAACTTTCCCAAAATCACACATACATTCCACAGAACACTTACAGAACAGTCTACAGAACAGTTCCAGAACAGTTACAGTACAGAAACAGAACAGAAACAGAAGCTCTACAGAAGACCTACAGAAGGTTACAGAAGGTCATCAAAACTACATAACTCACTCTCAAACCATTCAAAACTCTCACAAACCATTCACTAAGCTTTCACAATATCTCATTCTTCATCAATCCATACTCCATCCCTCCTTACAGAAGACAATCAGAACAAAAACAGACCAAAACAGAGCAAAACAGAACAAAACAGAAGGTATACAGAACCAATCAGAACCTATCAGAACATCACAGAACCATCAACAAACATCATGATCTTCCAAAACACAATCAATATCATCCAAAACACTCTCAAACCACTTCCTAATCAATCAATCATCCCTTAAAATCAACCATTCAGCTCTCAAAAACAACAAAAATCAGCCAAAAAACAAGTCATTTCAACACTCAACATATCCCCACACTTAATAAGGAAGCGTCCTCGCGACCCAGGAAAAAGGTAATACAAGTTCATTTAAAAGCTTCACTTTGATCTTCAATATCTTCATACAAAGAATCCATCCACCACGACCCCATCTTATAACCTGTTTCTGATATAAAAATACAAAGAAAGGAAAACCCTTTTTACAGTAACACCTCTTATCAAACTAAAAATCACCACAAATTTGTAAAGGATATAAGAGTTTGATTCTTCTTCTTCTGCATCAGCTTCAACTCTCCAACCACGACCCCAACTCGACAAATCTCCAAAACATAGCTCGTACACAAGATCCAATAGGAAACCACCACGTTCGTTTGACATACATGATCTCACAACACAAACACTAATACACAACACAACCATCTGAATGACTTCTTCAAAAAGAAGAGTTTGGCATTAAAAAGCTTGCACCATACATTGGAAAGGTATCAATGAAGATGATCCCTCTTAAAAGATTGATGTTGTCTGAATCGATCCATAGATAAGGATTCATCTACAAAGTTTTTAGGAGGATTTTGGAAAAATTGGAGACAACACATCCTTTCCAACAGGACTAGGTATCTGCTAGGCAAACAGAGGGCATGAAAATACAGTATCTCCAGCTGTTGAGAATCAATGCTAACATTGACATTCATGCACAACTTTGGGATAGGCTTTGAATCAGTATGGGAGTGCCTATGCATATACGCCAGATACCAAGCAAAGTGAGCAGTTAATCGCACTGAGGGATCTGCAGACTGTGAATATTGTTGGGCAAAATGAACATAGTTTTGATATGCTTGACTTGAAACTGTCCATTCCCCTGGAATTACTGGCCAATTAATCTGCGGTCCTGTAAGGCAATCTTCCGAACTCCATCCCCTTCTTCTGGAAATCTGATTATCAAAACCAGCACAGTCACTAACCAACTGAGGTGGTTGAGATATGGAAGTGCTAGGAGAGGGTAATGGAATAAGGGAAAGTGGATGTAGGGAAGGATAAGAAAAATCATAAAAGGAAGAAAATGTTAAAGAAGGAGTGGCAGAAATTTGTAAGGAATCACTAAGGAAAGGTGTTAATTGATAAATAGGAAATGTGGAGGGTACATTTATGAGGGGTGAAGGACAGGGTGGAGAAGGGGAAAATACCCTATCCTCAATAAAGGAACAGTAAGTGAAAATAGGAATTTGAGGAGAAGATGAAGGTTGGAAAAGAAGTGGTAAAATTACTGTGGAATGAGTTTGACAAAGGGAAAAATATATAGCATAGCGGTGAGCCAATTGTTGGTAATAAAGGAGGGTAGGAACAGAAGGTCCCAAAAGAGATCGTCTCTGATAGGCATCAAAGAAAGTAGCATCAAACGGATTATGTTTGGAAAGATAGGTTAAGAGATCCATCCTCAGTTGGTTAGTACTCTGTACAAAGGTAGGAGCTGTGTTTTGTCTTTGATTTAGGACCACTGACTCAATCATAGGATGCCACGAATTATCCTGACAATCAGCCACTTTGGAGGAATAACTATGAAACATATCAGCTATGCGCAACTCCAAATGATTGACATAGAGAACAGCCTGTAAAACCACATCCCCCACATACCATGCCATATCTACTTCATCTGGAATTAACAAATCTCCTCGGAGATACATGTATGACATCAACATGGTGTCTGGCGTGACAGAATCTTCAAAGACCATTCTAACTACCTCTGTCAACAACTCAGCAGACCAAGCCCCACTCCAGCCATCCTCTGGAAAAGGTAAATCCATCGTGGAAAGCTTCATATAGAAGACCAGCTTCTGTAAATGGTAGTGGACAAAGAAAGAATGGTCTGGTAAGACATAGTCCTGAAACTGTTCAAAGGTAGACCATAACAAGTCCATTCTGGACTGCAATCTTTCCACTTTGTCTTGGAATAAAGGGCACAAAGTAGCCTGTCTCTGTAAGGCAGCTAAGTCCTGCTGTGAAAGAGAAGGAATTAATGGAACAGGAGGGCTTGGAGGAACAGAGCGGGACTTTGCAAGCTGATCCTGCAACTGTTGGATTTGGGAGGCTTGGTTGGCCACTGTGTCATTAGCCCTCTGTAAAGCTGAAAGCTTGTCATCTAATTGAACTTGGAATTCTTTCGCTTCACTGGACATCCTCTCCTTCTCTGCTGAAAGGCTAGTAACCTGTGACTGAGCCTCGAATAACTGGGTTTTTAATGAAGAAAGCTCATCACTCTGAGTGGCAACCAGTTGGGTTTGCTGTTCCATTTGCTTAAATAGATCTGCTAGGGTATCCTTAGCAGAAGCTAATTCAGATGTTGCTTTATGCAACTGGTCTTTGGACTGCATGAGCTCCTCATAGAAAGATGCGTACAGCTGTTGAACACAGGCTGTCACGGACAACTCAATGGAACTTTGAATATCCTTGCAGAGGAAAGGAATGGCATCTCCTGAAACGAGACTATTTAAGGAAGGAACTGAGATCTCCAAGGATCCTTCTCTATGTGCCCTGAATAGGTTATTGCAAGTGAGAAACTCAGGGAGGTCACTGCCAGAAGTAGCAGGGATAGGCACTGAGGGAAGTACAGCAGGGGCTTTGTCCGCTACCCTCTTCAAGCGTTTGCGCTGTATGACCAGGGGAGGCGGAGAATCATCATCCTCAATGTCAATAGGTGCTGACTCTTCTGAAGGTGGAGGAGGAGGTACTGGATCTGATGGAGGAGGTGGAGGCACAGTCTTCTGTAAACCTGAATAGGTCAAGAAGGCAGACAAATAGGATCCATAGGTAACATTGGTAACATTACCCCTCGTGACTTTAACGAAATGCTGATCCATCTTAGTAAGGAGGTATGTGCTCCAATCAATGGCAACTCCTTTTAGCACCATCCTGGAAGCTGTGAAAAGCTCTTTGGACAAATAGTGGGATGGCGTTTTGGCAGGCATGAACCTGTCCTGAAGGAACTGGCACATCGTCTTCCAGACGGGATCAGTAATCATAGAAAACGAAACTCCTGAAGAGTTTATCACTTTCTTAATATCAAGGACTTCCCTTGTCTGCTTCTGCAACAGTTTGAGAATCTCTTCATTAGAGAAGAGCTGTCGAGTGGTCACAAAAGGTTCTCCTTTGGAGGGTAAGGACAAAGCCTTCCCTAAGCCGCGAGATGTCAATGTCATAGACATGCCTTGGACTACTCCTGTCTTCTTGCTATAAGAGGCCAGGAACTCATCACAGACGGACGGATCCTCTGGAAGTAATGGAAAAGGAGTGGCCACAAAAGCAGCAAGTCCTGCCTTCGTGAGGGGCTCAAAAGTAAGTAGGGACGAGTAATCCCTACTAACTAGTGGAACGTATTGAATAGGGGGAGGAGCATGAGAAGGCGCCATTCAGATGGTTACACACACACCACAAACACAGACAATCAAGGTGAATGCCTGCAAAGCAACAGACAAAAACCAAGGATAAGAGGATTACCAAATAAAACGTGACACGACCTACTAACCCCAAGCAAACCACATCCTAGAAAAAATTTGACATGACCTCGAGACAAATGCGACCGAAAGCTTCATGCGATGCATCAAACAAACACCCTGAACCCCGTATCAGGCAACAAAAGAAAAAACTACATACCGTACCCGTAACCGTAACTAAGGCATGAAATCAAAACCATACCATATCCGACACATATCAATACGACAACTGTGATAGAACCAAGACTGGACCATCGAAAACATCACTAAGAACTGCGTATACCCAGCCCACGAAACGCTTCATTGAAAAGGGAAGTAAGTGCAGTGAGGGGGAATTAATTTAATGAAGGGTTGATTTTAGCCAATTATTAAAAATGGGTGAAGTTTTATTAGGTGATAAACCTTAATAAGAAAACGGCGGTTCCTTGTTATAAATTAGTTACCAATTATTAGGGTAAACCGTGCAGTTATACGAGTCCCGGACTTCGATTCCCGACTGGGTCTCTAAATGCAATTCATTGATTATAATTAAAGTGATGTGGAGCGCTTTTTTGCCAGCGCGTGCTCATGTGACGGCTGGTTTTTTTTGTAATTAAAATTTTAGAGTGCCTCTTTAGCGCACGTAGCGCGTGCGAAGTGAACGGCTGGTTTATTTTAATTAAAAAAAATGTGTGTTTAGCGCGAATGCGCGTGGAAACGATGGGTGGATTAAAGGGTTTATTTTAACAATTAATTGTGATTAAAGGGGAAAAATAAATAAATAAATAACAGAAAATAAATACCTGGCAGGGTGTGTATGAAATGCAGGAATGCGCACGAAAGAGTCCCAGGAAAGGAAAAGCAAAAAGCACTGATGAAACAACAAATAACACCTTAGCAGATGTGTTAATTTGATTTATGTTGGTTTTTTTATTTTGATTTATTTAATTGTATGTTTAGTTGTAATTTGTTATCTTTTTGAATAAATGGAAAATGAGCAAGGGAGGTGAGGGAAATTTTTTAGAATGTTGTTAGAATTTTTGACAAATTTTTACCATTTTTAAATGATTTTTCCTATTGTTTTTGGCAATTTATGGGTAATTTTAGGAAAGATGGATTTTTCTAAAATTATAGGAAAGGCAATTCCTAGCAGACAAAGGTCCAAAAATTAACAAAAGACAGAAGGAATTTTTAGAAATTTATTTGAAATTTTTTTATGAAAAAATGAATGTTGTGATTAAGTAAATCACATTAATCACATAAATCACATAAGTCACAAGTCACTTAAGGCACTTAAGTCAGTTAAGTCAGGTTAAGCATGTTAGTCAGGGAAATCTACCTAGGTTAGTTAAGTCTAACTAAGTTAGTTAAGTCTAAAGTCTAACTAAGTTAGCTAAGTCTAAAGTCTAACTAAGTTAGCTAAGTCAGGTTTTAACTTAGTTAGTTAGGTTAGATTTTAACTAAGTTAGTTGAGGTAGGTTAGTGACCTGAGGAGGAGGTGGAGGTTGGAGGTGGAGGTGAGGGGAGGTGGAGGTGAGTGGAGCCGGCGGTCGTGGCGGCGAGGTGGCAGAGATCGCGCGGCGGCGGCGACCAGGCGGCGAAGGCGGCGGTTCGCAGGCGTGGGCGGGCGGTCGGCGGCGCGGCGTGTCCAGGCGAGGACGGCGACGATTCGCAGGCGTGGGCGGGCGGTCGGCGGCGCGGCGTGTCCAGGCGAGGACGGCGACGACCAGGCGGCGAGGGCGGCGGTTCGCAGGCGTGGGCGGGCGGTCGGCGGCGCGGCGTGTCCAGGCGAGGACGGCGACGATTCGCAGGCGTGGGCGGGCGGTCGGCGGCGCGGCGTGTCCAGGCGAGGACGGCGACGACCAGGCGGCGAGGGCGGCGAGGGCAGAGGCTGGCGTGGGCGGGCGCAAGCGGAAGGGGCGGGCGTTGCAGGTGTAGCTGACGTGGGCGAGGCGGGCACCACGATAGGGCAGGAGGGGCGGCAGGGCTCCGTGGAGGAGGGAGGAGGAGAAGAGCAGGGCGCTGTGGAGGAGGGAGGGAGGAGAAGAGAGTGTCAGGAGGGGAATAAGGAAGGGAGGAGGAGGTCGTGGAGGGGGGAGGAGAAGGAGGGGAGGGAAAGGAGAGAGGAGAAGAAAGGAAGGAGAGGGAAGGAGCAGAAGGGAAGGAGAGGAGGTGGAGATGGAGGGAG
Organism: Lygodium microphyllum; assembly: GCF_053477565.2. Taxonomy (NCBI): domain Eukaryota; kingdom Viridiplantae; phylum Streptophyta; class Polypodiopsida; order Schizaeales; family Lygodiaceae; genus Lygodium; species Lygodium microphyllum. Next base: position 70,067,528 of record NC_141161.1, read on the forward strand.
AATAGGGAGGAAGGAGAGGAGGAGATGGAGGTGGACGCACAGTGAGAGAGAGAGAGAAAGAGAGAGAAAAGAAAGAAAGGTACGCAGAGAGAGAGAGAGAGAGAAAGAGAGAGACGGTTGAGGCGGGAGAGGAGTTGGTTGTGTTGTTTTTTTTTTTTTTAAATTTAAAACAAAAATAAAAAGAAAATAAAGAATAAGAATAATAAAAATAAAATGGGTGGGCGGGCAGGAGAGAGTGGGCAGGGGCTAGGGAGGATGGGCGGGGTCAAGAGGGGACGGATCCCCGTCCCGCGCACGTGCGCGGGGCGAGGTAAAAAAATTTGCCGTGACGGGATTGAAATGACGCGGGGATGACGGTACGGGGTACACGGACACGACCGGGGCGCGTGGAGACGCGTTAAATCGAAAACGGGCGCGTTCACGCGCAAAACGGGCGCGAGAAAAAAACGGAAAAATAAAGAAAAATTAATAATTCCCAATCCAGATGTCAAACCGAAATATCGTAAAAACGAAAAGTGGGCAGGACGACAGGAGGGAAACAGGGAAAATACGGAACGGGGGTTCCGGGAGGGGTAAAGGGCGTTCACGTGCAAAAAACACAAAAAAACGAACCAAAAACGCAATTTAAAAATTAATATCGAAAGATCCGTGCATCGGAATGAGGTGCAGAAAAAAGGAAAACTGGGCAAAAAGATGTGCCCGACAATCTTATCATATCAAAACATAATTCTGACTGAAATAAGAGGCGTTCACATGGGGAAAACCCAAAAAACAAACCCGAAAATGGGATCGGAAATTAATATCGGACGAACCGTTTACCGGAATGACATGCAATAAGAAGGAAAAATGTCCGCAGGAAGGAGTGGCACAGGGGGATCACGTTAAAACGTCGTTCCGGCGGAAATAGGAGGGGTTCACATGTGAAAAACTCCAAAAATAACTCCCGAAAAGTCAGTTAAAAATGAATAAGTAAAAATTCGAAAGTCGAAAAAGGGTGGAGGAAAAAGGAAAAAGGTAGGGGAAGGCACAGGGGACATGGTTGTCAAATCAAATTGGAATTCCGATGCAAATAGGGCAGGTTCACATGGAAAAATGTCAAAAATACGCACGAAAAAGTCGCGAAAAGCCGGAAAATTAATAACGGACAAACCGTGTATCAGACTGATGCGGAATAAAAAGGAAAAATGTCAGGGGAAAAGCTGTGGTCAGGGCTATGATGTCAGATCATGGTTTCGAAGCAAGAAAAGGGCGTTCACATGCAAAACCGTCTAAATTGCGTAAAATGCTTCAAAAATTAATAACTCAAAAACCGTGCACCGGAACAGGGGTAGGTAAAAAGGAAAAATGGACCGTTCAATGGGAGGAACAGGGCTATAAGGTTGGATTTGGACTTTGGTGAACGTAGGATGCATTCACAGGGCAGGACCGCAAAATCAGGGAATGAAGGAAAACTGCAAAGGAACAGCCCCAAGGGTGGGTGGAAAGGGACCCCAGGAGGGTAAAAGCAAGTCATGGTATACATGCATGAGCAAGATAAGGCATATGTAGATGAGTATGCAATGTAGACGCGCAGGGACGCGTCCCCACACTTAAGACCTTAACGGATAGGGTTAACCGAGCATTAGGGACCCAGGACCATGCCACAGACCATCCACTAACTTCCCCACACTTAAAACATGAACATCACTAAGAAACGGAAGTTGTAGGGTTAGAAAAACTTGGCCCGTTTCGTCAAGAATCAAGGTTGAGTGTCAACGGCACGTCCAGTGTGGTTGTCGGCGCTGGAGGGACCAAGGCATCTTCACAGCGCACACGTCCGTCATGGCAGGGACCATACAGCAGCACCCAGGGAGGTAGCTAATGGAAGGAATCGCAGGAAATTCGTCGATGATGAGGGATATTGCACTCAACTCCCAGTCACTCAATTTGGAATGAAGGAACAGTCACTCGCCCCATGACTAATATCACTCGAGAAAGAATGATTAAAACCCGTAACTCATACCCGGTTGAGGAATCAACAAGGGGCGAATGGTGTAGAAGGAGTATGCCAGGGTGCACAGTTGATGGTGCATTAGTGCGTCCAACCCGGCTAGCATAGGTGCAAGGAGGAAGGCAAGGGAGCCTTACAGTGCCGTGTACAGAACAGGGTGATGTGTCTTGTGTTGATGGTAAAGACCCATCCCGTGGGTGCATAGGGAAACGGGAACATACCTGACTCCAAGTGTCGTAACGTCCCTCAATCTCACCTCTCGGTAAATGATTGAAGAAACTCCAGTCACACTCAACCCACCCTCTGTCTCACTCTCTGTTAATAGGTACAGGAGGGCAGCCTTTTCCTGAAACCCATTGATGTAATCCTCACAGTCACTTGTGCAAAAGTGTATGCCTTGTGCGCATTTGATGGTGCAATTGTGCATCCCGCCCTGTGTCGGCATACGGTGCGAGAAGGAAGGCCAGGGAGCCTTATGGTGCAGTGCACAGAACAAATTGTGCTTTGTGCATTGAGAGGCCCATCCCGTGGGGGCAACACTTCATTCACACTTCTCACCTCGCATTTGATTTGAAGGGAAAAGACTGGTCTCTCGCCCCACCCTCTGTCTCACGCTCTGTTGATAGTTACAGGAGGGCAGCCCATACTCACTTCCCCATCCGGTTAGGATGAAAGCTCACATCACTCGATTGTTTGTCGATGAAGATCGCGTCATCAGTTGTTGAAGAGGCGTACCCAGGGAGGTAGCCATCAAATCGAACATTGTGTTGAATAGGACATGTCATCTGCTAGAGGACAGTTAGTTACTTTGCAAAGAGACCCATGACACAGCGTACCAAGGGAGGCAGCTTCGGAATTGGATCCGAGGGATATCAATCAATGAATCCACTTTCTGGACTGCTGGGTGTTACCACCTTTTCCACAGCCAGCTTCCCGCCCAAGGGTGTTTATCACCTTTTCTTGGAACGAGGCCTGCTATGACAGGGAATTGTTTCCTTTTCTCTCATAACAGATTTGTTTTGGTTTTTTTTTTCTCTTTTGTTTCTTCTTTGTTTTTTTTTTTTTTCTTTCTTTCTTTTCCTTATTTTCCCCTATTCCCGAGGGTGTTTCCACCTTTTCTCGAAGAATAGGTCGTCATGACAGGGACCTAAATCCTTTTCTCCCATGACCGATATATTTTGTTTGGTTTTTTTTTTTCAAATTGAACAAGGGAATGGTAGAAAGACCATGTGTCAGAACCCACCTCGCCACTGTCGCTGGTGGAAAATAGAAGATAAGAGATCAAGGCTGAAAGGAGGTTTTGAGGGAACAGAGGGTTGCATCCACTTCAGCAGGAGTGATTGAAGAACGGCTATCAGAAGTAGCATCATAAGAAGTACAGTGCCGCGCCAACGAGGGAAAAGATCCAGTGTCCGTAATTGTCAAGATCCCCAAGGAGGAAAGTACTTCTTCAGGCGATAACCATTGATCAAAAAGGGATCATCAGAGGCATCCAGGGTCTGTATTTGGACAGAGCCATTAGGGTTGACTGCAAGTACCTTATAGGGGCCCATCCATCGCTGTTGGAGCTTGCCAGGAAACTTGCCAAATCGTGAATCATAGGCTAGGACCAAATCACCTTCTTTGAACTCCTTGTGCTTGATGAAGCTGTCATGGTAAGCCTTGCGTCGAGCTTGCGTGGCTTCCATGCACTGTAGAGCCATCCTACGAATTTCGTCCAAACATTCCAAGTGCAGGAGACGGCGTTGCAGTGAATCGTCATCCCCCAACCGCTCTTTGATCGCCACTCTCAAAGAGGGTAGTTCCAGTTCAACAGGAAAAACAGCTTCTGTACCATACACCAACTGGAAAGGTGTTTGTCCTGTTGCTGCTTTATGGGAGGTTCTGTACGCCCAGAGGGCCTCTGTAAGTCGATCGTCCCAATCACGACGATGTGCGGCAATCGTTCTTGTCAGAATCGAGCAGAGGATGCGATTGGTGACTTCGACTTGGCCGTTGGCTCTAGGGTAATAAGGAGTGGACTTGCGATGGCGGATCTTATACAACTCTGTCAACTCTTCCATGACTTTGTTGAGGAAATGAGTGCCTCTGTCACTTACCAGCTCTAAGGGACTGCCAAACCGGGTGATGATATTCTCATACATGAACAGGGCCACGCTGTTACCATCGTCCCGCTTGAGGGCTTTAGCTTCACACCACTTTGTGACATAATCCGTACATACGAGGATGTATCTGTTCTGTTTCCTTCTGGTGGGAGGATCGATCGGACCTACGAAGTCAATGCCCCACTTCTCAAACGGCTTCAACGGAAGGATAGGTTGCAATGGCATGGCACTTGTCTTCGTGGGTTTCCCCATTCTTTGACAAGCATCACATCTTTTACAGTAATCATAGGCATCCTTATGAATGGTAGGCCACCAATATCCCGCTAGCAGAGCCTTCCTGGCCGTAGCTTCTCCTGCAAAGTGACCTCCACATGGCTCGTCGTGGCAAGCCTTCAGAACAATCCCAATCTCTTCTCCTGCAACACATCTTCTGAGTACTTCATCTTTGCCTTTCTTGTACAGTGCACCACCTAGCAGGGTGTATGGGGCTGATTCTAGCATGAGCTTCTTCCTTTCCCGACTAGAAATATCAGGAGGGTATTGTTGGGTTGCCAGCAGATTGGCAATGTCTGCATACCAGGGAGTTACAGTTTCTACCAAGAATAGGGAAGCATCAGGGAGGTCCGGATCATCTCGTTCCTCGTCTGCAGTTTGTGGGATACGCGACAGATGATCAGCCAGAACATGGGAACGACCAGGCTTAGTAATCACCTCAAAGTCAAACTCCTGGAATAAAAGGAGCCACCTCATCAATCGTCCTTTCACATCTGCTTTGTTCATCAAGAAGGACAGGGCCTCATGATCCACATAAAATTTAAAGTGGGTAGATAGGAGGTAATGGCGAAACTTTTCCAGGGCAAACACCATTGCCAAGCACTCCAGCTCGGTCACTGTATAGTTCCGTTCCCTATCAGTGACTTTTCGGCTTGCATAATAGATCGGTTGATCCAGCTTCGAGGAGCCCTTTTGGCAGAGGACAGCACCTAAGCCTTCAATTGATGCATCAGTGTGTACATGGAACTCTTTCGTCCAATCAGGAGGTTGCAGAATGGGTGCCTCTATCAGACACTGCTTTAGAGTGTGGAAGGCTTTGTCACATTCTTCTGTCCAAGTAAACTCTGCATCTTTCCTCAGAAGCTTGTGCAAGGAAGTTGCCTTTGTCGCAAAATGGGCTATGAACCTTCTGTAGTAACCCACATGGCCTAGGAATCCCCTCAACTGTTTGAGGTTGGTGGGTGCTTGCAGAGCTGAGATCTTTTCGATCTTTGCAGGGTCTGTTGATATCCCTTGTGCTGAGACAATGTGGCCCAACAGAACTCCAGAAGAGACCCCAAAGATGCATTTGTCGGGGTTGAGGGAAATCCCATACTCCCGGCATCGGTCAAAGCATTGTTCCAAATGTCCCCAATGTTCACTGATCAAACTATAGACACAGAAGTCATCCAAATATACCTCAATAAAGTCGTGCAGATGATTTTGAAATGCAGCCATCATGACTCGTTGGAAAGTAGCAGGGGCATTGCAGAGCCCAAATGGCATCACTCGGTAAGCGTAGGTCCCCCATTCTGTAGTGAAGGTTGTTTTGGACTGGTCTTCTTCTGCGATCTGGACTTGATTGTATCCACTGAATCCATCCAGAAGGGAATAAAGCTCATGTCCTGCCACTGTGTCCAACAGTTGGTCTGTGAAAGGGATAGGAAAGTGATCCTTCTTTGTCTTGGAATTAAGCTTTCGGAAATCCACACATATTCGCAATTTGCCATTCTTCTTGGGTACAACCACGATGGGTGAAACCCATTCACTGTTTGCCACTGGATAGATGAACTCGGCTTCTAGAAGCTTCAGCAGCTCCGCTTTCACCAATGTGGAATAATTCGGGTTCATTCGCCTCTGTCGTTGCCGTACTGGCTTGGCATCAGGCTCCAAGTCAATATGATGTTGACATATTGTGGGATCAATCCCCTTTAGGTCTTTGTAAGACCATGCAAACACGTCCAAATTTTCTTTCAACAAGTTGTACAAAGTTGACAACTCCTCTTCTGGGAGACTGCTACCCACCTTCAAGTGGCGTTCAGTACCTTCTGCATCCACAAAGGTTAACTGCCTTTCACCTTCTACTTCACGGATGAAGGTCCCGCGGACTGCTTCTGGGTAGAGATCCGACTCCTTCAAGGGAGTGGTATCCTCTTCGGATGTCCCACTAGAACTCACTTCTTCTTTTGGTGGAGACTTAGGTTGCTCCTGAAAACGTTGGAATGGGATTAGGGCTGTTTCGGGTTTGGTTTCAAGATTAATCACCTCATGGCTTGAAGACTCATCTTCTGAAGATGACACATCCAGGAACGTCACATAACAGGGACCCTCTGATGCTTGTTGGGTTTGTGGAATTGGTGCTTGTTGGCACGGTGCATCATCATCATCTTTCTTCGGCAAGGATGGGTTAGGACGGCATGAGCCACTGCTGAAAGACGGCTTGCTCTTCTTAATCCATTTCTTATAATGGTTTTGCATATGAGAAGATCCATTTACCAGACCAAATGGTACCATTGCCATTCTGTCCCATAGCATGAGCTCATCGGCTTCTGATACTTCTGGACCTTCTTCTTCAATTGTATCCTCTTCAGGTGGGATAGATTCTTCCATTTCACTTTCATAATCCTCTTCGTCCATATCATACTCATCCTCTTCTGTCTCTGTCTCTGTCTCTGCTTCTGCTTCTGGTTCTGCTTCTGCTCCTGTTGATGCTTCTGCTTCTGTTGATGCTTCTGCTTCTGTCTCTGTTGATGCTTCTGCTTCTGTCTCTGTTGATGCTTCTGCTTCTGTCTCTGTTGATGCTTCTGCTTCTGTAGGAGCTCTGTAACAGAAGAACAGATTCTCTGGTTCCTCTCCTGCCTCTGTCTCTGGCTCTGCTGTGGCCATATAACAGGGAGAGCAGTACATCCATGCCTCTATCTCACTATCAGAAGTGATTTCAGAAAGCATTCCTGGTTCAGGCAGGAAGTATTCACCCATTGATAATGGCGTTGCATCTTTTGGAAGTCGGCTTACTGTATCCACTGTTAAGGAATGTGCCACTGTTTTCTTAGGAAGGATCTGTTTGACAGCATCTTCCTCTGCTGACGTTCCATCTGTAGCCTCGTTAGGGGAGTCAGAAGATAATTCCAAGGAGGTGGATCCATGTCCTTTTTGAGAACCATACAGTTTCAGCACCACTTTGTGGGGTCCTCTGCCCAAGGTCAAAGTGCCTTTGAACCAATCCGTCCTTGCTCGGGCTTCAAAAAGCCATGGTCTACCCAGTAACAGAGGATAGGATGTACCATAAGAGTTTGGCTTCACCACCAAATAGGTCAGCCAATAATCTTTTCCAGCCACTGTAGTCTTCACATATGGAAGAATGCCCAAAGGCTTGATTCTACTCTGATCCGCCAATCTGATGAGCCATTGGGTTGGTTGCACACCTTGTAAGCCTAGATCCTTCATCGTCACATCCGTCATAATGTTTACTGATGAACCTCCATCAATCAGTGCATTTGCAATGAAGCAGCCTTCTATCCACACGCCAGTCTCTGGGGTACCCGGATCTAAAAAAGCATTAGCCACATCCACTTCTTTGACAGGCTCTGGAGCCTTGTTGGACTTTGTCACTGTTGAGGGAGCAATCCTTAAACCACGTCTTTTCGTCAGTATACTTTTGAACCTTTTTCGGCAACTGGGAGACAACAACAATAATTGTCGGAATGTGAGGTTTGGTCTGAAGGTATCTAGATCTCTGACCAGATCGTATTCCTTAACAGGATCCACTGGCTTTTCTAATCGGTTAGGGAATGGGGCAACACCCATTTTCATTTTCCCTCTTTCTTCCAACAGAGGAATTACAGGAACTTCTTCTGCCACTTCTGACACTTCCTCCTCTTCTGCCTCCTGGACCTCTGGTCCTGTCTCTGTAACTGTCTCTGTAACTCTCTGTGGCACTGTAGGGCTCTGTACGGCACTGTTAGGCTCTGTTCTGTTCTGTTCTTCTGGTGGAAGATTAAACTTCACTGTTCTGGCAGGAGGATTATTTTCTTTCTGGATAGGTGGTTCCTTCTGCTTTGCACGCGTGATGGCAGCAACTTCCAATTCCACCAAATTGGAGGTAGGCTCTTGGGCCTTGGCTGGACTATCAGTAGCACTGTTTTTCACTGGGGCTGGGCTTGGACAGTCTTTTGCAGTGTGGCCTTCTCCTTTGCATCGACTGCATAAGGGCTTGTAATCCACTGACCTTCGAGGATTTGGACAATTTGGTGAGATGTGTCCCTTTTCTCCGCATCTGTAACACTCGACTTCTAATCTCTGACCACCGCCAGACTGTCTTCCTCTGTAACTTTGAGAAGGAAATCTTCTGGGTCCGAAATTAGGACCAAACTCTCTAGGCTTGGGTCCAATATCTTGTGTTGTCATTTTGGATTCCAGCAAGTTAAATCTTGCGTCTTCTTCCTTTCTTCTCCTATCATGCATCTCCTTCAGAGAGCAAATGTCCTCTGTATGGTTCTTCCGCAAACAGTAGGAACAGAAGGCTCCAGGGATAGTTGGTTTCCGTGTACATTCAGTGGCTAAATGGCCTGCTTGATGACACTTACCACACCAAGTATTTGACCGCATCACATCTCTTCCTGCTCCTGCAACGTTGGATATGCTCGCTGTGTTCACTTTCAGCGTCTGTAGTTGCTCTGTAATCACATCCATCAACTCTTTTTTTATGTTTGCAACTGAGTTGGATAAATAATCCTTCAAGCTTTCTCCTCCAGACGTACTGGTAGGAGGGTTTTGAGGAGTCTCTGTAATCACTGCATAAACGGGTTGGGCTGGTACAGAGGGGTCTCTGTTCTGGTTCTGACTCAGAGCTCCTGTTTGAACTGTTGGCTGTTGACTCCAGTTGGTAGGGTTCCACTGTTGCTGCTGATTTGGCATTGAGGAAATTGGTTGAGACCATGGTTGTTGTGGTGGAACCACCATTTGAGGCATGGATTGTGGCCACTGAGGATTTGGTGCACTGTACTGTGATACCGAGGGCATCTGTTGGTAGGGATAGGGAACAGTCCCTGGGACTGCATTTGGTGGGTACATCATTCCTGGCACCAGAGGAGGTAGGACTCCTCTTCCTGTATTCATTGCTAATCTAGCTTCCACTTCATCGTACAGTCTTGCACCTTCTGTTGCAGCTTGCAGGGTGGCTGGTCTTTGTAGCTCCACAAACTTACGAACTTCTGGTTGTAATCCTCTGAGAAACACTCCCTTCTGAATGCCATCATCTAGATTATGGTTAGTCCATCTCTTCAGGATGGATTCCATTCGTGAGACATAGGCTTCTACTCTTTCTCCAGAGGACTGACTTAGGTTCATGAATTCCTCTCTCATCCGCTCTTCAAAACCTTCACGCCTGAATTTAGTGAGGAAGGCCAACTTCAGGTCATCCCATGTGCCAAAAGTTCCTGCTGCTTGTCTCTCATACCACTGAAACGCCGCGCCCTTGAAAGTGGCGGGGAATATTGCCAACCAATGCTCAGGGGTTCTGGCATTGTTAGCCACACATGCTACCATAAACTCTGCTACATGAAGATCGGGGTCTTCATTGTACTCTCCCTTAAAAACTGGCAATGGGACTACATTCGCTGGTCTGTCATCAATATTTCCAGGACGGATCTGGCTTGGAAGTGGACCTCCAGCAGGAGGAGGAAGGGCTTGATGTGCCATTGGGACTTCTGTAAAGAGTTCCGCAAGGGCATCAAAGGCGGCTTCTGCTGCGAGCTCGCTCTCGGCTCTGATTCTTGCTTTCTCTCTTCTCACGTACCTCTGGACTCGTTCTAACGCTTGCCTTTTTATTGCGTCATTCATCAGGGGGTTGACTCCACTATGTTGTTAGTGCTCCACAGAGGGTTAACAGAAGGCTTCAGTCTCTGGAGGACTCTCTTGCCAACATTTCTTCTACTTCTTTCTTTTCAACGTCCCTAAATTCTGCTTTCATGCCACTGCACAGAGGAAGGTATTCGGTTCTGAAGGTGTCATAATGCATACGTCTGAGCATTGTGGTGGTGCCATCATCATAGTAATGCCAGCTTCTGATGGTTTCAATAGTGTATGTTGTGAAAAACACTCTGTCTACCAACTTCCAGTGGGTTGCTAATTGGACAAACAGAAGATTATCAGTACACCAAGCATCCCATGTATCTTGCTGTTGAGCATCCACAAACAAATTCCAACTCTTTTCCTTCTTGGCCCTGTGAACCTCTACAGACCAAGACTCCTGAAGCTTCTTCACAATCTCCCACTTGATGTTGTCTGGAAACTTCTCAATGAATGCCAAATCTTCCATGGATGTTCATTCTCTCTGTTTCTGCTCTTCAGTTTGTTCCCAAACAGTTTGCCACCAAGATGCAAGTTTCTGCTGCTTCAACAGGAAGAGGAAACTGTCCACCACATAGAGCATGCATCATGATGGTGATGTGTTTCCGCCATTGTGGGATGAACTTCTTATGGAAAGTGGCTTTTATTATGAGAAATTCCAACTCTTCAGTGGAAGAAGGAATTTTACAAACATCCATTGAATTCTTCTCTTCTTGGCAATGCCAATTCCTTCATTTTCAGCCTCTTTTGGTGCTTGTTGATGGCAAGTTTCCCCGGCTGCGCACCAAATACATGGAGCCCCGAGAGGAACACCAAGGAAAAGGGAATTCCCTTGCAAGAAAATCTATCTTGTAACATCAACAAGCTTGTTTATCATATTTCATATGATCACAATGAAGAAAAGAACACCAGGCTCAACAAATCTTCATGCAGCATCATGTAGACCTCCCACGGATTTTAATAGAATCAACCATATTCTTCAACATCCTCATAAAATCCATCAATATCACAAAGAAAACAAAGAAGTACACCATCTTAGAATGGAAATACATCACATAGTATTCATCTTCAATATCTTCATAGTCTTCTCTCTCAATCTCTCATATACAATCACTCTGTTTCAATAGAATTGGCTATCTCTGACTCTCTCTCACTCACTCCATCAATAATACATCATATCCTCACTACAATCTCTCAAAAATTACTCTCAATAATCACTCTTAGGTCGTGGATACCCCTCCCAAGAGGTATGTCTGATATGAAGGGTCACCAGAGCCACTACAGTGTCTCTTCACAGCTCACTACTGTCACTTCACTCTAGTCTTCTCTTGAGTCTTCAACAGCTACTTCTTCCACTTCCTCAGCTCTTTTGCACTTGTATTCACCTCTTTCCAAGGCTAGAAAACTTTCCCAAAATCACACATACATTCCACAGAACACTTACAGAACAGTCTACAGAACAGTTCCAGAACAGTTACAGTACAGAAACAGAACAGAAACAGAAGCTCTACAGAAGACCTACAGAAGGTTACAGAAGGTCATCAAAACTACATAACTCACTCTCAAACCATTCAAAACTCTCACAAACCATTCACTAAGCTTTCACAATATCTCATTCTTCATCAATCCATACTCCATCCCTCCTTACAGAAGACAATCAGAACAAAAACAGACCAAAACAGAGCAAAACAGAACAAAACAGAAGGTATACAGAACCAATCAGAACCTATCAGAACATCACAGAACCATCAACAAACATCATGATCTTCCAAAACACAATCAATATCATCCAAAACACTCTCAAACCACTTCCTAATCAATCAATCATCCCTTAAAATCAACCATTCAGCTCTCAAAAACAACAAAAATCAGCCAAAAAACAAGTCATTTCAACACTCAACACAAACACATCCAAATTTTCTTTCAACAAGTTGCACAAAGTTAACAACTCCTCTTCTGGGAGACTGCTACCCACCTTCAAGTGGCGTTCAGTGCCTTCTGAATCCACAAAGGTTAACTGCCTTTCACCTTCTACTTCACGGATGAAGGTCCCGCGGACTGCTTCTGGATACAGATCCGACTCCTTCAAGGGAGTGATATCCTCTTCTGATGTCCCATTAGAACCCACTTCTTCTTTTGGTGTAGACTTAGGTTGCTCCTTAAGATGTTGAAATGGAATTAGAGCCATTCCGGGTTTGGTTTCAAAGTTAATTACCTCTTGGCTTGAAGACTCATCTTCTGATGATACATCCAGGAATGTCACATAACAGGAACCCTCTGGTGCTTGTTGGGTTAGTTGGATTGGTGCTTGTTGGCAGGGTGCATCATCATCATCTTTCTTTGGCAAAGATAGGTTAGGACGGCAGGAGCCACACTTAAAAGACGGCTTGCTCTTCTTAATCCAATTCTTATAAAGGTTTTGCATATGAGATGATCCATTTACCAGACCAAATGGTACCATTGCCATTCTGTCCCATAGCATGAGCTCGTCGGCTTCTGATGCTTCTGGAACTTCTTCTTCAAATGTATCCTCTTCAAGTGGGATAGACTCTTTTGGCTCACTTTCATCACCTTCTTCGTCCATATCATATTCATCCTCTTCTGTCTCTGTCTCTGTCTCTGCGTCTGCTTCTGCTTCTGCTTCTGTTTCTGTAGGAGCTCTGTAACAGAAAAACAGATTCTCTGGTTCCTCTCCTGCCTCTGTCTCTGGCTCTGCTGTGGCCATATAACAGGGAGAGCAGTACATCCATGCTTCTATCTCACTGTTAGAAGTGATTTCAGAAGTCATGCCTGGTTCAGGCAGGAAGTATTCACCCATTGATAATGGCTTTGCATCTTTTGGAAGTCGGCTTACAGTATCCACTGTTAAGGAATGCGCTACTGTTTTCTTGGGAAGGATCTGTTTGACAGCATCTTCGTCTGCTGATGTTCCATCTGTAGCCTCATTAGGGGAGTCAGAAGATAATTCCAAGGAGGTGGATCCATGTCCTTTTTGAGAACCATACAGTTTTAGCACCACTTTGTTGGGTCCTCTGCCCAAGGTCGAAGTGCCTTTGAACCAATCCGTCCTTGCTCGGGCTTCAAAAAGCCATGGTCTGCCTAGTAACAGAGGATAGGATGTACCATAAGAGTTTGGCTTCACCACCAGATAGGTTAGCCAATAATCTTTTCCAGCCACAGTAGTCTTCACATATGGGAGAATGCCCAAAGGCTTGATTCTACTCTGATCCGCCAGTCTGATGAGCCATTGGGTTGGTTGCACACCTTGTAGGCCTAGATCCTTCATTGTCACATCTGTCATAATGTTCACTGATGAGCCTCCATCAATCAGTGCATTGGCAATGAAGCAACCTTCTATCCATACGCCAGTCTCTGGAGTACCCGGATCTAGAAAAGCATTAGCCACATCCATTTCTTTTACAGGCTCTGGAGTCTTGTTGGACTTTGTTACTGTTGAGGGAGCAATCCTTAAACTACGTCTTTTCGTCAGTATACTTTTGAATCTTTTCCGGCAACTAGGGGACAACATCAATAATTGTCGGAATGTGAGGTTTGGTTTAAAGGTATCTAGATCTCTAACTAGATCGTATTCCTTAATAGGATCCACTGGCTTTTCTAATCGGTTAGGGAATGGGGCAACACCCATTTTCATTTTCCCTCTTTCTTCCATCAGAGGAATTACAGGAGCTTCTTCTGCCACTTGTGGCACTTCCTCCTCTTCTGTATCCTGGACCTCTGGTCCTGTCTCTGTAACTGTCTCTGTAACTCTCTGTGGCACTGTAGGGCTCTGTACGGCACTGTTAGGCTCTGTTCTGTTCTGTTCTTCTGGTGGAAGATTGAACTTCACTGTTCTGGCAGGAGGGTTATTTTCTTTTTGGATAGGTGGTTCCTTCTGCTTTGCACGCGTGATGGCAGCAACTTCCAATTCCACCAAATTGGAGGTAGGCTCTTGGGCCTTGGACGGACTATCAGTAGCACTGTTTTTCACTGGGGCTGGGCTTGGACAGTCTTTTGCAGTGTGGCCTTCTCCTTTGCATCGACTGCATAAGGGCTTGTAATCCACTGATCTTCGAGGATTTGGACAATTTGGTGAGATGTGGCCCTTTTCTCCGCATCTGTAACACTCCACTTCTGATCTCTGACCACCGCCAGGCTGTCTTCCTCTGTAACTTTGGGAGGGAAATCTTCTGGGTCCGAAATCAGGACCAAACTCTCTAGGCTTGGGCCCAATATCTTGTGTTGTCATTTTGGATTCCAGCAGGTTGAATCTTGCGTCTTCTTCCTTTCTTCTCCTATCATGCATCTCTTTCAGGGAGCAAATGTCCTCTGTATGGTTCTTCCGCAAACAGTAGGAACAGAAGGCTCCAGGGATGGTTGGTTTTCGTGTACATTCAGTGGCTAAATGGCCTGCTTGATAACACTTACCACACCAAGTATTTGACCGCATCACATCTCTTCCTGCTCCTGCAACGTTGGATATGCTCGCTGTGTTCACTTTCAGCGTCTGTAGTTGCTCTGTAATCACATCCATCAACTCCTTTTTGATGTTTGCAACTGAGTTGGATAAATAATCCTTCAAGCTTTCTCCTCTGGACGTATTGGCAGGAGGGTTTTGAGGAGTCTCTGTAATCACTGCATAAACTGGTTGGGTTGGTACAGAGGGGTCTCTGTTCTGGTTCTGATTCAGAGCTCCTGTTTGAACTGTTGGCTGTTGGCTCCAGTTGGTAGGGTTCCACTGTTGCTGCTGATTTGATAATGAAGAAATTGGTTGGGACCATTGTTGTTGTGGTTGAACCATCATTTGAGGCATGGATTGTGGCCACTGTGGATTTGGTGCACTGTACTGTGATACCGGGGGCATCTGTTGGTAGGGATAGGGAACAGTCCCTGGAACTGCATTTGGTGGGTACATCATTCCTGGCACCAGAGGAGGTAGGACTCCTCTTCCTATATTCATTGCTAATCTAGCTTCCACTTCATCGTACAGTCTGGCACCTTCTGTTGCAGCTTGCAGTGTGGCTGGTCTTTGCAGCTCCACAAACTTACGGACTTCTGGTTGTAATCCTCTGAGAAACACTCCCTTCTGAATGCCATCATCTAGATTATGGTTAGTCCACCTCTTCAGGATGGATTCCATTCGTGAGACATATGCTTCTACTCTCTCCAGAGGACTGACTTAGGTTCATAAATTCCTCTCTCATCCGCTCTTCAAAACCTTCACGCCTGAATTTAGTGAGGAAGGCCAACTTCAGGTCGTCCCATGTGCCAAAAGTTCCTGCTGCTTGTCTCTCATACCACTGAAACGCCGCGCCCTTGAAAGTGGCGGGGAATATTGCTAACCAATGCTCAGGGGTTCTGGCATTGTTAGCCACACACGCTACCATAAACTCTGCTACATGAAGATCGGGGTCTTCATTGTACTCTCCCTTAAAAACTGGCAATGGGACTACATTCGCTGGCCTGTCATCAATATTTCCAGGACGAATCTGGCTTGGAAGTGGACCTCCAGCAGGAGGAGGAAGGGCTTGATGTGCCATTGGGACTTCTGTAAAGAGTTCCGCAAGGGCGTCAAAGGCGGCTTCTGCTGCGAGCTTGCTCTCAGCTCTGATTTTTGCTTTCTCTCTTCTCACGTACCTCTGGACTCGTTCTAACGCTTGCCTCTTTATTGCGTCATTCATCAGGGGGTTGGCTCCACTATGTTGTTAGTGCTCCACAGAGGGTTAACAAAAGGCTTCAGTCTCTGAAGGACTCTCTTGCCAACATTTCTTCTACTTCTTTCCTCTCAACGTCCCTAAATTCTGCTTTCATGCCACTGCACAGAGGAAGGTATTCGGTTTTGAAGGTGTCAAAATGCATACGTCTGAGCATTGTGGTGGTGCCATCATCATAGTAATGCCAGCTTCTGATGGTTTCAACAGTGTATGTTGTGAAAAACACTCTATCTACCAACTTCCAATGGGTTACTAATTGAACAAACAGAAGATTATCAGTACACCAAGCATCCCATGTATCTTGCTGTTGAGCGTCCATGAACAAATTCCAACTCTTTTCCTTCTTGTCCCTGTGAACCTCTACAGACCAAGACTCCTGAAGCTTCTTCACAATCTCCCACTTGATGTTGTCTGGAAACTTCTCAATGAATGTCAAATCTTCCATGGATGGTCATTCTCTCTGTTTCTGTTCTTCAGTTTATTCCCAAATAGTTTGCCACCAAGATGCAAGTTTCTGCTGCTTCAATAGGCAGAGGAAACTGTCCACTACATAGAGCATGCATCATGATGGTGATGTGTTTCCGCCATTGTGGGATGAACTTCTTATGGAAAGTGGCTTTTATTATGAGGAATTCCAATTCTTCAGTGGAAGAAGGAACTTTACAAACATCCATTGAATTCTTCTTTTCTTGGCAATGCCATTTCCTTCATTTTCAGCCTCTTTTGGTGCTTGTTGATGGCAAGTTTCCCCGGCTGCGCACCAAAAACATGGAGCCTCGAGAGGAACACCAAGGAAAAGGGAATTCTCTTGCAAGAAAATCTATCTTGTAACATCAACAAGCTTGTTTATCATGTTTCATATGATCACAATGAAGAAAAGAACACCAGGCACAACAAATCTTCATGCAGCATCATGTAAATCTCCCACGGTTTTTAATAGAATCAACCATATTCTTCAATATCTTCACAAAATCCATCAATAGAACAAAGAAAGCAAAGAAGTACACCATCTTTGAATGGAAATACATCACATAATATTCATCTTCAATATCTTCATAGTCTTCTCTCTCAATCTCTCATATACAATCACTCTATTTCAGTAGAATTGGCTATCTCTGACTCTCTCTCTCTCACTCCATCAATAATACATCATATCCTTACTACAATCTCTCCAAATTACTCTCAATAATCACTCTTAGGTCGTGGATACCCCTCCCAAGAGGTATATCTGATATGAAGGGTCACCAGAGCCACTACAGTGTCTCTTCATAGCTCACTACTGTCACTTCACTCTAGTCTTCTCTTGAGTCTTTAACAGCTACTTCTTTCAGCTCTTTTGCACTTGTATTCACCTCTTTCCAAGGCTAGAAAACTTTCCCAAAGTCACACATACATTCCACAGAACACTTACAGAAGCATACAGAACAGTACCAGAACAGCTACAGTACAGAACAGAACAGAACAGAAACAGAAACAGAAGCAGAAGCTCTACAGAAGACCTACAGAAGGTTACAGAAGGTCATCAAAACCTCATAACTCACTCTCAACCCATTCCAAACTCTCACAAACCATTCAATAAACTTTCACAATATCTCATTCTTCATCAATCAATACTCCATCCCTCCTTACAGAAGACAATCAGAACAAAACAGACCAAAACAGAACAAAACAGAAGGTATACAGAACCAATCAGAACCTATCAGAACATCACAGAACCATCAACAAACATCATGAACTTCCAAAACACCATCATTATCATCTAAAACATTCTCAATCCACTTCCAAATCAATCAATCATCCCATAAAATCAACCATTCAGCTCTCAAAAACAACAAAAATCATCCAAAAAACAAGTCATTTCAACACTCAACAGATGCCACCAATATCTAGCTCTTAAAGCCTTATGAGACGTCAACTGCCCAGCAAAGTGCCCTCCACAAGCGGAGTCATGGCATTCTTCCAAGATAAATGGAACCTCGTGAGGCATCACACATCGGTGATAAATATCATCGACACCTTACCGATATAGTGTTCCTACGATCAAGGAAAATTTCAATACCTATTGTTTAATTTTCCTCTTCTCGGATTTGGATAAAGTAGCTCCCGTCTCTCCTGTAGATAAGTAGTGTGTTATAGCATCTATACTAGGAGGGAATAGATGTCGTATCAATCTTAAACAAAGTTTCCATGTCACTTCCTTCAGTCAAGACCTCTTTTGGCTCATCGAAATCCACTAGACATTCTACAATGCCCTGTAGCTTCGGTGGCTTAATCTTAATCTCATAATCAAACTCCTACAAAGTGATTAACCACTTTGCTAAACGATCCGGTGGCTGTAACTTGTTAGCAACAATCGAAGCCCTTCTGCTTTCGTATAAAAAACCACCTTCTCATAAAGAATGTAATGCCTGAGCTTTTTGGTCACAAATACCATCGTACCACTTTTCCTCCAAAATTTGGGATAAGTAGCAACTGATACTATACATGGTGGTTGCTGAAAATATATAGAACATTTTGTCCCTTTTAGGTGCTTTTAAAAAATATGCTTTGGCAAGCTCCTGCTTCACATCACCAAAACATACTTTGCAAGCATCACTCCATGCAAACTAATAGTTGAAGGACAATAGGTTCGTCAGTGGCAACACTCTTTCTGCCAAGTCATTGATAAACCTCTAATAATACCCTACTGATGACAGAAAGCTATGTACTTCCTTTGGAGTACGTGGCAGACCCATGGCGACTATGACCTTGATCTTTTCAAGGTCAGTCGCAATCCCTACTGAACTGACCACATGGTGTAACAATAGCCCATAAGGCACTCCAAAGATGCACTTTTGTGGGTTGAGAGCTATGCAAAATTGTCTGCAAATCTCAAAACACTTCCGCAAAATAATCAATTGTCTTTCTCTTATGGTGGCTGATCCTAGGTCATCAACGAATACTTTCAACTCCTCTCTGGGGAGATGTCACCAAAGGTCTTGTCAACTGTTCTTTGCCACAAACCAGGTGCATTACATAAACCAAATGCTATCACATGGTACACAAAAGTACCAAAGATAGTAATAAATATCATTTTAAGCTTGTCTTGCTCAGCAATTGCCATTTGATTATATCCCTCACAGAAATCCATGAACTAATATACTGCCCTATCCAGTAATTGATCCAAAATTTGGTCAATAAAGGGCAACATATAGTAGTCCTTGATTGTTTTCTTATTTAGCTCTCTAAAATCTACACAAAGCCAGATTTGATTATTCTTCTTCTTTCTAATCACAACTGGTGAACACCATTCAGTATGCTAAACATGGAAGATCAAACTCACTTTTCGCAACTTCTGGAGCTCCTCAAACAACCTGTCCCTTAGTTCGAAAGGCATACACCTTACTTTCTGACATACAGGATGGTGGGTATCTTCCTTTACAAGAATAGTATGGACATCTAGACTGGGGGGAATGCTCCTAAGTTCTTCATAGCTCCAAGTGAAGATGTCACAGAACTCCTAAATCAAGGATACATAGTCCTCTCTGTCTTCCGAATTGAGCATGGAACCTAATTTAATTGGCTATGAATCATTAGGCATACCAAGGTTCTCAACTCAATCACGTCCGCATCTCTTATTCGATCTTGAGGCTCTATCGGCTCATTCAATGTTATCTGATAGATGTCCTCTATAGTGGACCCTTCCTTAGATCCATCACTCAGTGGTGTCTCACTACCAGATGGATCATCTATTGTTTCTAGTTTAGTAGAGGATAAATGAGCTCTCTCACTCTGAGGAGACTCAAGGTAACCATCCACTATTGCATGTTTGGCACCTCTTCTTAAAATCACTCGACCAGCGGGTATATCGACTTGGCAGTTTGTTCATAAGATCCATGGCCTACCTAGCAAAACTCGATAGCTAAGACATTGTAATAAAGCATAAGTCACCTTGGTCTAGAGTAGGCAAGGGTTAAGTATAAAAGGTGGAGATGTAACTTGTGAGGGATCTTTTTTGCCATTTTCAAACAATGCATGTTTGGAGGCTCCTTCCTCCCACCAACTAAGAGGGTGCATGCTCTTAGCCACCAAGATATGCGGTGCATACCATATCCCACCTTGATATGAGGTGAATATGCATGTTATAGATTACATCTTTGATTCTCAGCCTTCCATGGCGATATTATTTCAAGCTTAGCTACCTTGGCTATGGCTACTTTACAAACATGGTATATTTCTTGCATTTCTTTGTAAGAATGGTATATTTCATGAATTTCTAATTATTTGATTTGCTGTGAGAACTGGTTTATTACATTGGTATTAGAGCATGGACTTTGATCCATGGGAAGAGTCATTTTCATCGAGAATTTAGTTACGGGGACATGCAACAGGTAACTGGAGTATCAAGATTTGGTCACAGGGTTTGGTACAGTTCAAACCGTGACTAGTCAGAGTTCTCTGCAACAAGTCGGGACTAACTTTGGAGGTTTCTTGAAGAAGATCTTGAGGAAAATGGAGGTTCTTGGCTGAAATAGCAGGAGTGGTCAAATGGAGGTCCCATTTTGAATGTTTTTGTCCCTAACTGGAGTCTAATTGGGGTCACAGAGGTTAAACTGAGTTTACTTTTGGAGACCAGTTTCTCTTTCTTCCTCTCAAGATTTTCTCCAATAATCCATGAATTCAACTGTTGCAATCTTCTTCCAATGGCCATTTCCCACTACTGAGGAGACATTAGAGCTTGATTCCTTGTGCCATGAGCTTCACGTAGAATAGCATATCATTTAAACTTGATGAGCTTGATTAGCTAGGACAACAAGAGTAGTTTGCGCAAATTGCGCTGATTTCCAGCCTCCCCTCCTACACGAAAAATCTCAGCCAATGAAGCTTGACTATGGCTTAAGCAAGCTTTGACAAGGTTCCTTCAAGTCTACAGCAAGCATACATGGTTTCTTCACACTTCTTTGATCATCCTTGATCATTCTTGAGCTTTCAAAACCCTAGCTATGGCAGATTTAGGATAGCAGTGAGTCTTTTTTGGCTAACAAGCATCCTTGAGCTTCTTCAACATTCATTGAACCGACATTGAAGACTTCTTGCAAGATTAGAGCACTACTTCTCTTGAAATAAGTCAAAACAGGGTAGCCACTTGAATTTTCAAAATTCTTGGACTTTAAAGGATGGTATCATGGGGCTTTTGGTTCTTGATGCATCCTAAAGCTTCTATGCATAGGATTATATCAAGAATCCATGGTCTTGCATCAATATTGCAAGAATAGGGCTTCTTCTTGTCATTGCAAGTGTATGGACAGCATATGCAAGCTTCAAAGCTTCAATGGAAGAGTTCCTAATCAGGGATTGAAGTCTTCTACCTTTGTGGATGCTCATAATTGATT